>NC_136498.1:66028098-66063098 GCF_053919585.1 Euprymna scolopes | reverse complement strand
TGTGTGTATCTATGTATATCTATATATATATATATATATATATATAGATATTTATGTGAGTATGTGTAGATATGCATATATATGTATGAGTATGTATATGCAAGTATGTGTATGTTTGTATGTATATATATATATATGTACGCATATGTATGTGCGTATGTATGTATATATGTGCACGTTTTGACAAAAGTAGGATTTTAAATGCATTGAAATAATGATAAAATCAAGAAAAAAGAGGAACGGAATGCTTGAGGCACGTGCGTAAGTCAGTGAAAAATAAAGTCTATTAAGCGGCGCGTGCGATAAAAACGTTATGCTGTTGTTTTTTTGTCTCTTTAGAAATATTCTACGGATCAAATGGTACGTCCGGATTACTAATCAAGAAGTCAGAGATCGCACTAACCAATGTGCAGTATTGTCAATCATCCGAAACGCACGTCTGAGCTAACTCAGGCATATCGTAAGATTGGCTCCAAAGAGAATCGCAATCCAAGTGCTTCAATAGACCCCTGACGAAAAAAAATAAAAAGAAAAAAAGAGGAGTAAGACCAAGAATGAATTGGAATCAGACTATCGAGAGAGATTAGACTGCACCGGGGAGGAGCTGAGGGGGGATGCTATGGATCTGGCTTCAGATCGAAAACGATGATTTACTTTGATTGCTTCAAGCTTGTAGGTCGCGAGAGTTTCTAAGTTTAGTTTTGTTTCTTTTCACACACACAAACCAACATGCACACATACATATATCTATATACATATATATGTGTGTGTTTGCGTGTGTGTAAGAAAAATGACTGACGAGAGCCTAATATTATTTACCATTAACTGGTCCTTCTTATGTTAGGCTTGAAACCGACAGTACCGATGATTTTCTGACCTTCTGTACAGTTTTTAAATAAATAAATATTAGAGCATTTTTCTTTATAATCGAGCACTTTACTGGAATTCTTATCGAAGCACGAAAATTAGGAAAATCTACAACTGTGTAGTAAATAATGGGCAATCAAAAATTCCTCCACTAACCAACAATCACGAGGTTTTTTGCTCAGTAACCGAGAAGGCTAACATCCTTGCCAATCGGTTTGCTTCAAACTTCACACTAGACCCTTTCAACCACCGCCTACCTGACTTGACGGACAGACGCCAAGCTAGACGATCTGAAAATCACCCCTGCTCAGGTGAATGCTATCATAAAAACCTTGACACTTACAAAACCATGTGGACCAAATCTCATCCCAGCTGTGCTATTAAAAACGTGCTCAGCTGAAGTAGCTACAGTTCTCTCCAAACTCTACAACAAATGCCTTAATGAATCTTGTTTTTCGGGCTGTTGGAAAACTGCGTCTATGGTACCAGTTTTCAAGAATTCTGGCCAAAGAACTGATTATTGGCCCATTGGCATCCTCCCATTTTTTGCCAAAATATTTGAGACCTTAATAAACCATGCTCTAGTCCATCAACTTACAGATGCTAAATTCTGACTGACCAACAATATGGATTTAGATAAGCCCGTTCAACAGCAGACATCCTAACTGTAATCTCTGAACGTATATATCATTCACTGGACAAAGCGGGGAGGGCAGAGCGGTAGCTCTGGATATATATCTAAGGCTTTTGAGAAGGTATGACATGAGGGTCTCCTCAGGAAAATTAGACCATACGGTATCACTGGAAGAATACTTAACACAATTAAAGCCTTCTTAGATAAGAGAAAAATCCAGGTTGTCCTCGACGATCGTACATCTAAACAATATGATATAAATGCGGGAGTGCCTCAGGGGTCTATCCTTGGACCTCTATTGTTCCTAATATTTATTAATGACCTCCCCGACAAAATTGCCTCTGAGATGGGTATATATGCTGATGACACCATACTCTATAACAGGCACGACAGGAAAACAAATGAAAATATATCTAAAGAAATGGCAGAAACACTAGAGAATGACCTCCAATCTGTAGTGGAATGGGGACAAAAATAGATGGCCACGTTCAATGCCGCCAAGACTAAACTGGTGTCCTTCAATAATTACAAGAAACCTTCTCTACCACCAATAGTAATGACCAACGACTCTTTATCTGACATTACATCTTTCAAACTCCTTGGCCCAACGTTCACATGAAACATGAGTTGGAACAATTACATTGAAAGCATTGCCATGGCCGCTGCAAAGAAGGTAGACTCTCTCTACCGTGCTAGAAAACTACTAACACGCGAAAATATCCTGTGCCTCTATAAGGCCACCATTCGCCCATGTATGGAGTATTGCTGTCATATTTGGGCTGGTGCATCTGCTACTAGTCTCTCGCTCCTAGACAAGGTTCAAAGGAGAGTCGCCAATTTGATAGGCTCTGAACTGGTATCTAAGCTTCAGCCTCTGTCCCATTGACGGAATATTGCATCCCTCTGCCTGTTCTACAAGTGTTTTAATGGTGAATTCTCTGACGAACTGCAAGCACTTGTGCCCCCACGACGTAAATACCCTCAACATACCCGACAGGCCGCTAAATTCCACCCCACACTGTAGAGATCCCTAGATGTAAAAGATCTTTCTACTCCATCAGTTTCTTCCCCAGAATCGCTAGACTTTGGAATTCCATTCCACAGCCCTGCTTCCCCAACTGTACTGACGGGCAGAAGTTCAAGTGTAACGTGAACCGATATCTTGCTGCCCAAATCCCTGCATAGTACCCCAGTAGTTGTTTCTCCTGGTAGTAGCCCCTACATGAAAGTGGCAATTTACCTTGTTTGGGGTAAAAATGTAATTATATATATATATATATATATATATATATATGGGGGAAGTACTAGTAAGCCGCCCTGCTTTACCCGGGCGTAAAATACGCTTACATTTATTTTAATTCATGCAGATTTCGTATTTATAATTAGAGAACGCATTCTCTAATGACTATTACAGTATACCTAATAGTTGCTAATGATTTCAATACTATAACTCGAGTGTCAACAGCCATAATCGAAATCAAAACATTTAGCTCTCAAGTTATATTCGCTAATGCCTGACCTAAAAACCGATGCATATCAAAACTTTACAAATTAACACATTTAAACGTATTTATGTATGTTTGAGCATACGTAGAGTATACACGTAAAGTCTACTTCCAATTAAAAAAATATTTTGACCTCTGAATAACTACTTTTTAGGCTCAAAACAAAATTGAATTTATTCCACGTGTACGATTTTCCCGTATATTAATTTTCTAGTCAGTAGACACAAATCGACAGAGTAGTCTTGTTGAGACCGTTCCGCACACACACACGCAGAGACATACACATGCACAAGTTCATTATCACAATATATACAGATTTATACATGCATGTGCTTCTGTGAAAATTAGGGACTCCCAAAATTCACCACATAATTACCCCACCCTATATGTAACACGATATAACTTTATTATAAATTAATATTATTAGTGTAACTTTTGAACCATTTAAAAGAAGAAGGGCAAAATAAACCGGTAATAATTAAAATACAAATTTTTCCTTGTATGAAAATAATGAAATTGCGAGACGAAAATCGTGGTTACATAATTGGCGCTTTAAAATAGCGTTCCCATGTAGTAGGCATTTCAACGTGAAAACATACCCATATTAATAAATCTAGCAAAAATCAACTAATGGTCAGATTTTGGTGAAATTTTCGATACTTATCCATTTTAGAATGATATTACATATAAAATGCAGTTTTCGTAAACTATACGAGGGGAAATACTTTTTAGTGCGTTTCCCCCCACCTCCATATTTATTTTTTCGAAATTCGAACAAAATATATTTAAATCTATCAAAATTTCTATTTATTATGAAACATAAGAATTCAAATAAGTAAAAAATATTTATTCTTTTTTAATTTAAATACATATATTGAACAAAAATTTACCTTGAAGTTCAATTAAAAAAATTATATAAACTTAATATTATTATGTTTTTTTTAAATAGCGTTTTTTTTTCGAACTAATATATACTATAATCAGTTGAATTACCAAGAAAAAAATAAACTTCGTAAACATTAATTAATTTTTAAACGATTAAAACGATTAAAATTCCATTATTTCAAAATGTTCCGTTTCAACATAGATTTTTAATTAATTGTGTTTTAATTTTTTTTAATATTAAGTTTTAATATAAACATGACTCTTATCAGCTATTTTATCGTCAGAGTAAAACCAATTTGAAAATATTATTATATAAATATTAAGCATTTTGTAGCCCCCCCTCACTCATATTTTGTTTGTCTCTTTTTACCGAACAAAATATGGAACCCCGTAGGTAGCCAAATGAACATTCAGTAAAACCGTATTTCATATTTAATAAACAGATATTTATAATATTATTAATCGTTAAACTGTGTAAATCTTAAAACCTAACAAAATTATAACAAAGATTAATTATTAATTGCAGTTTGAAGAAGATAAACAAAGGTTTTAAAAATCATTAAGTCGCTTCTGCTTTTCCATAGTTCGTATAGTTAACACAAATCTGACGTCACGGAAACATGCAGTCCATTTTTCACCATCGTTTGGCAGACCCTAGTGAACATTATGCTGCTTTGGTTTAATTTACTGCTTCTTGCATGTTTGCGTGTGCGAGTCTGTTATTTTATTTATTCTGTTCGTCTTTATGCGAAAAGTACATTTGGTCTAATATCGCGTTTTCTTTTCTGTCGTGTTTGTGTTGACAGTAGGAACCGATTGTTACCATATTCCCGACTGACCTTTTCGGGGTGTTGACCTCTTCCCCTACCCCGATGAAAACTTACAAGTGAAAGAAAGAAGAAGAAAAAAAAAAAAAAAAAAAGAGACGCCGTCGCCGAAAGGTCAAAGTCGTCAGCTACAGAGAATTATTCCACAGTTTCGGCTCTTCTTTTTCCCTGACATTCGCGCAACCGTTACGACGACCACAACTTTATTTCCCACTTCTTTTAATTCGGCCCACAATCGCCCGCGAGGGGCCCACACACATCTTTCCTCGCCCTTACACATCTGCTCCCCTACCCGCCACATTTCAATTGTCGGAAAGTTTTGTTTCAAAGTAGAAACGTCAGCCGTTAGAGATTTTTAAAATTTTCCTTTTTTTTTTTTTTTTTCCTTTTTTTTTTTTTTTGTCTTTCCCCCAGGAAACGACAAATGTCCACAGCAACGAGTATTAACGACAAGGCATCAGGTTGGGATAAAAAACGATGAGGAAGGTTTTGTTTTCTTGGAGATAAGGTGAAACCATGATTGGGTTGGCTGGTTCCTAAGCTGGGCTAAATTAAGCCCAAAGGGAAATTATTCTACTTTCTTTTTATGCTCTTTATATTATTTACAAAGTGTAAAAAAATAAAACAAAAAATTGTTGGCACCTCTAATAAATTAATTCATCGCCGAACATGAAAATGCGGAACACATAACGAAACCCTTTTTAAAACAAAACAAAAAAAAACAAACATTTTTTGGACAACATAAACTTGAAAGTCCACGTTGAGAAAGAAGGGATATAAGTTATGGAGCCGATCTTTGTGTGATCCCAGCTTGCCAGTAGTTATTTTCCGTGAACATCATTGATGCTGAATGTCGAGTGCACACGGACGAGAAAGGAAAAGACAGGTGTCTAGCTTCGTTGCTGGTTAGGTTCCATATCTGGTTGCTGTTTGTGTTTGCCAAAAAGGGGCCAAAACAGTTCCTTAGGGAACAGATGAATCAGTGCGCCCCACTAGCTGATTGGTCAGGGCGTGGCCGAATCACTCAGCAAGAGGAGAGGCGTTGATTCACAAGAGAAAATAGACCATTGACTGCAAAACGCATCCTTTTCCTTAAGCATGCAACCGAAATCGTTTGTTTCAAGCGATAAGAGTCGATGGTTATCCAATTGTGTTAAAAAAAAAGTAGTTGGGCTTATCATACTTTAGACTCTCTCACCAAAATACCACACTCAGTCTCTGACGTGATGTTACTTAAATGATCCTCAATTTTCTTTATTTTCGTTGTGTGCTTGCAGGTTACATTTCAAAAAAGGGTTTTGTGACAGCGTATCAGATGGCAAAAAAAAGATCTGTCTCTCAACCTTTTGGAGATACTGCCTGGGATGAACACTTTCTGTGATTAAGTATTAATTTCCTCCCATCACAAGAAAATGTTGCACAAGGCTGAAAGTTGGGAGAATCAAGCAAAGGCCCGTAAAGAAGAGACACTCTGGCCTCTTAAAAATATCCTTGGCAACCCCGTAGGTATTTTCCGGCCAGGACGCCTCAAGTAGTTAGCTAATTTCACCCCAAATTGGGAAGACAATGTTTGGAGGGCGGACCTCCTAGGACTACTCCAAGCGAATAGATATAACTAGAAAAAAACAAAAACACAAAAAAACAACACCGGAATCGCCCAGTTTCTACCGTACTGCTTTTAGAAAACAGATTATTGACTGGTATCTTTTAATATTTCTGATGATTGGTATTTACTCCTTCCCCAGTGCAGGAAGATGTAAGCAGGGCATAAAGAGGTAAAATTGCGGCGATGGAATAGAGGTTAGAGTTTAGCAGATAATGCTGTACCTATTAAACTTGAGACTCGTTTTTTTGTCCCTGGATACATATATATATATATATATATATATATATATATATATATATATATATATATATATATATATATATATATATAAGCCTGAAGAGTTCTAGAGTGGATGACATGCGGAATATTCAGTGTAGCTTAATCGCCATATATATTTTATAACTTACTAACTAGCTCTACCTACGTATTGAGCACTTTTGAAGTAAATACTTAAAGTTTACGCATAACTTTATACTTTCGTATATTAATTTATGTGAGTAAATGAAGTAGTTATTCATATATATATATATATATATATATATATATATATATATATATATATATTCAATATTCACCCCAAACAAAGCACAGTGGCACTTTGAAGTAGGGGGCTACTATCGGGGACATAAGTTGCAGGGGTATTATGAAAGGAGATGAGTAGCAAGATGTCTGTTCACATTACACTTGAACTTCTGCATGTCAGTACAGTTGGGAAAGCAGAATCCCGGAAGGAAGTTCAAAAGTCTAGCAGTTCTGGGAAAGAAACTATTGGAATAGAAGTCTTTCTTACACCTAGTGATCTCTACTGTTTAAGGGTGGGATTCATCTCTCTCTCTCTCTCTCTCTCTCTCTCTCTCTCTATATATATATATATATATATATATATATATATATATATATATAGTATGTGTGTGTATGTGTGTGAGAGAGAGAGAGAGAGAGAGAGAGAGGGGGGGGAAACTGATAGTAGATGCACCAGCCCAGATGTAGTAAAAATATTGCATCTCTAGGCGAATGGCAGCTTTGTAAAGATATAGGATATTCTCAGGTGTGAGTTAAAAGGCATTTCTAATTGCTACAGGAAAGAAGCTTGGTTTTCCCATGATCCAGGTTATATTAAGATTCTAAACACGTATACCATCAACTGGTAAACATTAACATCGTTGGAGTTTAAAAAAAAAACATATCAAAATTTCGAATGCAAAACACGATAAACGTCATCTTCGGGATCACGAAGCTATCATGACGAAAAGCATATTTCGACACGCGACCACAAAATAATGTTTTACGTATTATAACACCAGAATAATTTAGCTTTGCTTTCAATTTAAATACACTTTCAGTTAGAGTCTAAATTTAATAATTCGTTCTTTTATTTATTTATTTTTATGTCTCAACCTAAACGATTTAGAATTACCGCGTTTTGCATTCGAACAATTTAGATATATTTTATTGTCTATCAAAATATATGTTACACTATGTAACTTTTATAATGAGACACAGCGGAGTGTGTATATGTAACCATTGGACCATCTATAACAGGTTGAATATTGAATGTAGCGCAAGTCCTGGAAATAAGTACAGTTGGAAATGTCATACCTCATCCAATATGACTATGTTATTCCTACAACTATGTCCCCAGAAAACGGAGTTGTTAAACTTGACATTGTGATATGGGACAAGATGGAGAAAGTATCAACCCTAGCAGAGGTTAGTGTCCCTAACAATGCTGGGTTAAACAGAACTGAGAGATAAAATTCAACGGAATAGCAATGTATTATGTACGACATGAAAAGAAATTGGAATTTTAGGAAGATCTCCATCATTCAAGTAATTATAGGAGCAACTGAACTCATGAAAAATAATTTCTGGCAAATATACCCGGTGAACCAAGAGTAAGAGAGATACAAACAATTGCACTTAAATGGAGGGTTAAAATCTTTTAAAAAGATGTCTTTGTTGGAATGTGTGATATAGCAGGTTAATATCTGGAATCCGGTAGGGTGCCCCATCCCCAGCTAGAACAAAATGATCAGAAAATTTAAATTAAAAAGTGGATATGCCGTAAATTAAACCAAATGAACTCATTTCGATTTGTCGGAAGAATTATTACCATATAATTAAGTTGGGTGAAGGGGTTGGGGTTACTTTGTCTTGTTATGCTTTTAAAATTAAAAACAGGTTTTTTTCTTCAAGATAATATAAAACAGGATCGATTTATCCGGTCATGGCGTTCGTTATCTGGAATAAATTTGTCATATAAGATATGCTTTATTTATCTAGGTTGGAAGAGCGATATTTGTTTTGTTATCGTAGAAATAACATCAAATAGTGCCGAAGTATTTTGTCAGAGGGTTCACGAACTAGAATATATTTGTCCCAGGTGATAGAGTTTACTTACTTATATTGTGACATTAAAAAAGTAATCGAAGTTGTTCTGCTTTATCTTAGAAATAAGACTAACAATTGCCGACGTATTAAATAAGAGGTTGTTAATCTGGTAGAAATGCTAATGACACACGCAAGATAACTATGACAGAGTTGTCAAGATGCTTGCATTCTAATATTTGTTGCCAAGTTCACGGAAACACATCTCACAGGTCAACCAAGGCCTTGTGAGTGAAATTAGATATGCCGGACGTTTTTTTTTGTTTTTATTTTAAAGAAATCACCACTTATCAAGGTCCAGAGGCCACTCGAGGATAAGGGTTAAAGAGTGTAGAGTGTACAAAAGGACAATATCATAGTAATCGTTAAAAGGTAAATTTGGTAAATTGGATTACTTAAGAGGAACGGCTCATCAAGAACTTGTTAACATTGGACTTGAAGATGGCCACATTGTAGTCAGCTGGAAAGCAGGTAAACGGAATAGAGTTCCACATGTGTGCAGTTCTTAGAAAAAAAGCTTTGTTCATAGAATCTACGTTTAGGTTTAGGCACGGATAAGAGTGAGGGAAATTATTGATAGTGTTTACAGTCAAACGAGTGTTTTTCGTGAATGTTTGGCGAGGGGGCACCATGGATTGGAGCTCACACGAGCACTTGCCATTAAAATAACGATCAAACAGAAACAGGCTTGCAACGTCTCTTCTGTGAGAAAGAGATTGCAGGGAAGAGAAAAGGGCATGCCCCACTAGGCTAGGAAGTCTATTTAAAACCGTCGGTCAGTAAGATCCGAAAAAGGGTAGAGCTACCAGAGTTCGTAATTTTAAGACAATACAGGGTTGAATATCTGCGAAAAAAGAGTTTCTAATAAAGTAGTAAATATTAAAATAAAACCTTTCGTTCTTGTAGGGGAGATAAGTCAGTTTGTCATTAAAGCAAGTAATAATGAATGGAGGATTGGCAAAACACGAAAACTGATTCTTGTTGTTAATTAAACTTCTACATTAAAATTTTTCCTAATTTCTAGGTGTAGATATTTTGTATAATACGAATATATATCAAATAGTTTTCCTTTGGCCAAATATTATATAAGCACCTATTTTCATACGAAAATGATAATTTTTCTTTGCGTACATAGTCAAAAACATTAAAAAATGAATCGTGCTATTTTACTCTTAAAAATAATGCTCACACACACACACACACACACACACACACACACACACACACACACACACATATATATATATATATATATATATATATAAACTTAAAAAATTATGAATATGTCGGACTATCGACCTAAAGAGGTTTCTATATGTCGATGTGACTTTTGTTATTATGGTCTTGGTATCTTCTATGCATAATAATTTGCGCTCATAAATAGTTTAAGAATAATAAAAAAAACATAAATGTAGAGAGCTATGTATACAATATCAGTAAATGGGCCAAAATAAGCGTAAGCAAGTATCTATACTATTAATTAAATTCCAAATGGTTATTTATTTATGTGTGTGTGCCTATATACGAATAAAACTTTCGAACGGATTTACCGAATTGAAAAATTCTTTTTTTCCCTGAAATGTGTGAGTCCCTAGATTGTACTTATCTATGTATTTTTCGTAATGAACAACGCCGAGACACACAAAAAGACAGAAATATATATATATATATATATATATATATATATATATATATATATATATATATATATAGTACTTAGTAACAAGTTTTATTGCAGATAATATGCTTTTATCATACAAGCCTTGCATGGTATTAAACGTAACGTTAAATTCCTTTTAAAAATATGAAGTAAAAAAAAATCGGAAAGACTGAGACATGTTCAGAGGAGTATTATGTTTTTTTTTTAAACAGTTCACTTTTGTCTAAGTAAAAAAAATGTGTTACTCGGACTGAGATCGAAACCAAAACCTTGAGATTGTGAGTTAAGCACAACAACCATTATGCCAGCTTGACACAATCTCTAAAAAGTGTTTCCAAACCTCCTTATTTTTAACATAATTAATCTGCATTGTGAACCATTAACGCCTGAGCGTTCGTGGAACAGACAGCAAATAGATAAAAATCCGACGACCCGCAGGTATCAATTTTTCAATTCGGGCCCTGTTTAGTAGCCATGTTTTCTAGATGAAAGCCGATTTAAAAGTTTTCCACGTGTCTAAATATGCTATATACCAAATTACAGGTCTATAGATAAAATTCCGTTGAGTATATAGGTTAGGAAGTGTCCTTACACGCATTCTCATTTTTTATAGATATGTAGATTATTAAGCAGAGGAAGGACGTCATATGACAAAATAAAAATAAAACGAAATGAACTTTATAACTTCGTATCTGAAAGTCGCGCCATAACTGACAATGTAATGCACCATTAAAATTTATTTTCACCCCCACCCCCCAAAAAACATATGTAATGTATTTGTTACTGTCCACTGTCACCGTTACATAATCATGTCGCGAATTTCTTTTGAATCTGTTGAACAACCGTGATTTAAGAACGCCAATACAATTTTAATGCGACTGTTATCGGATAGAACGCTATAATTGAAGACTGCGAAATCTTTGTGGTGTTCTGCTGATTTGGGCGGCGGTTCATGATTTTCTCTTTAGCCTTTTATCAACATAAACACGACAACTGTTGAATAATAAGTGATAGTGACGTGTTCTCAAACGGTGACTTTTGACTTGGCAGTTTCGTCTTCCCCTGAACTATAGTAAATACATCCTATTGCTCTTAAATAGCCGTCCACCTACTATTTCTCTATTCCTATCTTTCTCACTAGTTTTTCGGTCTCTTTCTTTTTTTTCGCACACACACACATACATACACACACACACACACACACATATATATGTATATATATATATACAATTTTAGGTATTTAAATATTATGATTTGAAAAGGTTAATCTTCAAATATAGAATTTTTTATTGTTTGAAATCAAAGAAAGAATACCATTTAATAAATCTATTTCCTTAACCCATGAGTTTTCGATGCTTATTCATCTCCTCGGTGGAAAAATATTAGCAAATGTTTTTATTGGTTTGCACCTTATTTGCTAAAAACAATAAACATAGAGGGGGAGGGAGGGAGGAAGGGAGAAAGGGAGAGAGAGAGAACTTGGGTTAGAACTGCCAACTATCAAGTATATGGTTGTAGGTTCAATTGCTGGCTTGGGAAGGATGATAGTCTAGTTGCACTGAAAGAATTGTCATACAGCGAAACAAACTATAAGCCACTTCTTTCTTTCGCTAAGTTATGTTGCCGGCAATTTACTTAACGTAATGGAAATCTCTTCGTTTGTTGATAAAGAAATAGGGGAACTTTAAAAGTGGCGGTCAATGTTTATATAAATGCATTGGAATAATGAGTCATGAGCACCGGTCCCGAGGCTTGAAAATAGAACTGCCAATTATGGGATGGGTGCTAGTCAAGCCGCACTAAAAAGCTGTGTACAGCGATAAACTCTCGCTACGAATGACTATGCGATTGAGTTCGACATCTATGGACCTCGAAACGGCTGAGCCAGCATTTCATGCAAATATACTTTATGAATCTGAAAGTGTGCTGAGATAGGTTTCGCATCGGAATGTCTCTGATAAGTACCGAAAATCCTTAATCGATTAAAGAAGAATAGGTCTGATTTTGACCAAAGTGTACGCTCTTCAACAGCTTAAATTCACAAGTGCATTTGTAGAATTTTAACACCGCACAAGCAAAAGGAGCCGGTGTGAAATATCAACAGTAGCTTCTTCGATAAGACAAGGGCGCGTTCGAAATGAAATGTTTCTGTGTAGAGCGCAAATGAAGCATGATACTTAATCTTTGTATTTTCAAATTTAATTCAAGCCATTATATAAAAATATATTTATAAAATCAACACTGAGATCTCCACAGTGCAATGTAAACAACAATATATCGTGTACTAAGTTACCGTGGAGAGGCATGTGAAGTTTCTTTCCGATGTGCCGCGATAGGTAAGGCCATCAACTCCCCATATTTCCTCCTATAACACAGAACTAGCTAGGTAACATACAAATATCCGTGCATGAGGTCGCCAAGCTAATCAAGAACCTAGATTCCAGTAAAGCAACTGGCCCTGATGGCATCCCAATTATAGTGTTAAAAAAGCTTCAACCAGAACTTGCTCCCATACTTACGAAACTTTTTAAGCGCTGCCTTAAGGAGAAGTGCTTTCCGACTCCCTGGAAGACCTAATCAGTTTGCCCTGTATTTAAGAATTCAGGTGATAAGTCATCTCCCTCTCAGCACAGACCAATAAGTCTCCTGTGTGTTATGAGTAAGTTGCTGGAATCCATATTAAATAGAGAAATAGTCAACCACCTCAGCAGGAATAACCTTCTTAGTGAAACACAATATGGTTTCCGCTCTGCAAGATCTATCGCAGATGTGCTGACGGTTATATCCCACAGGATTAGTGAATCTCTTGACAAAGGCTTCCTTTCTAGGGCAATTGCTCTTGACATATCAAAGGCCTTCGACAAGGTATTGCATAAGGGTCTACTTCACAAGATTTCCAGCTACGGTATAACGGGAAATGTTTTCTCAATCATTAAATCATTTCTCTCCGATAGGCTCATAAGAGTAGTGGTAGATGGACAAAAATCGGAGGCTTGCAATATAAATGCTGGAGTCCCTCAGGGGTCAATCCTAGGCCCAGCTCTCTTCCTGATCTACATCAATGACCTCCCTAAACACATACTTAAATCATTCGTTGACATCTATACTGATGACACGACTATCTACGGCAACACATTAAAGGCTGTAAATGACAAAGTTCTCTCTGATTCTCTCTCCTCTGATCTTGAGCGCGTGGTTCAGTGGGGGAAGATGTGGCTGGTTACCTTTAATGCATCCAAAACCAAACTCCTATCCTTACATCATCAACGCTCTAATCCCCATCTGGCATCAATTGTGATGGATGGCTCTCGTCTGGGTGAGGCCCCGAGTTTTGACAAGCTTCTGGGTTTGACCTTTACTCCTGATCTGAAATGGAACACGTACATCAAGTCTGTTGCCAAGGTCGCTGGAAAGATGGTGGGATCCTTCTACCGCTCCAGAAGATATCTCACTGCTGATGCAATTCTCTATCTATATAAAAGCCAAATACGTCCAAGGATGGACTACTGTTGCCATATCTGGGCAGGAGCTGCTAAAAACAGCCTATCCTGCCTTGACAGAGTACAAAATAGACTTCGTGGCTTAGTGTGGGATGCCCTTTTCTCTACCCTGCAACCTCTCTCCCACAGAAGAGACGTTGCGAGCCTATCCTTGTTTTATCGTTATTTTCATGGCAGGTGCTCGTCTGAACTGGAATCTCTGGTCCCCCCTCGCCAATCTTTCACGAAAAACACCCTTCTAGCAAAATGCACTGTGAAAAATTTCCCCCACTCTATATCTGTGCCTTAATCAAAACCTTACAATAATCCTTATTCCTGAGTGGCTTCCGAGCCATGATAAATGGTGATCACTGTGTAAAAAAAAACAAAAAAAACTAGAGTATGCAATTAATGTATTTGACTGAAAAAATGGGCGATTTCACCATTTTCGATGACAATAAATAATGGGAGGATAAAACATCCGTTGAGAATTATTCAATCCCTAGTACTGTCGGTTTCCTTCTAGTATATATATATATATATATATATATATATATATATATATATATATATATATATATACATACATGTATATATATACATATATATATACATACATGTATGTATATAGCAACAAAGAATTAATAAAACATGTAAAAAAAACACTTTGAGAAGAGTTAAAAGTATATTTAATTTTCAAGAAGGAAACACAAATTAATTGTCTTTAATCCGCGGAGTTTCAAAAGAAATACTTTCCTGCTCATCTAAGGGTACGATTTAGCAAAATGCAGAATCGGATTTTGCTTGCAAATTATTTAATGAAACTACAAGTAAGATATAGGCTTACTTGGTAAAAGTTTTAAAAAATATAGTGAAGCAGAGGGAATGGGGGAAAAAAAGAAAAATGATTTCCCGTGAATGGATGGTCGGGTGAAGAGTAGAAAATCCAACAACGAACAATAAAATAAAAAAGCTTTGGTTACCGTTTGGTATCCAGAAGTAAAAATCCAAAGAAATCGCGTTACTGGAAGATATCTCGATGCAATCCAAAAGGTATAATTCCATGAAATAATTACCAAATTGGTACAAGGAACAAAGAGTGAGTTTAAAATATTTTTAAAAGAATCATAAATTGTGCGTAGAATGAAGAAATGGAGAGATTTTAAAACATTTCTGTCGAGGCCGACTTTATATATATATATATATATATATATATATATATATATATATATATATATATATATATATATATTTAGTAGCGGTTATATTATAAGAAAACGAAACAACAAAGAACAAAGACAAAATATGTGAATTAGTTAAAATAGAGTGTATTATTAGTAATGCAATGTTTACCGAATAAACATTAGAGTGCAAAGCATAAATGTTATACGAAGTTCCAAGTTACAAAATTTTACATGAATAAACTATTTGACAAAAGTTTGCAAACGATGTTAATAATTTTCTTAGGTTATTAAAGAGCTTTTCACCAACAAGTAAATCTCCGTTTATCATTCCAACGACTTTTTGGCTTTTAATATCGGACTACAGACATGAAATACGTAAGCAGACCAAGTTTTTTTAATCGGAAGTCAGAAATATATATATATATATATTATATATATATATATGTATATGTATATATATATATATATAACTACATCTATATATATATGTATATACATGTATATGTGTATATATATATGTATATATATGCATATGCATATATGTATATATATGCATGTGTATATATATGTATAGATATATGTATATATATATATATATCTATATATATATATGTATATGTATATTTATATATATGCACATGTATATGCATATATATATATGTTTATATATGTTTATTATATATGTATGTATATGTACATAATTGTATATGTATATATGTATGTATATGTATATATATATGTATATTATTTATGTGTATATATGTATATATGTTTACAGGCGGCAAAAGAAAGTCCGCATTCGTAATTTTTTTCAAAAACTGTAAATTTATGCTAAGTTTTATATAAATGTTTAAACAAACTACATCGCATTCGATTGGCCTCTTATTCTTCTATAATAAGGTATAGGCTGTTTAAACAGTTACATTAAATTTAGCTTAAATTTGCAGTTTTTGAAAAAATTACAAGTGCGGACTTTTTTTCATGCCAGCACTGTGTATATATATATATATATATATATATATATATATATATATATATATATATATATATATATATATATATATATATATATGTGTGTGTGTGTGTGTGTGTGTGTGTGTGTGTGTGTGTGTGTGTTACTTCTTGAACCAAATCAAAACTCCCGTTTCGTATACAGATGTTGGTACCCAACTTACCCACCACTTTAAAAATTATATGCAACATGGTGAAATATTTGACACCTTGTTTACATAACATAATAATTCTAATAGTACCATTTCAATCAGTTGTGTGGAAATGTGCACGCTTTAACTTTGAACATTTCATGACGCTTTCGTGACATTTTTTTAATTTCAGTAAAATCCACAAGGGAAAATGGATTGGACATTTAAAAGAAAATTGATCTCGTTATAGATATGGTAAATACATGTTCATAACATGTGTTCAAGTATTGAATATCAAAATTAAGATGGATGCTGAAGCCCCCCCCCGCCTCTTTCTTTTGAAATGTTTACATTGAAACGAAACACTTGCTGTCCCCTATCCTTGTTGACTTTA
Source organism: Euprymna scolopes (assembly GCF_053919585.1). Classification (NCBI taxonomy): domain Eukaryota; kingdom Metazoa; phylum Mollusca; class Cephalopoda; order Sepiida; family Sepiolidae; genus Euprymna; species Euprymna scolopes. The sequence goes on along the minus strand of NC_136498.1, from coordinate 66,046,527 downwards.
AAAATGTGATTATCAAGCTTAGACCTAAAACCATGACTATATATTTATATAATGAAGTCAATACTCGATTACTTCGTTGATTAGTGTAGCTTTCATACCAAAGCCTTATATGCTAATACGTTTCGGCAGTCACATTGTCCAAATGTCGATACATGTATTTATAAAAGAATGTGCCCATTTTGTTTTCTTTTGCAAATTCTTACATTTTTCCTGTTCTGCATCTTCTAACACAGTCATTCGCAGAGGAGGTGAGAGGTAATTTCACTCTCACGCTTACAAGTATATCCACAGTCCCCAATGACACCGAGGACTACTATTTATGAGATTATATTTTTGAGCGAAACACGTCTGTATTACTTTTTAATTTATGCTTTTTTTGTTATGTATTATAGATTTTGAGCCCAAATAAGGAATGCTATTTACAAGCATATTTTCCTAATTCCGGGCGTTCCGATTTCATATGCGCTATAATGTGATGGTGATCTGCCCAATTGCGAGAATATATGGACCATTTCATACACTGTTTATAGAGCTATGACCAAGTCTTGACGTTTTGATGGAGATTTATCTGTCGGGTTGTGGTATTGGTTAATATTGATATTGTGGTCATTTTTAACAGTTCGAGTTATCCCCAAGCCGATATTGACCATTATCACTGAACCATAATATTTTGTTTATTACATATTCACTCCAAACAAGGCTCAGTGCCACTTTCTTGTAGGGGGCTACTATAAGAGACATAAGTTGTAGGGATACTATACAGGAAGTTGAACAGCAAGATTTCTGTTCATTTTACATTTAATCTTTTGCATGTCAGTACAATTGTGGAAGCAGTAACCCAGAAGAGAATTCCAAAGTCTAGCAGTTCTGGGGAAGAAACTATTAGAGTAGAAGGCTTTTTTTTAAATCTAGTGATTTCTACTGTGCAAGGGTGGGACGTTACTGCTTGTCGGGTTTGTCGGTGGTATTTAGGTTGAGATGGTACAAGCACTTGTAGTTCTTCGGAGCATCCACCATTAAAATATTTGTAAAACAGGCACAGGGATGAAACATTTCGTCGATGGGACAGAGGTTGAAGCTTGGATGACATTTCAGGACCTATCAGGTTGGCGACTCTCCTTTGAACTATTATTCTCCTTTTGATTATTTTAACTGAGGTAACCTATGCCCTTCTATGGGTGTATTTTTTTCCGAAAATGAACGCTTCATGTTTGATACACGGGGTGTATTGTTCTCGTTCTCGTTCTGTTAGTCATGACTGACTAAATAGTCTTATTATATTCTTTTAAGCATATTCCCGTTTTTCATATTATTAATTACTAGGAGAGAAGAAAGGGAAACCTCGTAACTCTCGCTTGTCTCATTTTCTACGTTGGTTCTTACATTACATGGCCATGTTTCTGACGAAGAAGGAAGAATTGTTGGGGTTTTTTCCTGGATTGGAAGCTATCTATGTAACATATATCATTCATCATCATCATCAGACTATACAATAATAATAATAATAATAATAATAATAATAATAATAATAATAATAATAATAATAATAATAGATAATCATGGCAGCGGGAGACACTGAAAAAATCAACAAGACAGAAACAGAGACAAAGGATAATGACAAGAAAAGAAAAATGAAAAAAAAAAACTACACGGAAGATTCAGAAGGATGAGGACAGATGAAAATAACGAAAGCACTTGAATGTGGATGCAAACAGAACACCCAAACCGAGAAACTGAATCCCTAATAACCGCAGCACAAGATAACGCAATAAAAACCAACCACATCAAAGCAAAGATCGATAAACACACAAGAAAATAGTAAATGCAGAGTTGTGGATAAAGAGACGAAACGATAAACCATATAGTAAACGAATGTAGCAAAATAGCCCAAAAGGCATACAAGAACAGGCACGACGAAGTGGGAAGGACAGTACACTGGGAATTGTGTAAATAACTGCAACTCGAACGAACGGACAAATGGTACAAGCATAAGCAAGCAACAGTAATTGAAAACGAAAATCACAAAATCCTATGGAACATGGACATGCAAATGGATAAACCCATCCAAGCAAGAAGACCGGATGTCATAATAATTAACAAGAAAGAAAAGTTCTGCCAAATCGTATACTTTTCTGTTCCATCTGATCAGAGAATAAATATCAAAGAGAAGGAGAAACGAAGCAAATACACAGAGCTAACCAGAGAAATGAAAGGGATATGTGTGATAAAAATTCAAGATAGTACCCATAATAGTAGGAGCACTAGGAACAATTTTAAAAACTTTGAAAAAAAGAATGAGAGAAATTGGAATCCGAGGAACGGCTGGAAAGATAAAACGAATAGTAATAATGAAAACAGCTGAAATTTTCAGAAACACCCTCGAATGTGAGGATTAATACACGAGCTACATGCGCGGGCCAGACCAGCTGCTGCAGAGACAAAATATGAAACATTACATAGAACCAAGAACAATGAAGCTGCATACCTACAAGCTCACTACCTCCTCTCTATCCCCTCCTATTACCTAATAACCGCACCCCCAAAAGAAAATGATGCCAAATAACTGAGAAGGGTCGTGGAGAATGGAAAGATCGAGGAGAGAGCGCTTACCAGAAAACTGAGACCTTGTGGAGGCTTATTGCCACCCAAATTCAAGTGGAGACCAATGCCCGCTGCTAGCGAGAAATCAATTGTAAGCGGCTGTTGCGATAAAGCAAATCATTTGCAAATGCTATCGAAAGAGATGGAGAGTATTGGGAATCTGGGGAGACTTGTTGTCACACGGCTTCCAGGGAACACCACAGGTTTTTTTTCAAGGAGAGATCCTTTATGACCTGTGTGAAGCTCCTTGCGAGCCAATAATAATAACTAGCAGAACCCGCACAAATTCAACCCGTAGTTGAACATTTTTTAAAAACACACATCAGTTAGATGCTTCTTATCATATAATCAAACAATTACAATGAGGTTGGACCATGTACCATTAAAGACTTAACTAAATCACGAAGTTCTGGATCTTGAGCTTCAGGTATATTTGCTGATACAAGTGCATCAATTTGCCGAACCGTTCTGAGCTTATCCTGATCTCGAAGCATTATGATCATGTAACAATGTGGTAGCCTTTTTTTTTGTGAAATTCAATAACAGACATATGCAAAATTGAATTCCCAGTACGTTTCTGTCTTTAATGTACTTAAAAATTAATAATAATTTATCAGACATAAATTGTAGGAGATAATATTATACTTAATTATTTCCTGATGTAAAAGAAAAACATTTTTCATAAATTAAAACCATGACATATCTAATAACTAATAAAAGGCTTAGATATCTACGAAAACAAAGTATGTGTTTAATTAATGAAACAAACTTTAATCAAAATGTCTAAATTGAGAAGAAATATTGCTATAAATCTTAGTTAATGAAACAAAGTGTTTTATTTTATATTAAAAACTAAATGTGTTCAGAGAGTTCATTATTGCGTAAGTTAAAAATAAGAATTTGAAAGTCAATATTTTTATAATTTGGCTCTGTAAAGTAGTGATATCAAAATTAACATTTTCTATAATTTTCTCAATGTTTTCTGTTTTGCAAGTTAAAAAACAAACAAACAAAAAAAAAACACCAAAACAAAACTACTATAATAATTATTTAAAAATGTCCTTGTTCTAATGTGTCATTTTTTTGTTTTGAAATGACTTTTTTTAAATATAATTTTGATTCTGTCTGCCCCCACCGTTATTATTGCTTGTATTTATTTACGTGTTTTAACCCCCTCCCCTCTCCACCATTATTATTATTTGTGATTATTTTACTTTAGGAAAAGTTCAGTCGGACCCCCTCCCCACATCATCATCTTTTTTTTCGACCTTTTTAGAGATGTTATAAATTAAACAAAATATTCTTTTGGTAAATATTACTTTCCTCACGCACACTCTTCCCATGAAACAAGTATTCAATTTTACTTTAATTAAGATTTTATACAATAAATTATACAATAAATTATACAATAAATTATACAATAAATTATACAATAAATGCTATGGTGTTCAAATATTTTTGTGTTATTTATATTCTCCAATGCTGATACAATACAAATAAAGGAAATGTTTTATTTTTGAATTAAACAAAAAATAAAATGAAGTGGAAAACTTGCAGAGAACGCTATGTTTTACATTGTTTTAAAAATGGAACGGAAATTTAAATTTCGTTCCTTTTTAACTTTAGTATATTTTTACATTATATCCAATTCACCGTTCACATTCGATATGCCAACTTTCATAGGTTTTTGGGTATGCTGACAAGATTGGCGTATCTATTCTGGAAGCGGTAGCCGGATATATAGAAACTGTTACGGGAGCAAAACGCAGAGAAACACCTCATAGAATCAAGAAAACTGAAACTGTATAATTGTAAGTTAACCTCCCTCCGAAAAATGTGTCGGCATAAACTGATATCACACCAAATAATCGAGGATGATAAAGGATGATGGAAAAACTGAGTAAGCATAGCACTAGGAAGACCTTCGCTGGATCAGTGCAAAGAGAATTGGTTCCCTAGGGGCGCTTATTGCCACACAAATTTTAGTGAAGATCAATGGTCGCTACCAACGAAAAATCAATAGCGGGCGACTGTTGCGATAACGCGAATTCTTTTGTAAAGGTTATCGGAGGAGGTGGAGAGTACTGGGAATCAGGGGAGTCTTGTTGTCGCTCAGACTTCAGGGAACGCCATAGATTGTTCTCAAAGAGAAATATGTGACAATGACCCGTGTGAAAATTTCTAGTGAAATAATCAGACCTCCGCTGGGTGAGTGCAAAGAAGACTGGGACCATGGGGAGGCTTATCGCCACCAAAGTTCTGGTTATGACCAATAGTCGCCACCAACGAGAAATCAATCGTAAGCGGCTGTTGTGATAAGACAAATTCTTTTTGCAAATGTTATCGGAAGAGGTGGAGAGTACTGGAAATGTGGGGAGACTCAGACTCCAGAGAATACAAGTTGTTCTGAAGGAACAATCTTTGATGCAGGTTTGTGTGAATATTTCTAGTTAGTACATAATACATCATATAAAACTAAAATTAAAAAAAAATAAACAGTTGTAACGAAATCAAATTAGCAAGCAGTCATTCTCGAAATTTAACTTTACACAAATTACTAAGATTTCACTCGAATTTCATCGAATGCGGAAAAAAAGAAACGCCCAATGTATTCAACTAGAAATGGAAGCTAACTGCGACTAATCAACATCCTAAACATATAACTAATTGAGATTTGCTATATGACTTTCTGAATCAGAACTGTACTATTACTTCAAACTCTGAAGGCACGTCTATACTATTAATATATTTTATCGCTTAATTTAAATTACTATACTATATCAGACTTAGGTACTATCTTTTAATGCTCCGTGCAAAAAAAGGTAGTGTAACAGTTGTTATGTTGTTATGCAAATTTTTTCAGGCATTACCCCCTTAATTGATTTGTAGAAAAGATAAATCTTCCCATCGATTGTCTTCTCTTATTTTAGGTTTGGCGTTAGTTTAATACTTGTTATTTTGTCATGCAACAATTATCCCAATCATTGACTCCTTCCTTTTTTTTATGGGAAAGGGCATAGTGCAAATATATGTGATATGTTCTAGCCGTTTTCAAGTCCAATGTAAACAAGTTTTTATTAAGCCGCCCTCTTAAATAATCAAATTCTACCCAATTTCCACCACTAGCGATTAATATGGTGGTGTCTCACCGGCCACCTGACACTCAATAACGCTTATCATTGAGTGGCTTTCGAGCCTTAATATCTGGTGATTTTGTTTTTGTCCAAAATATTTTAAAATATATGTATCAAACTGAAATAAAACTAAATAATATATAACTACAGGCTGCTGCAGATATACCTCCCACATTTTAAACTTTCAACTATATGTTGATAACGAATTTATGCAAGTGGCAATGGTTTATTTATTTAACTAATAACTTGTTATTTATATCTAAATATGGTTTGGATTGTATATATTGTGCTTTTCCAGTAGAACTGTTTTTGAAGAATGATGAATCTGTAACTGGAACATAGTGAGCTTTCCGAGTTCATTACAAGTTAGGACGGCACGATGCTGTTCCAGATAAAAAATCAATACAGCTATGGGTTGCAAATTTCAGAGTTACAGGTTTGGCACCTGGAAGGCCTCGAAGAGCTCGAACGCCAGACGGTATTCGAACTATGGGACCTTCTGCTGCTTAGTCTCCTACACGTTCAGCTCGCAAATATACTTTGGCATTGAGATTGTCTGATCGAACTGTCAGAATAATTCTACGCACTAATATGCAGTTCTATACATACAAATTAATGATTGCTCAGAAACTGCACGAACGCAACTGGGAAGATTGCAAGTCAAAATGTGGGAGATATTTATGCCGCACCCTCTATTAACAAAAGACGTGTAAACAAATAATACCCCAAACGAACCTTCCTAACATGCAGCAAGAGTTCTAATAGATGCGAGTAAAATGGTTTATTCTCCGTCTATATATTTTGTTTTCTCTTCCTCCCCCCCTCTCTCTCTCTCTCTCTCTCTCTCTGTCAGTCTTATATCTCTTAATATTAAGGAGGAACATTGTTTGCATCTGCTTATCCGCTTTAAAATTCAATGAAGAAAAAACACAAACAACGATATTATATATACCCGTAGGTAAGGTATATTTATGTCGGAAATCGCCTTGACAAATTACACTCCACTTGAGAGCTTATCATTCTAACTCCTCTGCTTTATATTAACAACAACCATAAATTGGCACAAATATACTGAGGACATTGCCAAGTCTGCTTCAGAAAAGTGGGCTCCCTTTCCCTGATAGAAACTTATTCACACGAGAGAGTATTCTATATATTTACGAATCTACAATTCGCCGTTGCATGGAGTATTGTTGACACATCTGAGCTGGTGCATTTGCCAATAATGTCTTACTCTTAGCATTCAAAAAAAGAGTCTCAAATCTAATAGTTTCCGCATTATCGGGCAAGCTTTAACCTCTTTCCCATCGTCGCAACGTTGCATCCCTTTGGCTGTGTTATCACTACTTTAATGGAATGGGCTCTGATGAACTCATAGCACGTATCCCCACGACGTAACACTCTAGATTGACCCGACAAAAACCAATCCTTTCACTTATGTGGTCCTTAGATGCCAGAAACCCTTCTATTCTAACAGTTCTTCCCTCAGGCTGCAAGATCTTTGAATTCTTTCGCTGTTTCTTGCTTCCTTGACTGACTGAAATAAGTCGCAGATGATTAAATGTAATGTGAAGAGACGTCTCGCTGAAAGACCTCATCACAGTTTCCTGTTAGACACGATCCCAAAATAGTAGCCCTTCACCTTCCAAGTACGAATATGTACTGTTTGTTGTAAAACTTAACGCGATGGTCCTAGGTTCAATCCTGGGTTTGGGAGAGGTGCTAGTTTAGCGGCACTGATGAGTTGTGATACAACGAAACAGTACTGTATGTCGATGACTACTAATATATTTAAGCCCCCCTCTTTGGGTAGAGCACTGTCGTAAGTGATTTCACCTGCTACTTAATTGCCTCAAAAATGCGAGGCTGGTTGTTTGTAAACAAGCGGTTTGAGCACTATAAAATGGTGGACAAATGTTTGTTTAAAATAAACATTTGTGGAGGTTATTTGCGGGCGCCGCTCTCGTGAGTCGATGGGTAGAACTGTCGACTGTCAATCGGTCCAAGGTTCAATTCTGTGATTGGGAGAGATACTAGTCTAACTGCACATGAGTTGTGATACAACGAAACAGTACTGTATGTCGATGACTACATATACATTTATATATACATATATGCATATGTATACATATAGATACATATAGATACACACACACGCACACACACACACACACACATATATATATATATATATATATATATATATATATAAGTTTTTATTTGTTTTCTAGCGATACTTTCTTGAATGAATTCAAGTATTTATACGAAAGTGCATTTTTACCTAACTGCATGTTGGGAATAATTCTCCCTTTGACTAACCTGGTGCCCTCTAAATGGGAAGAGGCATATATATTATTTTTAAAATATAATTATCCACTGACACGTGTTTCGTCGTCCACGACTCATCAGAGTGGCTGAATATATATATATATATATATATATATATATATATATATATATATATAAATTTAATAGACGTTTTTTGTCTATTAATTCTCTTCTTGATCCTTTCCAACTCTCGAATAACAGTCTTCACTTCTGTCAGGAACTGGTTGATGTAATTGCTATATTTATCCGTCCGAGTACTTTCCAATCCTGAAATGGAACCTCCTCCTTTGAAGGAAGCTGGTTAAACCCGCATAGGGTTAGTGCTATTTCCAGTGAGGTTTTCCAGTTGTTACTGTTCAATAACAGACCGACATTACGAATTCATGTGATAGTCAAGATTTTTTTTTTTTTACTTCCGGTTTCTGTCTGCTGTACATCTGCGTGCATAATTAAACATAGTCAAGCCGAAAATAAAGTCATTATTAACGTGGCGAAAATAGAAGGCTTTTTGGTTATCTGAAAGAAATTTTAAAAAATCATTAATTAGTGATCATATCGTGAGTGTTACTGCGGTCCAATCTCCGGAGCAGAAATTGGAAGTACAAAACTTGCAGACAATCGTGACTATAACACGAACAGAATATCCATTTCGATTCGCATAGGTAAGTATTACGGTTCGGTTGACATAGATCCAAAGCAACTGCAAAACAGGGTAGAACACAGCATTTTAAACTAAATTAAAAACGAACTTTGAAGTAAGCTCAATTTCGTACATAAACATAGTTTGCTTCATTTCATGGTTTATTTCACTGCTTATTTCGTTTTAATCAAACCCATGTGGATGCTGTCTCGCCAGCTGCTTCTGAAATTTCTCTTCAACTTTTTTTTATTTTTGCCGATTCTACGATTTTTAGTATTTTAAAATACGGACGTTCTACGATAATATAATAATTATATTACATAGAAAAATGCGAGCATGAAAAGTAATCTATGGCTAAGATTAAACTTAGAAAAGTAAAATGGACAAGTTGTTAAAACTGGAAAAGAAAAATATAAGATATGCTAGTAAAAAATAAAATAAATTTATAACTTAAAATACTGCAGCATTAAGAAGTCATTATATAATGTTTAATTGAATTAAAAAAAATTTTTTTTAATGCTACAATATTTTAAGTTAGAAATTATTTGAATTAGACTTGAAAACGACCATTTCCTAGTCAGCTGGGAAGCAGCCCCACCGTATTGTGTTTTACAAACGAACAACTCTAGGAAATAAACTTTAATTCACAAGGTTCTTCATAAATCAGTGAACACAATTATGCAGTTTTATGTGTTTATGTCTTCTTTATTCAAAGAAGTGACAAAAACAAAAACAAAAACAAAAAAACAGCCTAATTTAGTGAAATTCATAAAAAATCGTTCTTATTAATGCTTCTGTATATATGCATCAAATCGAATATATTTTCTCATTACGCTTTTACTAACAGGGCGCGTATGAGTGCTATATGCAAATGCCAAACAGAAATGCCGTCACGGTAAGGAAAAAGAAAAAGACTATAAGAGAGAGAGAGATAGAGCACGTTCGAGAGCACGTTCGAAGCGACATTCGAGAGGTAAAAGAGAAAGAACACAATTACGATTTAATCAGGAATGTAACTGGAAACAAATGTTGTTACTAACAAAAGGAGACGAGTTATTACTTGTTCTACGTTCTTTGCGACGTACTCTGCTACAACGTGTTGGGTCTCGGGTGTCTACATGTTAACACGCGTCACACTATTACTTCCATTAATTGCACCCTCTTTTAATGTTAAAAATCAGTTTAGTATACTAGTTAAGACTAATATTTTTTCTTTCAATGCTCAATTCACGGCAGTAGCGTAGTATCTGTTCAATTTTCATAGTATCATCATTCCAGGCATCATCTCCCGTTGTTTGGAAGGTGTTGTGGGGGAAACCACCCCCGAATGGACTCAAGCACCGTCCATATATACCGGACCTCTTAACGATCCCAGGTCGGGCTCTAGTTCCGGAGTTAACCTCACGGCTATGTGGAACGTGAACGTTCTTTTCATTTTGTAACCATTTTGTTCTTTCATTAATACAAATCTTGACATACATCGTTGTTCTTTTTTTATTGTGGCTAATTCAGAGTCATAACAACAAATCAACTAATCCCATTCCTTGTTCCCTTTTTTATGATGTTTCCTTTTTAAGGAATTAGTTTGATTCTTACCCTTTCTTACCTATGTTCCACTATTGCCTTGTCTCACCATCTACCTAATATTTAACACTTATCTTAGAGTGACTTTCGGGCCGTGATGAGTGGTATACATCGTAAAAAATAAAACAAACATAAAAAGAAAATACAAAAACTGCTATCCAACAGTCCGCATTAAATCCCATGCACCATAAAGACCAATTCCTTATGAACTTTCCTGTAAGAGTTATGTCATATCGCCTCACATATTCTGAAAGGGACTCCGATTCAATGCAGCCGGCCATATATATATATATATATATATATATATATATATATATATATATATATATATATATGTGCGTGTGTGTGTGTCTGTGTGTGTGTGTGTGTGTGTGTATGTGTTTGTCTCCCGTTATCAATGGATAGAGTTGACAGCCTAGCTTTGGAAAAAGCAGACGTGTGACAGCACGAATCAACTGCGTGTCACGTGTGTAAGAAAAACCCAGAAGTGATTTTCTAAGAACTTTAATGACTAAACCCGTTACAACATTTTGACCACCAACTCATTCCATTGCAACTTCATAGACGTTTATGTGTGGGGCGCAGTTAGCATGACACTAACCATACTGCCTGTAACATCAGGGCCTAATATGATGACAGAATCACAATTACTCGTGTTGAAGGAGGCAGTGAAGACTTCATGCTACGGATTCAGGTCTTAACTGATGAGAAATGGAAAGATGCTCAAAAATGGATTCTTTGATGGAGTTACGCTAAACGATTCAATAGCAGATGCACTTTGGATACAAAGAATACATCAATTCTTGTGCAAGTTTACGTTTGTAATTTCTCTTACAAAATTGCGAAATTTTCTAAAATTTTCTTTATTCGTATATATACAGTGATGATCATATTTATTGGCACGGTAAAATAAAAGTTAAATTTTGTCTAATAAATTCTAAAAAAGGGATTAAATTAAAGAAAATAACAAAGTATATTATGTATTTTTAACTGGCCTTTCCGATGCAGCAATCGGATTTTAGAAAAAATAAATAACAAAGGAACAACAAACATGATTGCAAAAAACCCTTGTTCAAAATTATTGGCACGGCTTTGTTTTTCTTTTAGTATCAGTATAATATCAATCAATTTCCGGTTTACGTGCTTTCTGAACTTTTTTATAGCCATATTATGCTTGTTTAACGCTAATTCAGTGAATAATTTTTTTCAGATAATTTTTAGATAGCGATTTATTTAAACTATTATAAGTGACTACATTATAATTTTCAATCGCCATGGTTAAAACTAAGGAACACAGCGAAGACGTCAGGAAGCTTGTTGTAGCATGCCATACCAATGGGGAGGGCTATGATAAGATTTCAAAGAAGCTAAACCTTCCCAAATCCACTGTTAGAGCCATAATAAACAAGTTCAAATCGCAAGGCCACGTTATGAGTTTAGAGGGTAGAGGGAGAAAAAGGATTCTTTCCCCAAGAGATGAACGGAAAATTGTTCGACAAGTAAAACAAAACCCAAGGATCTCTGTTGGGGAGATTGTTGATGAACAGAGCACCTCTGGAGTGAATGTATCTCGACATACAGTTGGTAGAGTTTTGAAGAGAGCTGGTTTAAAAGCATGTCGTCCGAGAAAGACTCCCTTATTGAAGCCTATGCACCTGAAAGCAAGGATAGCCTTTGCAAAACGTCATATTGATAAAGATGTTGCATTCTGGAAACGTGTTCTATGGACTGACGAAACGAAAATAGAGTTATTTGGCCATAATAAAGTGTCTTATATTTACAGAAAATCTGGTGAAGCTTTCCTGCCTAAGAACACCATACCCACAGTGAAGCACGGTGGAGGCAGTTTGATGTTTTGGGGATCCTTTGCTGCCTCTGGACCAGGGCGACTTGTTAAGGTCACAGGTAGCATAAAAAAGGAAGATTATGTTAAAATATTGGATGAAAACCTGAAAGACTCTGCTAAAGAGCTCTCACTTGGTCGTCGTTGGTGGTTCATGCAAGATAATGACCCAAAGCATTCGGCTAAACTGACTAAGAAATGGCTTGACGACAATCATATTAATGTTTTGGAGTGGCCATCACAAAGCCCAGACCTTAATACAATTGAAAATTTATGGAGAACATTAAAATTGAGGGTAATGCAAAGGAAGCCTAAGAATATTATTCAATTGGAGGATTATTGTCAGGAAGAGTGGGCTAAAATTACTACTGAAGAGTGCAACAACTTGGTTGTAAACTATGAAAAGCGACTGAGGAAGGTAATCAAGGCCAAAGGCTATACAATTGATTATTAAATAAATCGTGCCAATAATTTTGAACAAGGGTTTTTTGCAATTATGTTTGTTGTTCCTTTGTTATTTATTTTTTCTAAAATCCGATTGCTGCATTGGAAAGGCCAGGTAAAAATACATAATATACTTTGTTATTTTCTTTAATTTAATACCTTTTTTAGAATTTATTAGACAAAATTTAACTTTTATTTTACCGTGCCAATAAATATGATCATCACTGTATATATATATATATATATATATATATATATATATATATATATATATATATATATATATATATATATATATACTAGCAGAAATACCCGTCGTTGACTAGGTTCAAAAACATCCTACAGAAAATGGACTGTGATTGATGAAAGTATGAAAGGTTATGAAAAGGAGGGTGTTGTAAAGAGATAGGTTTTGATACTCACAAATTTTACCCTAAGCAAAATATGATGAAAGTAAAGATAATTTTCGCGAAAATATATTTTTTATATCAACTTTGTTTCCATTCGTAGCAAAGCGTGACCAACAAACTGATGTTTCCTTACAAAGAGAAAATGTTATATATATATATATATATATTATATATATATATATAACATTTTCTCTTTGTAAATAAATATACAAGAAATAAATGTTACCATAGTCAATAAAAGTTACTTTTATGGTAGAAAAGTTCATTGATTTGTATTTTTAAGTAGTTTGTAAAAAATTTTTTTTTTTAATTCACAAACCGGTTTAAAAAAAAAATCAAAATGGCAGCGACTTTGAAATGGAGAGCCCCGTTTTCAATTTGAAGGAGGGGCACTTGAGCATTCTGTGTTAACAATTTAAGAGAGTTCCGTCAACGTAAGGAATATTTATAAACATATTTTAATGTTTTCCGTTATTTTGTACTTGTTCGATTATGGCATGTGTTGTTTATATAAAAAATCATTGAAGTAGTTATCGCCTCAAATTTCGTTTTAATTTCGGTTCGCTGAAATTATTTCAAGTAAAGAGCATTAAAAACTATTTCCAAACAAAAAAAACATGAACTGAACTTTTATTGACTAGTGTAACATCTATTTCTTGTATATTTATTATTTAAAAGCCTTGTTAAACTTTGTGACATATTTACATTCTATGGAGGCCAGGCGCGAACGAACACCCAATAATTTTATTATACCATATGTCTTCAAACTGAACCATAATTATCAAAGTATACTTACGCAAATAGATATGAAAAGTCTTTGTTAAAGTTTGTGCCATATTTCCATGGAGTACAGGCGCGAACGAAGACCCCACAATTTTATACATCTTCTATCATTATATGTAATCAGTTTTTTTTAAATAGTAAACCATATAGGAGCCTATTCGTGACCACACACACGCACACACACACACACACACACATAGACGTTCAGTTTTATATTATAAATTATATATATATATTGACTAAAACGATTCATAACTTTGAATTAAAAATCAGTTTCAAAAGGAAAACAAAGTCCTGTTTTCTTTTGGAAACTAATTTTTAATTCAAAATTATGAATCGTTTTACGCAATATTAAAATAGCTCTAGAATATCTATATCTATTGAGCTTATTATATATTTACAGTACAATGAGTACTGTTTTTTTAATAGTATTAATACATTTACTAGAACATTAAAATAAACTCTGCTTCTTAGACTCCAGGTCTGATTTCCTTTAATATATATATATATATATATATATATATATATATATATATATATAGCTGTCTGTTTAATCGTGTATATATATATATATATATATATATATATATATATATATATATATATATATAACGATTAAACAGACAACTGTATCATTTAATCATGGTTCGTCAAACTGCTTGGAGGAAAAACAGCAATTAACCGTCGGAAATTAAAGCTATATCCTATTGCGCTTCTTCTTGTATAGTCGCATTAGTGCTCAATTGTTTTACCAAAATGTATATGTGTGTGTATGTGCGCAAAAACGCATGCATTATACATATGTGTATCCTTAGCTTGAGTTGTCTATGCATTTTGTCTCGCAATAAGTAAAAATCTGCTATCATGTGTGCCATTTACCTTAAAAGAGATGTACGACTCACCTTCACTTCATAGAATAGAAGATTTACATCAAATCCGTTGGCAAGGTTGTGGAAAAAATAGTTAACCGTTCTGCCGCTTCAAAAGGTATCTTACTCCTGACACAATCTTTTACCTACGTAAGAGGAATATACGTTTTAAGATTAAGTGCAATTGTCATATCTGGGGAGGTTTTGCTCAGACCGACTTTCCGGCCTCTCAACTACGCTACTTACACAGATGAGACGTTATAAATATTTCGCTACTCATTCAATATTTTCATGACAGGTTCTCGACTGAGCTTCGATCCGTTACCACTTTATAAAACTCGTCTACCTAAAACCATTGTCAATAATTTCCTTTTCACTCTCTCCCTCTCCCTTTCTCTCTCTCTCTCTCTCTCTCTCTCTCTGCATAAAAGTAAGCGAAACTTTCATGATTAAAGTTTTTATTCATATAACTGCCCATTAATGAAACAATACTGCGGTGACGTTCCCAAATGACTTCAAAATGGCCGTGTGCAAGTCCAATGTAAACAAATGCCTGTTGAACCTCCCTAAATAATCAAATCCTGCCTAATCACCACAATCATTACAAATAATTGGGGCGTTGTCTCACCGTCCATCCGACACTATTTTTACCTTTATCCTCGTCTGGCTTAAAGCTTTAATAATTGATGACATTTCAGTATATATATATATATATATATAATGGTTGTATCGATTGGTTTTCTAGATGTAAATCCAATTAAGCTCACGTGATTTTTAAAGAGTGCTCAATGCAGAACAGATTTGGTATATAGTCTGTTTATTATAAAACATTATTGGGTACATATGTGCATACGTGTTTCAGTGGAATCCCAGACACAAAAAAAAGGATCGATATTGAAACTAGAGTTGAAATTACATTAGTTTTTCAGGATATTTGGGTGTGGTTAACGTTCTGGGAGAAAGTGGGGCGTATATTTTATGAATGCGAGCAGTAGAGATTTTCGGAGGAAATTGTGGTGAAAGAACTGAGTCGGGGTGAGGGAGGAGGAGGAAGTACGATTTTGTGTGCTAAGCTGTCGCAGTGTTGGTATTCTTTTATCTTGGCGGTTATTTATTGGCTTTTTTTTTAAATAAAAACCTAAGATAACGACGATAAAAGTATAATAGTACTTCAGATAAAAGTGAAAGCTTAGGTCAATAAATATCCGCAAATAAACTGCTATCCGGACTTGGGATCCCACTGAAACCGGTATGCATATATGTAACCAGTAATGTTTGTATAATAAATAGACTATATATATATATATATATATATATATATATATATATATATAAACAATATTTAATAGAATCATAAGGAGATGAGTGTGTGTATATATATATAATATTTAAAAGCTGCTTTTCAAGCACAATATTGCGTTACAAAATGTTCTTAAAACTATACATATATATATAAACAAGATTTAATAGAAAAATAGGATGCGTGTATATATATATATATATTATTTAAGATAGGCTTTTCAAGCATTGCATTATAAAACGTTCTTATATATATACATATATACATATACATATATATATATATAATTCTTTGTTTTGTCTACTAATCTTTTCTTTATTTCTTCGTATCATGTGATCTTGTTATATATTGTGTATCATTAGTTCTAGCTTTTGACACTGCGGAATATGTTTCACTTGTCCTTTCGGCAATATCGTATTTGATTTTTGGAGTGCCATGCCCAGTATTCTCCCTTCATGTAATCTCTTTACGCGCCTCGGTCTCTACCGAGTTATATGATATAACAAAACAGCCTGAAGCAATCACTGACGTGAGCAATTTTCCATTCTCTTTCAATGTTCCATGATTTCTTTAGCAGTGACCGTCCAGTGTAAACAGCCGGATTTGTAATATAGTTTTCTTTTTTCTATAATAGTAGGCTCCCTTGTTTTCAATGTCTAACACATATTTGATTTGTGTGCCACTTTTATTTGTTCCTTAACAACTCTGACATATGGGTTCTCGTTAGATCACCGACCTTTTAGCGACATTGAATCTGGTCAATAACAAATATAGTGACCATTTTGGCACATCCGACGTTATATATTGGAGGGACATCGACATGAAAAGCTTTCAAATATAACATTGTTTAAAATTATCTCTCAAACCGGGATTATTTTTCTCTTACGATCCATTTTTTTCTTTTTGAAGGACTAGTTTCCGAACATTCTGTTCGAGTGTAAAACGATTTTAAACGATTTTTTTTCTATTCAATTCATTACCCTATTTTTTTTTTTAAATTAGTTTTCATTACGCGCCTGAGGACGACTTATGGAATTCGAAAACGTTCGTTAATAAGGCAAATTTCTTTTTACACTCGAACCGAATGTTCAGAAACTAGTCCGTCAAAAAGAAAAAATATGGATTTTAAGAGAAACAAACAAGAGTTGTCTCTGCTCTTCAATGAACCGTTCATAAAGGTGAAAATGCTGCCAAAATATACTAAACCGGGATGTACATGAGGCTTTTTAATTTATTAGTATCTAGAAACTTCTTGCTTTTAAGGGAATTAGATGCAACCGCTCACAGTGAATACAAACTGTTAATGAAGAAACGGTAACTTGGCTTATACATATCCGATAATTTAAATGCATATGGCAACATTAACACATATATAACATATTAAGGTCATGGGATCTGTCTAAGCACTGATAGGTAACCTTGATATGCTGTTGCTAGAAACTGAAGTGACGTTACATGATCGAAAATAGAGCGAGCAAGGAAAATAGGAATTCGTTGGGAAGATTTGAAGCAGAGAGAATCCATTATAAATAAAGAACTAAGTCCCAGATATCCGTAGCCGCGGTATATCTCCCCTTTTCACTAATAGCAGAAAAGAAGGCAATATCAACAGCGTAATAAATGTTCCTTCCCTAAATTCAGAATATTATCTTTTAGGGGGAAGGGTAGGAGCGGCTTTGAAAAAGTTTTATTTCAAGTGAAAAGAACGCCCTTGCCTTCATGAAGACAATTGTAGATGAAATGACTCAGTCACAAAAGGAACGGACGACACAAGGAAGGATTATTGTTCGAATTTGTTATTTGCATTCGATCATTATTATAACATTTCGCTCTATCTCAATATCTACTGTTGGGCAGTAAAAGAAGCAAGCGACCATGTGTTTCTGCTTTGTGTTGTTATACAAACGATAAATAATCAACACACACACATCGGAAACGTCCCTCTGTCCTGCGGGCTGAGAAGAAAGACAAATCAAAAACGTCGAAGATGGCGTCCGTTATCTTTTAAAGCGTTCGATCTCGAACGATTCTCGCATGGTCACATGACACAGCTGCTAATGAAGTATGCTCGACACGATAAAAGCAGGTCGCTGGGAGGAGTTCGAGGAGCGTTCAGACCTGCGTACCGTAAACAGTACTCTGCGACTCATCCGACTTTTTATTTTTGTTAGATTTTTTTTTTTTTTGCTACATGCAGTGTCCAAGGAATTCCTACAAGTCTGCATTGAATCACACTTGCTTAGGGAACATTCTGTGAGGATGTGTGAATATTCTACACGTTGGTACCACATGGACTCTAAGCGTCCTGTATATAGCCCCACTTTTACAGGTTGTCCCCCTTCCAGGAGCTCTCATTGTCGTCGTCTTTGACAAACTCATTTCACAAACTCGAGCAGAACGACGCTGGTGCTGTTTATCTGAGGCCTGTGATGGTGGCAAAGATCTGTGACACTTTATATATAGAGAGGATGGCAATTGTCATTGTTTTGCTTT
>NC_136498.1:65980598-66025598 GCF_053919585.1 Euprymna scolopes | reverse complement strand
GAATAGTAGACACTTACACGTATCCACCCCTTGGAAACACTTCAAATGAACTAAGAAAATGCTATTTTTACATCTCCAATACATTTGAAAATAATTTCTGACGAGGACGCTTCACAGAGCGTCTGAAACGCGTTAAAAACGATATCAATGATTTAAAAACATTATTACAATGATCTAAACATAATTCTCAATGAAAAACCAAGACACGGAATAATAAAATAATGTTAAAAAATACACATTGTTGATGACTACCCCCTCTACCCCCTTATATATATATATATATATATATATATATATATATATTTAAATAGATTTTAAGAGGTCAAAAATGTGTCAAAATTGAAAAAAAATCGTTATACATTTTGTACGTTAATCTTAGTTTATTTTAATTTTTATCTTTTAATCGGTTCATATAAGTGCCATGTTGGTACAGTGGAAATGTCACCAGCTTCGAATGCTACAGATTGGCTTTTGGTTTCGATTCTAGCTATACTTTTCTTTACTTTTGGAATCAGGACAAATTAAAATATCATATTTTAGTGTATTTTACGACAGGGCAAAGCAACCCCCCGCCGCTATATATTAGTAAATAATATAGTGAATAATTATGTCAGCCCCGTTAAAAAAAAACTCGGTTCTTATTGCCTAGCACTTTAAGTTGAATTAAAAGTCGGTCAATTTATCTCTTACGCGCAGATCGGCATATAATGACTAGATCACTCTGACTAACGTTAAAAATATTTAATCAAATAAATGTTTTAAAACATTCAACATTTCTCGTGGTTAATGGTAGCCGAATGGATATGGTACTTGCTAATGGAGCCACTCAAATCTATCGACTGGTGTGTTAATCGTGACACCTTGCACCGAAGATTCCCGAAAGGATGAAACAGTAGTGTCTGTAGGTATTTAATAATTATTATATTAAATAATATATATATAATGTTCAGTTATTGTTATATATTTATTAGCGATATAAATGGTTACAAGCGGGGAAAGGGTTGCCTACTTTTTTTTTGTTTTGCATCGCTCCTTATTTTAATGGGACGTATTTTATTTATTTATTTATTATGTAAAAATTAAAAAAAAAATGTACATAAAAGTTTACCTACGGACACTTGTTTCTGGGTATCACTCGACCTCAGCATGGCTAAACATTTTTTGAAAAGGATCACACGTCATCTCAGCTGACTATTACATGATCATTTTCAAGTCCAATGTAAACAAGTTCTTGTTGAGCCGTCGTCTCAAATAGTCAAATTCTACCCAATTTCCACCATTATCAATGAGCACAGTGTTGTCCTACCAACCATCTGCTATGCATTATCCTCGAGTTACCCTTGGGCCTTGATAACTGGAAGCGCCTAACAAATATTTAAAAAACTAAATAAATAAAAGAAAATGAATTGAGACCATGTAAATGTTGGTAAAAACAGTTGAATAATTTGTGAAAAATTAAGGGATTTTGTTTCGCAGCGGGGTGATTGAAAGAATACAAACATTTTTTCATTATACAATTTTCTGTGAAACAAAATAGTTTTGTTAATCGAACTTCTGTATAGCTTTTTTTTTTCTTTTATAGATTTCAAAGAGAGAAACAAAGGAACGTTGAGTATTTCTTTTCTTCTTCTTTTGTCCAAGCGAAAGGGACGTGATTGACCCCAGAGCGAATCTGTTTCCTATCATTCGTCCCGCGTGTCGACGACATGAAAGTAATGACTCGTGACATGTCAGTCGGTCGGTGTCCGACGTTGTCCAAGCACACGTCCTGCCACGATCAGTTTTAATCACATCAGACGGCATTCCGCCAACAATTAACGCCCACGCGATTCTAGACTGAATTATTTACAAGTCTACTTGTAAAGAAAGCGAGATAAACAAACGACAGTGACAATGTCTCTATATAAATAAATATCACGGGCTTAACGCAAATATGACGTTTAGAATTTTTTAGATGAGGACTGATTATACGTATTATTTGGATTCTGCGGATTACTTCTTGGGTGTTATTTTCACAAAGCTTATATCACACAACGTTTATTTCGCATGTTACATATATAAATGTGCTGTGATCATTAAGTTTCTCTCGGCCGTATAAACGAAAAGTTATTTTCGTGTTATTCAAGCCTTTACAACTACACGGTCTCCTTTCCCCGCCCCTTTCGCCTCCAAGAGGACGACAGCTCCCAGTGTGACCGACTCGACTTTATCTGGCTCTGTCTCTGACTGTGACTCTTCGGTCACTAACTCCGAACCCTGTCTCAATATATTGAGAAATTCCTTTCCTGATGACATAAGAGGCATGCTCGGCCACGTGAAATTTATTCACGTGGATTTTACCTATGTATGTCCAAACACACTTTTGCAAACAAAGAATTCCCAATTTGAAGTGTCCAATATCTAACCTATTTGCTAATCATTATTTCTAAACTCGTATTGTCCATTCTTTTAACTGACATATTTAATATCCAGTATTTCTAAAAGAATGATCAATCGACTGCATTCCTAGGATTAAATTGCTATTATCTTTTAACACTTGCCTACTGAGTTCGATTCAAAGTTTATCCAAATATCATTTTCAAACTTATCTAGTTTGCTTTCTTACTTACTTGGGTCTGTCTTTTTTCATAACACGCAATCGATGTAACTCTGATCATTTTCAGGTGTATCTTGTCAAACTCGGGAATTTCTCTGTCGAACTCGGGAATCTGTACGGAATTTCGAACGAAACTATTTATTTAAACCACGGGTTAGCATGCTTTCGTTTCGTCAGCCATTTTACCCACTCATGGCTGATAGAACGAGAGCATGCTTCCCCCGTAGTTTAAGTAAACGACCGAAACGTGGTGAAACTAAAACTCAAGTATTCCGGAGAATCCAAATAATAACAAAAATAATTTTTAATTATAAAAAAATGGTGATTTTCCAGCTCCCCCTTATATATATCTACAATATAAAGCTAAACGTACGTGTGTGTTTGTGTGGTCACGATTAGGCTCCTATATGGTTGACTATTATAGAAAACTGATCACATATAATGATTAAAGATGTATCGAGACACAGGAATGCGTATGTTTGATCTGCCATAATGATGATTCATTAAAATTGTGGGATCTGCGTTCGCGCCTGGTCCACAAAGTATGGTAATAAAAAATTTAAAAAAAAACGTTTACAAGTATTTTTGATATAGATGTACATAATAATACTTTGATAAGTATGTTTATATAGGGATGATATAATAAAATTGTGGGACCTGCCTTCGCGCCTGGCCTCCATAGAATGGAAATAGGCGCAAACTTTAATAAAAACTTTTCATATCTCTCTGCATAAGTATACTTTGATAATTATGTTTCAGTTTGAAGAAATATGGTATAATAAAATTATGGGGTGTTCGTTCTCGCCTGACCTTCATAGAATGGAAATATGTCACAAAGTTTAACAAGGTTTTTTAATATATATCCACAGAATACTGTGATAAGTGTTTCAGTGTGAACAGGTATGGTATAATTAATTATTGGGCTTATCAATTTTATTTTTACTTTCACCATATTTTGCTTTGGTTTTGATACCCTCAAATTCGAAGCTATCTCTTTACAACCCTTCCTTTTCATAACCTATCATACTTTCATAAATCAGAGTCCATTTTCTGTAGGCTGTTTCTGAACCCAGTCCATGACGGGTACTTTTGCTAGTATATATATAAAAAAAACAGAAAAGAAAACGAGAAAAAACAAAAAGAAAAGGACAAAATCTGTATGATGGACGGAAAGTAAATTCGTATTCTAAAAATTGAGTAAATTGATCATGTAGTTTTGTTTTTGAGAAAAAAATATGACTAACTTGTGTCATTTTGAAAACAGTCTGAAAGATGAGGGAGGATAAAGTCAAATAATTCAAAGTGACCTGATTTTAGAAATCATTCTTAACATGGAGAGGAAACATTTAAAAACATCAAATTAGCTACAAATGATGTTAACCATTTGAAGACTTTCTTTCATGAAACGAAATAGGAGGCGCATTAAATATAATACAGACAATGTATTCCCAAGATTACCATGGCTGCCGACACTGTTAAAAACAGCATGGTCGCTGTATGTATAATATCAGTTGAATATTTTTGCTAGTTTATATAAGGAATAAAAATTATACTCCATTACCTCAAAAGATAAAGTAATGCCTGGGAGTATTATATAATTACAATAGAAAAAATGCTTTACTACTCAATTAAAATGAAAATAATAATAATCCATGGGTGGAAGTGATCAGGACCATGGACCATATCCTACATTATCGCGAGAAGATAATGGCAGCAATGAAAGTCTGGTGACAAGTAGATACTTTTCAAAAGTGTGGTAGAAAAAATCCAGTATGCTATTGCTATTCATCTTATGAGAGGACTGACTAATTTTTATGATTTCAGGTTCAACTAAACAGTTACAGTAGGAATCGGAATACTAAACAATATTAAAACCCGATTGTCACAACTGGTGAATGTCAAAAATGCAATCTGAACGTGAAGATAAGCAAAAAATTGTGTTTGAAACTTGGAATAAAATACCACAAAAGCGTATGGGATGCTTCAGATTGCTTTTGGGCAGTCAAACATTAATTTTTGAGTAGCATAAGAGATTCAAAGAAAGCGGGGAGTCTGTGAGGGATGATGAGAGGCGTGAAAGGAGTACGGAAGTCAGAACACCGGAGTTGATTGGCCAAATAAAGAATTTCATGGATAAGGAGCGTCGGGTGTCTATAGATACAATAAGTGCATAGATTAATGTCAGTGTGGGAACTGTACACAATTATTCGCGAGGAACTGAAGATGCAGAAGATTTGCGCGAAGTTTGTCCCAAGGGTGCTCAGAGAAGATCAGAAAGAAAATCTATTCCACAGTTAGCGATACCCTGGTGCCCTCGATGAATGCTGGATCTACTGCTATGGCTCAGAGACCAATATACAGTGTTCCCAGGAATATTATGCTGAGTTTTAAAGAGAGAGCAGGACAAGATATCAGGCGGAAGAGACCAGCACTCTTTTAATCAGTTCAGTGGCATTTCCACCAGGACAATGCACCAGCCCACAACTCCACAGACTATATGACCAAGATGAGCATTAAGACAATTCTTCTTCCCCCTCCCTATAGTCTAGACCTTGCTCCCTGTGACTTTTGGTTATTCCTCAAGTCAAGGAAATCCTTAGAAGCCGGTGCTATGAGACAACTGAGGAGATGAAAGAGGCTGTGACGAGGATAATTGACACGCTCACACAAGAGGACTTCCATGGGGGCCTTCCAGAAATCGTTGGAATGCTACAAGTGCATTGCATCCGGAGGAGATTACTTCAAAGCGGACTAAAGTTTCATGTATGTACGATCAATTAAAGTGTCTATACGGAAAGAGTTTGGAAACTTATTGAAGGCGCTTCGTATTGATCTGATTGAACATAGAAACTATTAAAATCGGTCAGCATGGTTTAAGAAGATTATCAAAATGAAAGCAACTCTTTATGTCAAAAACTCTTTAATTGGATAATTTGTATTAAAAAATATAATTCCCAAAACGCGATTAACAGACCGACTGTACTTTATATATTCGATATGTGTTACATGACATAACTTTCGATCAACAATTTTCTTACATCATGAATTTATGTATTTTTATAATTTTTTACATAGAAGTCACCATTTATCAAAGCTTGAAAGTAACTCGAGGATGAGAGTCAGTGAGTGTAAGGTTGCCGGTGAGACAATAGCGTAATGAACTCGTTTATATTGGACTTAAAAGCGACCATGTTGTAGTCAGCTGGAAAGCATCCCCAAGAGATGGCAGACAGACAGTTCTAAGGACGAAACTTTTTTTAATGTAATTTACGTTTAGTTTTAGGCACAGATAGAGATTAAGAAAATTATTGACAGTGGTTGTAGTTAGACGAGTATCTGTTGTGAATATATTGCGGGGGATACCATAAATTAATGCTCAGTAGAGGACCTGCCATGAAAATAACGATAAAGCAGAGACAAACTCGCAACATCTCTTCTGTGGAAAAGAAGTTTAAGGAAGGAAAACTGGACATTAGCTATTAGGTTTTGAAGATGGGGTTGAACACTTTCAAGACAGAAAAAATACTATGAGCAGATCCTGTTTAGATATGGCAACAGTACTCCATTTAGGACGAATTTGATTAGTAGCCAGGTAGAGGACCGCGCCGGGAGCCAGGTACCTTCCATAACCACACAATTTTCATAGAATTAATTGCTCTCTTCTTTGAGGTAATCCATCCTTTTATTATCAATGATATCTTTTCAGTATACAGCACAATCACGTTGACACATTGGTTCGCGCTAGATCACCGAATTAAACAACGATGAGCTTGGCCAGTGCCAGATAGGTGACCATTTGGGAATGCTAAGCGCTATGTATACCGCACGGACTCGTAGAAATGTCATGGTTGGTATCTGGAGGCACGTTCAACTCACGGGGAGGGGGAGATACACCTCCGAATCAAGACGGAAAGTAACGGGAAACTACCGTATTTACTTGTCTTCCCTAGATTACCATGGTTCTACAATTTCGAGAGCATGGTCGCTGTATGTATAATGTCAGTTGAATATTTTTGTCAGTTTATATAATGAATAAAAATTATAGTACATTACCTAAAAAGATAAAGTAATGCCTGGGAGTATTATATAATTACAATAGAAAAATGCATCACTACTCAATAAAAATGAAAAAAATTATATTCCGTGGGTGGAAGCAATCAGGACCATGGACCATATCCTACATTATCGCCGCCAATAAACGAGAAGATAATGGCAGCGAGGAAAGTCTGATGGCAAGTAGATAATTGATTACCACAAACGTAGGGAAGGAAATCCCTGAGAGGATTGTAGTAGTAGTAGTAGTATAATAATAATAATAATAATAATAATAATAATAATAATAATAATAATAATAATAACTGAATAGAAATATAGAAATACTACACTATTCCATCACCATCCACCGAGACAAACGAAAAAACAATGCCTGCGAAAAAGGTCTCTTAACAACAAATATAGGTCTACCCCTAAAAAAGGAGGTAAATCTTGAGATGGAATATTAAAAACTAATGTTGGAATAACTAATCAGAATTTGAATCAGGAACATTAAAAATCGATTTGGGGGGGGGGTCGAAATCGAAAAAAAAAGATTTTATTTTACGATGCTAAAAACGATTCTTTTAACTGTCTTTTTTATTCGATTTCGTTTTAAGCGAAACATTCTATTGATAAAATAATAAATATTGATCGATTTTATACTACTAATAAAACTAAAATCGATAAATCACCTTCTCCCCCCCACACACACACACAATTGTGTTTTTGTTTTTGAGAAAATATATGTATATTTAACATGTTTTAGTACGGTAATCGAAAAAAAAAATAACAGCTATATAGGTAAATATATAGAGATTTATACAGAATCAGAATCGGAATCAGTAATTGTATGTGAATCGGGAATTTAACACAAAATCGATAATTGCATCGGAATCGGAAACAATACTGAAATCGTCCAATCACTCGTAAAAGGGAACAGATACTCAAATACTTTCTAAAAAGAAATCCATGGAAGGAAGCTATCATGAATGTGGAGCAGATAATACGCTATCTTTCCTAACAAAATAAGAGAACGTTATGACCCAAATGATCGGTTATATAATAGAACTAAAAAACAATATATTAGTCTAAACTCAGTAAACAGTAAACTGAATTGGGCATTAAAAAATGTTAATAGACATCAAATATTCCTCAGATTTAAGCATCTTTAAAGTTTCAGACGGACAACTCCAAAATATCACTTCATTATAGATTGTATGATTCTCCCAAATGATTGAGCTTTTAATTTTGTTCCAACTTATTCAACATTTTCGAGTTTAGTTATAAAACAAGATTTACACACGCGCACTCGCGCACATTGAATTCCTTCTCTTTCCAAAATATTCGTTTCTGTGAAAGCTGACACGTTAATACCCCCCCATAAAAACTTAAATTTATCGTGCGAGCATTTCGTTGACTTTCTTATTTCCCCTGTCTTCACGCTGCATACATTTATCTTCTTTCATTCCCATGAGTTTGCTTTATTTCTTTTTTCATTTTTTTTGTAACTTTGTGTTTCAACAATTTTACATTTTACATGTGTAATCATATCGTCGTACAAATATCAGTGTTTTCTCTGTGCCCTAATACACTATGAAGAAGATGTACGTATTAACGAAACAATGTGCACATAGAAGGAAACTTGTTTCACATACACCATATATATTCCAGTCATTCTACGCACTCACACACACTCACACGCATCTCTCTCTCTCTCTCTCTCTCTATATATATATATATATATATATATATATGTATATATATATATATATGTATATATATATATATATATATATATACATAGAATGCATAGTGATAAATAAGTTTGCATAATATTAACAGTCCCTAAGAGACAAAGGAATATATATATATATATATATATATATATATATATGATATATAACATATATGTGTGTATATATATAATATATATGTATAATATATGTATAATATATCTATATAATATATATCTCTATATATAATATATATATAATATACATGTATAATATATGTATAATATATCTATATAATATATATATCTATATAAATAATATGTATAATATACGTATAATATATCTATATAATATATATATTTATATAATATATATGTATAATATATGTATGATATATCAATATAATTTATATGTATAATATATGTATACTATATCTATGTAATATATATATATATATATCTATAATATATATGTATATATATATATATATATATATATATATATATATATATATAGTAAGTTATAAAATATATATGGCGATTAAGCTACACTGAATATTCTGCGTTTTATCCACTCTACGACTCTTCAGGCTTATGCGCGAATTTTGTGGTTGTCTGTCGTTTTTATATACGCAACTTCTATTGAGATTTTAGTTAGCCAATCAGCTTTCTAGTATTCATCGCGCCCTTCCTATCAGCCAATGAACATGCACTTATCGAACAAAGGCCTTTTTGACCTCTGGTTGACCTGTTCCTCTGTGTGTGCTCTATTTAGTCTTGATATCTACTTTCTTGACATGTTTTAAATCTAGGTTAGGGTTTTTTGTTTTTTTTATTTTATATATATATATATGTAAATATAAATATACATATATATATATACATACATATATGGGTGATAGTTTATGTATATTCATGTTTATTTAATTTATTTGCTTATTTTCTATTGTTTTTGTTAGTTTTAAAATTATTTTGTATCGCTATCCTAGAGTAAATTTTTTATCCTGTGGACACAATTGTTCGCTATTTCTCTTCTACAGTTTAATAGATGTTGGGATTCTTTAAAGTACAGTATAGCAATATATATATATATATATATATATATATATATATATATATATATATATATATATATATATAACAACCCGCAAGGAGAGCTAATCGGATTAATTATCAGACACTAACTTGTCTATATCTCCTCATTTGACAATGCTCTTACGGGTTGAAAGAAATTTGCTTTATCTCTTTTTCTCCTCTCTCTCTCCCTCTCTCTTTCGCCCTCCCTCTCTCTCTCTCTCCATATATATATATATATATATATATATATATATATATATATATATATATATATATATATAAGTAAAACTATAATAAGTTCACATAATGGTAAAATTAACGAAATAGTGAATAATGATATGATTGAATCAGATGGATTAACTATTGAGCAAAAATGTAACTAAAAAATATCTTACGGGTGTCCATTGAAAGGCAATGATTTAATTTTGGAAATTGTATACAAATGTGAATTTAAGGTGGATAATAGTAACAAAACATACCTAGGGGGAACTAAATGCTATTTTAAGGACAGATACTGAAAACATATTGCATCATTTAACATTGGACAAGAGAAAGAATCCAATTGGAATAAGAATGGAAATAAGGATACGACGAGAATAAATATGAAAAGTAAGAAGAGAAACACGACTGCATTAGAGGATTGGGCAAGGAAACTGTTGTGGAGACGCCCACTAATTAGCATACGTGGGTGAGCAAGATATAGATAAAAGGTATCAAGTCATCAAGACCGGAGGGCTGTGTTCGAACGCCGGATAGGCAAGACGCTTGTGCCGGTTGCTCCATGAAAGACTTTAACATGCCCTCTGCCGGACAATCTTCCAACTGCAGTACAACTGCACCTTTGTAAATATGTATTTTATTTTCGTCTTAATATATTTGTTTTACCTTTACTTTCTGCGTTCGTGTTGTTATTGATACAGACACAACAGTGGCAACGGGATTTGGAAAAAAGATCTACGCGTGAGAAAATACACTATCAAACTCAACAGTGGTATTCGGGAAATACTTACTCGTCAAAGATTGGGAAAAAATTCACTCGGGAATTCAATGTTTAAAACGCAGCAACTACGAAATTGTCGAACGCGATATTCAAGCGCTGGATACTTGCAAAACACCAAGATTTTCTTTTGTGACTACTTGAAAAGGAAATTCAAAACCTGGGACACTTGAAAAAAAAAGCAGCAAGCACTTTATTTCAAAGTGCCTACGAGGAAAAAAAAACTTGAAAGTTACAGTAACCCTTTCTGCAAAGTGCACAAAAAAGTGTTTCGCTAGGATACCGTGAACTTATTAGGTAAACTGTCTTGAAAGAAAAAGTAATTTTTTGGGCTCAGTGTACTAAGAAGGGATTTTTTCTTTCTTGTATATAATTAATAACGTAACAAAAGGAATCGGTTGTTCGTAGTTATTAAAGAAAGGAAATTGTAAACTGACTGATTTACTAATTTGAAAAACAAAATGGATCTTATCAAGTTATTCGCGGAAATGCAAATGCGTCAACAAGAAGGAAACGAAAGACAACAAGAAAAAGACGAAGTACAGAGAAGGCGTCTACAAGAAAGAGACGACTTACAGAAAAAAGAACTACAAGAAAGAGACGGAAAACAACAAGAAAGAGACGAAAAACAGACT
Source organism: Euprymna scolopes (assembly GCF_053919585.1). Classification (NCBI taxonomy): domain Eukaryota; kingdom Metazoa; phylum Mollusca; class Cephalopoda; order Sepiida; family Sepiolidae; genus Euprymna; species Euprymna scolopes. The sequence goes on along the minus strand of NC_136498.1, from coordinate 66,014,526 downwards.
GAACTGCTTCTTAAATGTATAGAGCAAATGCAACTTGGTCAAAAAATTTGTTGGAAAGATTAACGACTAATTCTACACAGGAAAGCAATACGACTTTTTCCAACGCAACAATTGTGAATAGCATAGATGTGTTCACGTACCTACCGGAAGAGGATAAAACTTTTGAGGCATACTTCAAGAGGTATGAAGATATTTTCGAAACAGATTGCGGAAGCTGGTCAAACGCAAAGAAAGTAAGTTTATTACTTCGAAAGCATTGCAAATTTGTTGATTTCATATTGCCAAGGAGAACGAATCAGTAAGACTTCGCTGAGATCGTAAAACTTCTTAAGGAGTTATTCGGACCGAACATGTCTCTTTTTCACAAGAGATGGTCGTGTATGAACCTTAAGAAAACGGAGGAGCAGGACTACCTGACATATGCGTCAGTAGTGAATAAACACTGCGACAATTTTAAATTATCGGAACTTACGGTGGACGATTTCAAATGTTTAATTTTTGCACAGGGGCTAGTTTCTACAAAAAATTCAGAGATCCGAACACGCGTTCACTCAAAATTAGAGACAGAACTAGGTCTGACACTGCAAAAGTTATCAGATTTCAAAGGGCAGTATCACTAAAAAACGACTCCAGAGATATAGAAGAAGCAGGAGTGTTGTACATAAGGAAGATTTAAAAAATCTGGCAGAAACGCAGGGCAAGATCCAAAAGATTACACGAGTTATAAATACTCAAACTCTAATTACATAAAACGAAATTACGATTCAAGTCAATGGAACTATAGAAAATCGGGACCAAGTAATAATTGCGGAAGATGGGATGAAAAACATTGGGGAAAGGATTGTCCTTACAAAAATATCAGATGCTTCAATTGCCACAAAGTCAGACATAAGAGTATTTGTTGCAGAACAAAATATAGAGTACACCAAATTAGAACAAACGACAAAGAGAAAGACAATTTACGAAAATATGTGTTGGTTAATATTTTCGGGAAACAAATAAAATTTCAACTTGATTCTGGAGCAGATTTGTCGGTAATAAGCGTTAGCACTTGGAAAAATCTGGATAAACCGACTCTGAAAAAGTCAAGTAAGGGTGCAAGAACGGTGGCAGGAGACGAAATCAAATTCGAAGGAGAAGTCGTCTTGCCCACTAATTTAAATGGCACGAAGAAGAAATTGAAAATCTTCGTAATTAAAGAAAGCGAGAATTTATTGGGAACAGATTTTATTGAAAAATTCAATCTTTGGGATAAACCGATGAACGCTTTTTGTAAAATAATAACCAGCTGCACCACAACGTCAGAAAATATTAAAAATGAACTAAAGAATGAATTCCCAGAAATATTTACTACGGGACTGGGAAGATGTAATAAATTTAAAGCTTCGTTCGAGCTAAAAAAGGATGCAACACCAGTATTTAAGAAAAAACGGAACGTGCCGTTCGCCGGATTAGACAAAATAGATAGCGAATTAGACTTGAAAGAACGGGCATTTTATCGAAAATCAAAACTAGCGTTTGGGCCGCGCCTTACGGTGTACGTAAATAAGAAATCGGAACAAATTCGAGTCTGCGGAGACTTTTCAACCGGGTTAAATAATATGCTACAAGATCACCATTACCCTTTACCAAGCCCGGAAGAGATTTTTGCCAAACTAAATGGTGGGAAAATTCCGATAGAAGCAAAATAAAGAAACTAAAGCAAACTGAGAAATGAATAATTAGACATAAAAACAGAGATTAAATTTGGAAAGCGTAGTTAAGGATTTAGGGAGCAAATCAATAAAATAAATAAATTAGAGTATAAAAATGAAAATAAAAAACATTAATAGATAAAATTAATGTAAAAATAGAATATTATTTAAAAATAAAACAAATACACAAGTGGGATGCTTATTCAATCAACCGAAAAAATAAATAAAGAAAGAAAATAAAAGGATCAGGATTATAAATATGTTCATATAAATATAACGACTGTTTTTAGTGTCTAAAGAGTAGCTATTTTGGGAATATTTTAAAACTAGCTGTAGCCTGCCACGCGTTGCTGTGGCTCAATTTGATGTAATGGAAAATCTAATAAAAAGAGAAAAATGCATGTTTCTTATGTTGTTAGTATAGCAATCCACTCCAAAAGTGAAAAAATACGAAAATGAAAAAAAAATAAATAAATAAAAAATAAATAAATAAACAAACGGTACTCTTGTAGAATCTGACCCGGATCCTTAGGAGTTTCCATCGATCATGGCTTAGGCTCGACCAGCAGTCAATGTTTAAGGTTGCTAAAATGTTGGAATGGTTAATCAATTTTTTTTGTGTGGTTTTTGTAATCAAAAATGTTACTTTTCAATTAATATTTCAAACGAAAATGTCCAAAAACAAATAAATGTAAGCAAAGGTAAGGTAAGTTACGTTTCTACATAACTGGATAATTTGTTCGTGTTTTTATTTAATTTAAAAGGTTTAATCAGCTTGGAAAAGCACACATTGTTTATCAATGTATTTGAAAAAGACAAATACTCGTGGAATCTGTTGAATCTGTCAATATTGGGAAAATAAGTAAAAACTAAAAAACTATACATAACAGTCTACGAAACCCACGGAATATATGTGACTGCCGATAATAAGAACGGCTTTCAGAATATACACCGCCTACCCACCCATGGTACAAATTGTGGAGGTGGAGCTGAAGTAAAAATTTACCGTTTTTTTTTAAAGTAAATTGTTAGTTTAAATCACAACTCTAATGTGTAAATAGTTACGAAACAATTGTAGCACATAAGGAAATACATCATATGACGTTCTTATTTTATATTTTGTTCCCTGGATTTTGTATATATATATATATATATATATATATATATATATATATATATATATATATATATATATATATACAAATATTGTCTATAAATATTGTTATCGTCTCTGTATAAACACATACTGAACCTCTATGTTAATTTGTAATACGCAATCAAACTAAGCTTGATGTAATGTTCCTTTCTCTGCTTTTTAAGAAACTATGATTTAAATGGCACGAAGAAGAAATTGAAAATCTTCGTAATTAAAGAAAGCGAGAATTTATTGGGAACAGATTTTATTGAAAAATTCAACCTTTGGGATAAACCGATGAACGCTTTTTGTAAAATAATAACCAGCTGCACCACAACGTCAGAAAATATTAAAAATGAACTAAAGAATGAATTCCCAGAAATATTTACTACGGGACTGGGAAGATGTAATAAATTTAAAGCTTCGTTCGAGCTAAAAAAGGATGCAACACCAGTATTTAAGAAAAAACGGAACGTGCCGTTCGCCGGATTAGACAAAATAGATAGCGAATTAGACTTGAAAGAACGGGCATTTTATCGAAAATCAAAACTAGCGTTTGGGCCGCGCCTTACGGTGTACGTAAATAAGAAATCGGAACAAATTCGAGTCTGCGGAGACTTTTCAACCGGGTTAAATAATATGCTACAAGATCACCATTACCCTTTACCAAGCCCGGAAGAGATTTTTGCCAAACTAAATGGTGGGAAAATTCCGATAGAAGCAAAATAAAGAAACTAAAGCAAACTGAGAAATGAATAATTAGACATAAAAACAGAGATTAAATTTGGAAAGCGTAGTTAAGGATTTAGGGAGCAAATCAATAAAATAAATAAATTAGAGTATAAAAATGAAAATAAAAAACATTAATAGATAAAATTAATGTAAAAATAGAATATTATTTAAAAATAAAACAAATACACAAGTGGGATGCTTATTCAATCAACCGAAAAAATAAATAAAGAAAGAAAATAAAAGGATCAGGATTATAAATATGTTCATATAAATATAACGACTGTTTTTAGTGTCTAAAGAGTAGCTATTTTGGGAATATTTTAAAACTTGCTGTAGCCTGCCACGCGTTGCTGTGGCTCAATTTGATGTAATGGAAAATCTAATAAAAAGAGAAAAATGCATGTTTCTTATGTTGTTAGTATAGCAATCCACTCCAAAAGTGAAAAAATACGAAAATGAAAAAAAAAATAAATAAATAAAAAATAAATAAATAAATAAACGGTACTCTTGTAGAATCTGACCCGGATCCTTAGGAGTTTCCATCGATCATGGCTTGAGCTCGACCAGCAGTCAATGTATTTAGCTGAAGGTTGCTAAAATGTTGGAATGGTTAATCGATTTTTTTTTGTGTGGTTTTGTAATCAAAAATGTTACTTTTCAATTAATATTTCAAACGAAAATGTCCAAAAACAAATAAATGTAAGCAAAGGTAAGGTAAGTTACGTTTCTACATAACTGGATAATTTGTTCGTGTTTTTATTTAATTTAAAAGGTTTAATCAGCTTGGAAAAGCACACATTGTTTATCAATGTATTTGAAAAAGACAAATACTCGTGGAATCTGTTGAATCTGTCAATATTGGGAAAATAAGTAAAAACTAAAAAACTATACATAACAGTCTACGAAACCCACGGAATATATGTGACTGCCGATAATAAGAACGGCTTTCAGAATAAACACCGCCTACCCACCCATGGTACAAATTGTGGAGGTGGAGCTGAAGTAAAAATTTACCGTTTTTTTTTAAAGTAAATTGTTAGTTTAAATCACAACGCTAATGTGTAAATAGTTACGAAACAATTGTAACACATAAGGAAATACATCATATGACGTTCTTATTTTATATTTTGTTCTCTGGATTTTGTATATATATATATATATATATATATATATATATATATATATATATACAAATATTGTCTATAAATATTGTTATCGTCTCTGTATAAACACATACTGAACCTCTATGTTAATTTGTAATACGCAATCAAACTAAGCTTGATCTAATGTTCCTTTCTCTGCTATTTAAGAAACTATGAGAAAACGTACTCTATAAAGTTAAAATTCTTCGGTTATTAAACTAAAATATTATAGACTCTCCGTTTAATATAAGGCGGCAAAAATCAATGAGATTTTGCCACAGGGTTCGAATCTTTCCATTAACATTACTTAACATCTCTTACCCTGAAGATTGCATATACATGAGTATATATACATACATATATATATATATATATATATATATATATGTGTGTGTGTGTGTGTGTGTGTGTGTGTGTGTGCGTGTTTGTTAAATATATATATATATATATATATATATATATATATATATATATATTAATTGTAACCAATGGAAAAATAGAATAAATAATTAACCCATTTCATCCGATCGAAAAAAAAAGGACAAATAATGAACCAATGAAGAAAAATATATAAATTGTTCAAAACCAGTTAGATTAATTTACTTACGGACTCATGATAAACATGGTGATTACATCAGCCAGTTTCCGCCAGAAGTGAAGACTGTTATTCGGAACGTGGAAAGGATCGAAAATATGATTAATAGACAACAAACGTCTATTTTGCTTAATGAAATATATATATATATATATATATATATATATATATATGATTACCCATCTAATACTATTCCCGCTCAACGTTGCTTAACTTCGGTAGTTTACGAAAACCAGTGTGTCGAGTGATTATGCGGTGTATTTACATTCATACATACATACATACATACGTACATACGTAAGTACTTATATATATATATATATATATATATATATATATATATTTCATTAAGCAAAATGGACGTTTTTTGTCTATTAATTATTTCTATGCGTCTTATAAATTCTTGCTCAATTTATAAACATCTTCAAAACTATACTGCCCCCATTCTATGTAATATTGCTTTTGAACGTAAACTAATTTTGCATATTACTTTAAAAACGTGTATTAATCAATTACTTATTCATTTTATGGTTTGGTATTATATGATTTATTTCATATCACAAATAGGTTGAATTCTTATTTATACATAGTTTTTACATTTTGCATATTTTCGTAGAATTTAATTTAAAAACGTTATAGCACAAAGAAATATTTTCATCGCTGTGTCTGTCTGTCTGTCTCTCTCTCTCTCTCTCTCTCTATATATATATATATATATACATATATATATATATATATATATATATATATATATATATATATATATATAAATGTTACCTGTTGGTGTGTTTGCGAAAAGTCTCTACCAAACTCCTAAATCAATACTTGGTCTAAAGAAGTGAAATTTAGTATGTAGGGTGTACCTGTAGTGCACTTTTCGATTTGTTTTTTAGCCAGTAAAATAACGGCTAAGGGGTCCAAATTGAAAAAAAAAGACAAAAAACAAAACAAAAAAACATTGATTTTTGTTTTTTTCTGCGCATGCGTTTATGAAAAGTTATTGGTTACTCAACTTTATTTTTTGCAGTGTTAATACGTATGGATTGAGATCATACGCTCACAGATAAGGGGGAACTCTATGTTTTGGTTTGGATTCTAACTGATGGCACAGAAGTCATTTTTTATTTTTGAAATCACTAATATATATTAGACCTAATAATAGATAGAGAATTGGCCCTATAATAATAAATAAGAAACCTACATTATTTGAATTATAATATTTAAGCGTATTTTTCGACCGGGCAACGTCGGATCGCATGCTAAACGCAAATATTACAGACTCAGCTTCTTTTCATGAACTGCCCGCTTGTGGAACACATTTCCATTGGCCTGTTTCTCGGCCGACTACAGTTCTGTAGCCTTCGAGTCTAATGTAAACAAGTTCTTGTTGCACCGTCCTCTTAAATAATCAAAGTGCACTCATCTTACACCATTAATGAATACTACGCTTTACATTCATGAACTCTCATCCTTGAGTGAGCTTAAAGCCTTGATTAATTGTTACTCCTTCGCAATATATATGTATATATATATATATATATATATATATATATATATATATATATATATATATAAACAAATGTTTGAACCCTCTGAGTGCTAGTCTGTTACGAAATATTTATATCTTTTTTTTATCGAACTCTTCAGTTTCTAACAATTTCAACCTGTTTATACCCATTGTATCAGAAAGTTGTCGCATAAAAATTGTAAATAAAAAAAAGAATTCACACGAGTATTTGTCGTTAGATTTGCTTGGACGCAGTGCTTTATCTTTTTGTGTACTGTTACTAAAAAAAAACGTTGGGAACTTTATCTCGTTTTTTTTTAGGAGGGGTGCATTAGAAACGTCGATAAAAAGCGAAAGTTGTACTGGCGAGTGATAACAACAACACTTTAGATTCTGATTAACGTTTGTTGATGCAAGGCTCAGATGGTTTAGTCAGTGCACTCGCGCTTGGGTGACAGTTTAGCTGAAAAACATAGACACGCACATAACCATAGTGTATATATATATATATATATATACAACTGAAATCTCTGTGCATGTATCGGTCTCTGTGCATGTATCTATCTATGTGTGTACATTTCCCTGTCAAACTACTCTGTCAATTTTCAGTCTATATATCATATATACCAGTCCTTATTTAAGAAGCTAAATGTAATTAGAGAGTAATATAGTGAATAAATGATAAAAGACTATATTCCAAAAGTTCATGAAATTCAAAATGGCGTAATGGAAACATATTATAATTAGTATTTACAGCTTCTCTTCCAATTTTCGGATTTTAATCATGTCAGAACGCACTTTATTTCTCTTTTGGCGGAATGCGTGTTGCTATTTCTTCTGATGAGTTAATGGCAAAATAGATTCGCTAATTGATAAAATAATAAAGTGATGGATTTTGCGCTATGAAACAGATACTGTCAAGAATTGTAAATGTCGACTGAATTTAAGGAATAATTTATAACATGGTCAATCATGAACTTTGGAATATAGTCATTTGTCATATATAACAATATTTATATAGTCTTTGGAATATAGTCATTTGCCATATATAACAATATTTTTAATAACTAGAAAAGTGTTTTAATATAATTATCAATACATACAAAAAATCAAAGTCATATGTATATATATATATATTTATATATATATATATATATATATATATATATATATATACACACACACATATATATATATATAAATTTTATATATAAAAATAATTTAGCTTCACTTCTCTATAAGCTGATGATCAGGAAGCGTTGTTTTACTTTGAACATGTATAATTCTATTTTCTTATGGATTATTAATGGAGTTTCAATGGACGTATTCCATATTTTTCCTGTTCTGGATTTTACTGTCTTTCTTATTGGATTTTTACCATATCGATTTTCTACCCTTTTCCCGTTTCTTGCTTACTTAATCTCATAAACTTTTATTAATTCTTAAATAACTTTTTTTATGCGAGTATGATTAATTTCCCATTATTTGTTTCCATTAATGTATTAACCTGCACACTTTATTGCATATCTTTCACCCCACTTCCTTCTGATTAGAAGAATTGCATTCTTCAAAACTCTATGGAATAAGTTTTTTCTTCTTTATTGTGCTCCTTGTCAAATAATTAAAATTGTATATATTTTCTTTACAGGTTTATATATATATATATATATATATATATATATATATATATATATATATATATATATATAAGTTTTTTAATTTTTTTTCATAACATTATTTTATATTCCTGCACGTCACCAATTGAAAACGAATAATGAAAATTTATAAGCTTTTATACTTTTCATATTCTTTTTTATTCATATATATATATATATATATATATATATATATATATATATATATATATATATATATATATATATATAGGCTCATAAGCCTGACGAATCCTGTAGTTGGATGAAACGTAGAATATTCAGTGTAGCTTAATCGCCATATATATTTTATAAATTAATATATATATATATATATATATATATTAATGGGGTCTGTCTGCGTTTTTATGAGATATATGAGGTCATTTTGTGAGATTTTAAAAGTTGGATCTAGATAACATTCAAACTAGCATATTAAATATTCATTCTGTACATGTTCAGTTATTATTGTTAATTGAACTTTTGAGAGATGACGCTGATCTAATGATTAACGACACGCACTGATATCCTGGTATCCCGAATTCGAATCCCCTTCGTTCCACATAATCACCTTCACTCAGGTTGTTGTAAAACTTCACGTTGTTCCTCCCGTAAATACTTGTCTTTCTATAAATTATTCTAACTAAAAAAGCATCAACGAAAATCAACTCCAAAATAATATGATGATTGGCACTTTAAAAACACAAAAAACGAAACAAAGTTATAAAATATTTTATTAAATGATTATAATCTCAACCAAATTCTAAGCCTTTCTAGAAGCCCGTTTTAAAAAGATTTTGTCTTCTTTATTTGTTGGTATTCTACATAATACACTAGTTGCACCTAGCGGTAGTCATCCGGGAAGCAGTGAAATCATTTTGGTTTCAAATTGGCATTAGTTTGCATATTTTTTAAAAATATACAGAAACAGAATTATAATTTCAGTTTGGGTGGTATTAACATGGAAAGAAAAAAAGGATACATTTGGTGTTGTTGTAAGTCTATGTGAACATGAAAATCTACTATATAAAACTAAAAGTCATGATTGGATTTTTTACGGGCCGTCTTTTATGGGTCTTTAGCCGGTTAAAATAGTTTTTAAAGGGTCAAAAATGGTTAAAATAGTTTTTAAGAAGTAAAAAATGGATCAAAATTGAAAAATTCATTGTACATTTTGTACATTCATCTTAGTTTATTTTTAATTTTAAATTTTAAATCAGTTCATATCCGTGTCACGTTCGTACATCAACCTTTGAATGCTGAAGATTTTTAAATCACGACTCCATAAAAATATATACGAAATCTGGACAAATTAAAATATCATATTTAAGCATATTTTACACATGGGCAAAGCCCCTCCCACTCTAGTAATAATAAAAAAAGCAACAGTGTTCTTTGAAAAAGGTGTATTACACCGAAAGTCTCAGAAAAAGAACTAATGATTTTAATCATTTCATTAATTATTTCATAAAAATATTTTGCGGTTATCTAATATTTTCCAATAAACTTTATGAAATGTTTTCAAAGTGTGACCAAACTCATATTTATAATTAACTAGAGTTCATTTAAAAAATAAAATTATTTAGTTCAGACCGGAAAATACCTTATCTGAAAATATTTTTCGATTATAACCGTAAAATCAAAACCAGGAAGAGCAATAACCCCCATTTTTATAGAAAGATATATTAAGTGTTTTGTCCAATTAAAAATGAAATTATAATTCCGTTTCGGTATAAGTTTTTATAAAATATGCAAACTAATGCACATTTTAAACCCAAATGGTTTCACTGCTTCCCGGATGACGCTGGCTAGTTGCAACTAGTGTATTATGTAGATAATTGACAGATTTTGACAATAGTTTCCGAGAGGGCACGAAAAATCTCGTCCGCCATTATATACCCTAATAATGTTGCCATGTGAGCAATACACTGATATAAAGTTATTTAGTTTTATTCGGTTTTTCTTTCTTTTTTACTCACATTTATATCCAACTCAATCATTGTTATTAAATAGACTTCGCACATAACAATTTTGATGGCCAATGACGGACATTCCAATGTAAATCCACCATTTACAGTTCGCGTGGGTGAGGACTACTTGATTCGACCTAAGGATTAGGTATCTGTAAGCGAAGTGATCTCAATTTGTTCGTGACCCTGCGACTGGCTTATGTGTTGTTGTTGTTATTATTATTAGTAGTAGTAGTAGTATTAGTAGTAGTAATATTAGTAGTAGTAGTAGTAGTGCTGTCTCACTGTCTTTTCTTTTATATTCTGCTATTCTTTTTCCAATTCGCGTTACAATTTTGATATCGTCGTTAAAAAAAACACACACACACACACAAAAAAAAAAAACTGGATAAAATGGTGGACGCTCTCACTTTTGCGATCCGACAAATTGTTTAGGACTTATTTAATAGGAATAGTCGGAAGTTTCTTCATCATTCGGAATAGTGAAACACACATTCTTTTGACATTTTCTACCCACTTGCTAAAGGTCAGATCCCTCAGCAAAACGATAGAGGACGTAGGAAACACGTATATAACGCCCTTTCTCTCGGTCTCTCTCTTTCTCCCTTTCTCTCTCTCACACACACACACACACACACATATATATATATACAGAGAGAGAGAGAGAGAGAGAGAGGGAGAGAGAGAAAGAGAGAGATGTTGGATGTTTGTCTATTTGTTAGATCAACATGGACATCGATGACAAGTTAACTATCAATGATGCACGTGCAAGGGTTTACAGTCAATTGTTGATTGTAGAACTTCACAATGACCCCCGCCAGAAATAACAAGTTCATACATATACAAGCAAGATATCTATCTCAGTTGAACAGAGGATTTTGTATATGTTAGTATTCTCTCTCTAATATATATATATATATATATATATATATATGTGTGTGTGTGTGTGTATATATATATATATATATTTATATATATATATTTCAACCACTATATGCTTAAGTGTTAGTTTTACTCATTTAGTACTGCTTTAAAGCTTCATCAATCACTCATTTTGCGACCAAGTCTCCTTCTCAGCTATATTTTGAAATAAAAATTTTCAATTTTCGTTCATTAAAATAAAAGGTATAATAAATATCCTGGTGTTAAAAAAGTCCTCAGAATAAAGAAAGGAAGGGAGAGAAGTTTCATCTGATTGATTCTTGGTTACCATAGCAACATTTTCGCTGTCGACATCTTCATAAATCATAGCGAGAATGTCGCTCGCATGCCATCTTTTGGGGTTATATAAAGAGAGTTTACAAAACTGATGTTCCCTGCCGTGCTTGTGCTAATAGTATTTCGCTTACGACGTCGCCCGTTACTTCTGTTTCACTCTTTTGCCTCTTGTTTCTGTTTATTTACCTAATCACGTCTTTTATTTGAAATTTTTATTTATTCAATTTCAGAAGCCTGTAATAATTTTTTATGGCTTGTTGTAAAATACGTATGATATTAAACACACAAAAAGGATATCTCACTACTGATGCAATTCTCTATCTATATAAAAGCCAAGTACGTCCAATGATGGAATATTGCTGCCATATCTGGGCAGGAGCTGCTAAAACAGCCTATCCTGCCTTGACAGAGTACAAAATAGACTTCGTGGCTTAGTGGGGGATCCCCTTTTCTCTACCCTGCAACCTCTCTCCCACAGAAGAGACTTTGCGAGCCTATCCTTGTTTTATCGCTATTTCCATGGCAGGTGCTCATCTGAACTCCAATCTCTGGTCCCCCCCCCTCGCCAATCTTTCACGAAAAACACCCGTCTAGCTGAATCCAATGTTAAAAATGTTCCCCACTCTTTATCTGTGGCTAAATCAAAACGTAGATTCCATGAACAAAGCTTCTTTCTTAGAACTGCACGCCTGTGGAACTCTGTTTTGTCTGCCTGCTTCCCACTGGACTACAACTTGGATGTCTTCAAGTCCAACGTTAACAAATTCCTAATGAACCGCCCTCTTAAGTAAACACTTCATTAAATATCCACACTAACGTACTGTACTTGCAATAACCCTTATCCCTGAGTGGCTTCCACGCCTTGATAAGTGGTGACCACCGTGTAAAAAAAAATATATTATTTTAAAGTAAAGCCTGTAAAAATCGTGAATTATATTGAAAAAATGCGAGCATGATAAGTAATATGTTTAAGATTAAGCTTAGAAATGTAAAAGGATTGGTTGTTTAAACTGGAAAAGAAAAACACAAAGTATTCTAGTAAAAAAAATAAATAAATTTATAACTTAAAATATTGCAGTATTAAGGATTTATATATAACTACAAATGAAATTAAAAAAAATTGTTAATGCTTCAATATTTTAAGTTGTAAATTTATTACATTTTACTAGAATATCTTTTTATTTTATTTTCCAGTTTTGACAACAAATTACTTCTTAAGCTCACCTTTGTCTATGGAATATATATATATATATATATATATATATATATATATATATATATATACATATATATATACATATATATACATACAAATATATATATATATATATATATATATATAAAGAGAGAGAGACAGACAGACCGACAGACAGAGAGTACTGTTACATTCCGTCATAAATGATGTAAAAATTATGTTTCGCTAGTGTTCGACTGAAACTTCATATACAATAATGAACTACGTTAGAAATGTAATGTTTCATACATAAATTATTATCCCTACTGATGATTTAAAGATAAAATGTGTCCAGTTTAATTTTAATCTAGAGTGAAAGATTTATTTTCGAATTCATTTCAGACGAAGTGAGTTTTCATGGTAAATATTAACTTCTCCTCAACATTTTAACTGCTTTCCTTTTGTGCCAAGGATTGGAAAAGGCACAGTTTTTTTAGATTCTCAGACTTGTTTTACGTGACGAAATTATGAGGTATCTTCGATACATTTCCAGACCATTTTTGTACGTGCATTTTATCAAAATTACACACATAAAAATCTAGTCAACTCGGAAGTAATCTCCTCAGTCTGCAATCCACTTGTCGTACCGTTACAACAATTTCTAAAAGGCCTCATGGAAGTCCTGTTGTGTGAACGTGTCAACGATCTTCATCACAGTCTTTTTCATCTCCTAAATTGTCTCATAACGAAAGCCTTTAAGGATCTTCTTTGTTCTGAGGGAATAACCACAGAAAGCAAGGTTTGAACTATAGAGAGGGTTTAGAACTGTCTTGATGCACATCTTGGCCAAAAAGTCAGTTACAAGGATAGTTCCCCGCAAGTAATTGTGTGTATAATTTCCACATTGACATTAAGCTGTGCAGTTATAATCTCCATAGACACAGGACGGTCCTTGACAATACATGAAGTGTTTTTTTTTATTTTGCACATAACTCTGGTGTTCTGGCTTGCTTATTCCTCCCACGTTTCTCATAATCTCTCACAGACTCCTTGACTGCCTTGAATCGCTTATACCACTCAAAAACTGATGTTCGATTCAGGCAAGATGGTCAAAAAGCAATCTGAAGGTTCCCATACGTTTCGGTGGCATTTTTCAAAGTTTAAAACAAAATGTTATTGCATATTGTTATTCTAAAGTGTCTTCACGTATATATTGCATTTTTTTAAAATTCTACCAGCTGTGACAATAAGACTTTACTAGAATGTATTCCAATTCCTGCTCTAGCTGTTTTTTTGAACTTGAAATCATAAGAATTGGTCAGCCATCACATAAAATGCATAGCAATAAGATACTTAATTTTCACGAGTCTACATCAATTTTTACTGTCATAACAAAAATGCTGCGAACCTTCTGGTGACTTAAAGATAAAAATTGCCCAGAAGTTACTTTTGATTTAATGTGGAGGATTAGTTTCCGAATTCATGTCAAACGATGGGAGTGGTCTGGGTTACTATTTCTTTCTCCTCAACACTAAAACTTCGTTTGTGCTAAGGTTCGAAAGGGTACTTTTTCAATATCTGACCTTTGTCTTACGGGACGAAATTATATTTATTTATATACAAAATGATAATCAGAAAATTCTAAATAAATTTCCTTTCCCACCCGTCATGGAATCTGAAAATGTATGTGCAGTAAGACAGTAAATCTACTAGTACCATTACTAAGGAATGGCGTAAAAGGAAGTGTATTTCTTGTGTTTTTTATGTACGAACGAATCATGTACAACTGGCCAAAAACAACTAGGGGATAAAGGTTAACAAGTTTGTTACGTGGAAAATTTATTGAAAAAAATCATAAGCATCGAAATATTATGTCCTTTATATATATACTAGCAGTTCCGTCCGGCGTTGCTCGGGCCCTATGTACTGTCTATAAGGTTATATGAATATTTAAAAGTGTGAATATGTAAAGTAATGCCTTTCTGTATAATAGTCTTCCTTAACTACCATAGAGAAAAGATAGACAGAAATCTTCACTTTATATATATATATATATATATATATATATATATATATATATATATATATATATATAGAGAGAGAGAGAGAGAGAGAGAGAGAGAGATAGAGATAGATAGATAGATAGATAGATGGATTGGATGCAATATATAGTAATGATATAAAAAGTATAAGAAAAAGACTCATGCGCCACCACCGAGAATCGAAACCAAAACTTTCAGCTCACGATTTATTTTGTCTATGCCGTCAACGACTGAGATATGAAAACATGTTTACTTCAAGGCTAAAAATTAAAACATGAACCAATAGCTACTACGTTATGCATTCGTAATACCGACGTTCGACCTTCACCTGGCAAATTTCATTTTTTTTTAATTTTCACACTTTTGCACCGATTTTTTCGAGCTAAAACCCAAACATAAAGTTTTGCATGAATTCCAATATCTTATATATGAAGTTTCATGTCTGTAGACTAAAAACTCTAGGGGGAGTTTGGTAGGCAAACTTTATTAAACAAAAATGTATACGTATACTATGTATGGAAACAATTTTGTGTTTACTATAAACTTTTTTTCGCAAATATTATAAAAGTATAAATCATGTAGAATATCTGCATGAATATAATTACAGGTAATGGTTAAATAAAGATGATTATCCCATTAAAAAAACCAAAGCAACTAATAGGGAATTAATTCAAATGAATGTTTAAAAGAATATGCAAATTAGCTAGATCTTTTGCTAGTGAATGCAATTTCACAACCCATATATAAGAAAATTGTATTTTGTTTTGAAATAAATAGAAAAAAGGGTTTTTAATATGAATATCAATAAACACAAAAGAAAAAACGGATTTATAGGAGTATAGGTATATATATATAGAGAGAGAGAGGGGGGGAAGAGGGACAGAGACTAGTAAGCTCACACGGCGTACGATACGCTTAAATATCATATTTTGATTCACGCAGTTTACGTAGTTATTATAAAGTCAATTCTTTATCAATTATTATATTGAACCTAATATATAGTACATAGTGGCCCACTTAGAAGTAGCCCAGGATAATGTAGTAGAGAGGAGAAACATTATTTTATGTTTTTTTTAATGACCTGTAACATGAATTACATGTTGTGTTATAAAAGATGCTGAAAGTGCTCCTCGTTGACATCTGTGCATTTCTAGGCACGTTTAAATAACGTTTGCAGATACTGATTGTATATCTTCTCGGGTGATTCTCCTAATAACGTTGGTAATCTTTTCCTTTAGTTGGTTTAGATTGTGAGGATTATTGGCATAAACGTTTTGATTTAAAGTCTCCAAAAGATAAAACTCAACTGATGACAAGTCCGGGAACGTGGTGCTCATTGTTCTCTCTTCCGTAAACATGTCATGACCTCATGTCAAGTGACCTGTGAGATGTGTGGCGTGTAACGCCATCTTATTAGAAAATAATTGCATTTTGTCTTGTGGTGTCAGTTGGTCCTTAAGAGAAAGATTAGAGTGATCGAGCTACTTTTAAGCGGGTCGGTTAATCTGAAAAATTTGATTAGAGATAGATTAGAGAGAGTGGGCTACTTTTAAGTAGCTCTGTATATAGACAATACCGTGATTATGTAAGTAGTTATAACGATACTTCAATTGATAGATTTTCTTGCCTATTGCTTTTTTTAATGTGTTAATTTGTTTTTCTTAAGTTTTATATATATATATGCATATTCTATTTATTCTTAATACTTAATGTAAATTAATACTTTGCATTTTATATGGAATCATTGAAAAGTACATAAAGCTAGGTATATCATGTGCGGTAATTAACTGAACGCTGGTTTGGTTTTAAGGAGTTACTCAACTTTCATATCTTTTAATTTGAAATAACTTAACTAGTTGTCGTTTTCCCCTCATCAATTTATATTAATTTTGGATATCTGTTTTAATGTTGTTTTTCCCTACGTTTACTGGTGATTTCTCATTTCCCGTCTCTCTGTTAGTGTAGTGTTATTAAAGATTGGGAAGCTCAGAAATACGTATTGCTAATAATTAGTATACTTTGATCATTTGTAATGGCGATGACGAGATATCTGTCTTTACGAAACAATGCCATCCAAATATCAAATATCGTTCAGAGATGTAAATGCTAACCTTGACTAGCTTTTGAAATGCAAGACTGAATCCGTTTTGACATGGTTATATTTATGAAACCAAGAGGCTTAATTGGTAAAATAAACATTTATGCTTTGTTGTTTAAAGAAGACGTGTGTAAACAAAAAATCGAAAGCAGTTTTGGATAGATACGGTCAGCTTATTGGAACACAAAGAGAGAAGAGATTGGCACCAAGTCGCAGGAACACGCGGTGTTTTGCACTCTTGGTAGTGTCTAGCGTGGAACGCTGTGTAGTGAAAGAAACGATTGAAGAATAAGATAGTCCTGAGATAGATATACATTACAAATAAGTATGCAAGATCCTTTTCGAGTGTTAATTTGTTATCAAACCTGTGGGAAAAATCACTTCTAGACGAATACGACCAAGTAAGTGCAGATTCCCAGTTTTATGTTACATGTCTAACAAAGATAAATACGTCAGGAGTGATAACTATTCAGACAACATGATAGACTTTCGTACTTGGTAAAATATATGATGAATCACAGTGTTATACGAACGTGTTACAATAATGACTTCTTTCTGATATATATGAAGCTTGTAACATTCCCTCCAAATGGAATGAATATACCATTGCGAAAGAGAAGTTTATATACGAACTACGCATCGTCGACAAAACATGTGTGATTCTCTAATTAAACTCTTGCAACCCGAGACTCGAAACATTTGTTGTTACTTAGGATTACTTTGGACTGTTGTGTGTGTTTATGTGCATCATAAAAAAAAAGTTTTAAAAAGTGTCAACTACGATAATGGAGTCAATAATTGTTGAATTTATTAAGGAGAAGCAATTTCAGATCAGACAAAGTGACGAACGCTGCGGCGGGCAATGATTTACTAAGGAAAATGAAGACAAAGGAGGAAACTGCAATAGATTCCGTATTCATGTTCGAATTTTCATTTGGAGGCGGTAAAATGGTAGTCATAACGAATCTTTTCGATGACCAATGTCAAAAATTCAGAAGAACAACGATTCTTTCCTATACCTGTCAGGCTCTGGAACTCTTTAACTGTTATATTATAAACCCTTTTTAAGAATTCAAAACACAACAACCATTGGTGTAAGCAACAGTCCGTTTTTTTATTTCTCCTGTTGTTCTTGCTTATGGTAGACAGACAGAGAGAGAGAGAGAGAGAGAGAGAGAGAGAGAGTAGGGGAGCGACAGAGAGAATTATCGTGGCGTCCACTCGGTTGACAATCAAATCTCCAACTGCATTCTTTTTCCTTCTGTGACTTTTCCTGTCAATCTTTTCAAAACATCCACATAACCAGATTCCTTTCTGTTACATTTTTCATAACAATAATAATGTTTGTTTATATTTGTGAGAAATATTGAAACAATTCCCGTTTAGCTTGTCAATTTCTGACATTTCAACGTTTCCCTTATTGATCTTTGGGTTTTTTTCCTAGCTCTCATTGCCATGTTATACGAGATCGTGCAGTTGGGTTTGTGTTCTTACTATTATTGGTCCTATTATATTCAATTCTTCCGTTGCATCCCGATCTCATAAGGACATCATTGTAGTATTCCTTGTTTTTATCAAAAAGACTCTCATTCTTAGAAAGTTCTGAAACTCTTTTAGAAATGTTTGGAATCAAAGCCTTCTTCATGCATTTCGGATGATTACCGATCAAACCATATTATAAATATAGAAATAAAAATTTAAAAATTCTTTTTAAAAATATTAATTATGTGAAATAAAGAAATAATGAAATCTAATTTAGGAACTCAACGAATGGGATATATATAAAAAAAAAATTAAATGGCTAAGGGTTTTTTATAGAAACTTCTTATGACTTTGTTCTTAAATAAGGATACGAAAATTAGGTGATATATTAATATTTAAATAGGCTTTCCACGGAGGTTACCTCAAGAGTAAATGTCTTTCACATGCTCCTTTTCCGTAAAGGAATTTTTCTTTCTTTTTCTTTCTCTTCAGACAATGTTTTGTTGTCAAGGGTATTTTTATTCATAAAGTCTGAAGAAATGCTGGTTTTTAAAAATTTTCAAACGATATGTTTGAAATTGTCGACCGGGCATGGAAACAATTGTAACATGAAATGAAATACACTTTTGTTGCCATTCAACACCTTTTTTGAAGTCTTGATTTTGCTTATACAGTATATTAATGCTCAATTATGAAATATAATAATTTTGTAGCTTACTTTTTAAGTCATCTCTTTTTGCCTTAAAACTTATTGGTATATGAAAATTTACTGGATTACATACATGTATATATATACATATATATATATACATGTATGCATATGTATACATATATACCTGTATGCATATGTATACATATATACATGTATGCATATGTATACATATATACAGGTGGGCATATGTATGCATATATATATGTATGCATATGTATATATATACACATGTATGCATATATACACATATGTGTGCATATATATACACATGTATGCATATATATATATATATATATATATATATATATATATATATATCACTGTTTGCATTATGCTGCTACGAAAATAGAGCTTATAGTTCTTGTATCAAACGCTGATGAGGCTTTTCTCTTTTATGTTTCGAGATGTTTTTAGATGAAAGTTGATAATCCGTATTCTTTGAGGTATTATACCTACTGCTTTCATATTCGTTGATGTTTTCACAGTATGTGACGTCGGACTGTATTTGTACGTATTACTTTGAACTCGGGAAACTCATGTGTACATGGGGAATCCGTACAGAAACCTTTATTTAATCCAAAGGCTAAACTGCTCTTATCTTTTAAGCTGAGCCGAAATTTTAAGCAATTCTAGTTATATTCTAGTATCACCTGTACGTAGAATTGAACCCTCAACCTTCAGGATGATGTCACGTAGATGTGAGTATTATTTAGCACTTTATTGGTTGGCCATGAACCCATGTGGACATGACTAAAAGAATAAGAAAAATATACCGTCATGAATTAAGTAAAGACTTTTCAACAATTCCCGATCGTAAAATACCCCTTAATATGATATTTTGATTAATTTGAATTGAGAGTAGTATCCCTTGCTTTAATTAAACGTTCAATGATAAGTTTTATTCAATTAATTTCTACATAAACTAATTAAATGTTTTTCTTTTTCAATTAATTTCTACATAAAATAATTAAAATTTTTTCCTTTTCTAAAATGTTAATAGAGAGTTTATGAGAAGAGATGTCTAGAAGAATTACTTTTAACTTTTTGATTAAGATCAATTAGTGACTATCGTAATGTCTAAGACCGATTTAAACCTGATACAAGAGTACTACCGAAACCTTAGTTTCTAGTTAAGAGGCTGCCATGGTTAATAGTTTAATGAAATCGTATAAGATACAACTGTAACATTAAATAACAAATAACATTTATTTCCTAATCTTTTCTGCATATACATATTCCTCATTAATATGAATAATTCGAAGTAATTAATTTATTACGATAGATATCAATTGGTCTAAATATTATGGGGACAAAAGTACCTTAGAAAGCTATACAGCTTAGTAATATAAATCAAAGATTAAGTCTTCGTTAAGAAAACATTCAAACCCCAGCAGTAAAAAAGCAACGTATCCATGTGCTACATATATCTAGGAATAGACTTCTAATGAATCCCGACTTCATTCAAAATACACAACACCTCAGCACTAGCCAATAAGATAAAGCTATATAACTATATTAATACTAATTATATTCCAAACTAAGAGTTGAGCCCGGCTTTGCTCCGGCCTATGTACTGTCTATAACTTGATGTGCATATGTATATGTATATATTAAAATGTTTGACTCATGGTCAGGTAACATACATCTAAAATTTAGAGTGTTTAGACCCAGAATTGGCGGAGAGATTGGGTAGAGTTTGCAATGGTAAACTCTTTAAACTCTGATCTCTTTGCAGCCAAATTTTGGCGCAAAAACTGATTAAAAAGCTTGATGCATGTCTGAATATCTTTATGTAAAATTTCAAATTTTTAGACCCAAAACCGGTTGAATACTTTGCTAGAGACAGCAGACGTCAACGCTTCGGAACTTTGGCCCCTTGGCAGCCATATTTCGGCCAAAAACTGATTAAAAAGCTTACCCTATGTCTGAATACACTTAACGTAAAATTTCAAATCTTTAGACCAAAATTTGGCCGAGTAATTTGGTAGAGACACCACAGGCCGAATTTTTTAAAACTGTGGCGCCAATTTTGACCCCTTAACATTTATTGTTTTAGGCTCAAATCAAGTTGTTACGTTAGATCCATGTCCAAGTAACTTACATTTAAAATGTCAAGTGTTTAGACCCAAAATTAGCAGAGGAGTTTGGTAGAGTTTTCATCGGTCGAATAGTTGAACTTGAAAGCCAAATTTCTGGCCGAAAACCGATTAAAAAGATTTTACCAAATCTCAATGCCCCTTATGTCAAACCTCGAGTCTGTAGACTGAAAGTTGACAGAGTAGTTTGGTAGAAAAATGTGCACACACAGACAGTCACAGATACAATTTCCCGTTTATAGATATACTAGCATGGGTTCCCGGCGTTGCCAGGGCGTTTGGAAGTGTGTGTGTAAAGCAAAAAAAAAAATGTGGTAGTAGGAAGACAGGCTCGAACCCGTACCGTAAAGGAGGAAAAGAACGGGGAAAAAACATGACGTCTTTACTGTTACAACCACCGACAAACCGGAATTGACATAGGCTTAAATTAAGCCTAGACAATCGAAAGGAGGGGGAGTACTTTCGAAAATATCGGCGTAAAAACCGACCCCTCCCTATAGAAAAGTGCCCAGTTGAGGGTGAAGAATTCCATGTTTTAGCCAATTTTTCGTAATTTGTCGTCTGAAAGGTCGAGCTTCAAAACGATACTGATGTTGTCAAAATCCTTTGCTTCTATCGAAAGTTTTAGGCAGACATGCAAATATACATACATACATTTATATATTGGTAACTCAAATTTTAGACCCAAACCGATTAAAACGCCTGCCCTATCTCTGAATACCTTATATGTAAAATTTCAAATGTTTAGACCAGAAATTGTCTGAATAATTTGGTAGAGACGGCAGTGGTCAATTTTTAAAAATTTTACCCCTATTATGACCCCCTAACATTTACTCTTTTTGCCACAAATCAAGTTATTAAGATAGATACATGGCCAAGGAACCTATATCTATAATTTCAATTGTTTAGACCCAAAATTGGCGGAGGAGTTTGGTAGAGTTCTCAAAGGTCAAATCGTTGAACATTGATCCCTTAACAGACAAATTTCTGGCCGAAAATGGATTACAAAGATTTTCCCAAATCTCCATCCATTGTGTATCAAATTACGAGTCTGTAGACTGAAAATTGACAGAGTTATTACGTAGGGAAATGTGCACAGACAGACACACACATACAGACAGACAGGCAGACACTTTCACTTTTGTAGATACTAGCATTTCATCCCGACGTTGCCCGGGTGTTTGGAGGTGTGTGTTGAGCAAAAAAAATAAAAAGTTGTAGTAGGAAGGCAGGCTCGAGCCTGTACCGCGAAGGAGGAAAAGAATGAGAAAAACGCGATGTCTTTGCTGTTAGGACCACTACCAAACCGTAAATGTCGCAGGTTTAAATAATAGCTATACAATCAAAAAGAGGGGAGTATTTCGAAAATATCGGCGAAAAAAACTGACCTCTCCCTGTAGAAAAGTGCCAAGTTGAGGGTGAAGAAACTCATGTTTTTATCCATTTTTTTGGTATTTGTTGTCTGAAGGGTCAAGCCTCAAAACGATTCTAATCTTGTGAAAATCTGTCGCCTCTGTCGAAAGTTTAGGCAGACATGCAAACATACATACATACATTTATATATTGGTAGCTCAAATTTTAGACCCAAATCAATGAAAAAGCTTGCCCTATCTCTAAATACCCTTTATGTAAAATTTCAAATGTTTAGACCAGAAATTGTCTGAGTAATTTGGTAGAGAGTGCAAACGTCTAATTTTTTTAAACTTTGACTCCTATTATGACCCACTAACATTTACTGTTTTGGGCGCAAATCAAGTTATTAAGATTGATCCATGGTCACGGAACTTATATCTAAAATTTCAATTGTTTATACCCAAAATTGACGGAGGATTTTGATAGAGGTCTCAAAGGTCAAATCGTTGAACTTTACCCTTTAACATCCAAATCTCTGGCCGAAAATGAATTACAAAGAATTTCCCAAATCTCAGTACCCTGTTTATTAAATTTCGAGTCTGTAGACTGAAAATTGACAGAGTTATTGCGTAGGGAAATGCACACAGACAGACACACAGATACACACAGACAGACAAACATACACTTTCCCTTTTATAGATGTATAGATATAGATAGAAGTTAGATAGATTGCTATTGGCTCTCCATTCCTTTAAATAATCCTATTTACCCAAATCCCACTACTAACGATTGCTACATTTCCCTCATTGACTACTGTACACTCGTTTACCTTTTATCCTTTAGCAAATCACTTTTATCTATTAAATTAATGTGTTAAACAATTAATTGACCTTAATAAGGCCCACTCATATATATTTTTTTTAAATCAACCACCCAGAAAACTCTACAAATGTAATAAAACTCAAATGTGCGGTTTTAACCATACCAGGTGTATATTTATTTGCTTTACCTATTATATACTATTTCAAGTTGAATTGGATGTTATTTTCTTTTAATTCTTTAACACGCTAACTTGTTCTGCAGGGTTTTCCTTCAGTGTCTAAGTTAGACCATATTCTGAAAGAGAATGTAGTGTTTCTATATCTATCTTTTAAACTGCTGCCAGTTTATCCACTGTATTTGCTCGTTTTATTAATTTTTTTTTATTTTTTGCTTTTATACACATATTACAATTATATTAGGGTTCATTAGAGAATTCAGATTAGTAAGAAAACCACTATTTTTTTATGTTATGTTTCATTAAAAAGCTATAATAATTGATTTTAATTTTATTGATGCGGAAAATTACAATTTAGCTGTTTTTTTTTAATTAATAGCCTGCTATTTCTATTCAAGTTTTTTTTTTTAATATTGCAAGGTTGCGTTTACATTATGGACGATTAGACCATATAGAATTACGACGGCTGCTTTTCATTCTCCTCGCATGATCTAATACTGACTGTAATAGATTATGTTCTATATTTTAGTCTCCTGCATCCCCGTAATTATTTGAGTTTTGTTAACTTAAATTGTTATACTAACCATAATTATAGTGTTTCGTACAATATGAAATGGTTTTTCATTTCCATTGTTACCTCCACTATTTCAAACTTTTGATGTTTCAACCAAATTTGTTTCTTCATTGTATCTAGATTTATCTAACGTTTTATTATACGGGAGACTTTCCAAAAGTAAAGCCTCGTATATTTTAACTCATAAAGTTGACAATCTACGAAGACAAGAGTGGTACCATTAAGCGATAGACATTTTGTGTTCCAGAATTTATTATTCTACATAGTCCCCACCATTTTCAATACACTTATGCTCGTAATGAACGATATCATAAAATTCCGTAGCGCCCTCTGTCATATGTTATATGTATATCAATATAAAGTTGTGCAGCATTAGGTTATAGCCAAGTAGTCCTATTTTTAAAAACATAGCTAGAAGTTTTTGAATATCGTGAATAATGTTTAAAATTAAGTTTGAATAATCTCCAAGGTAACAGAATGGTTATTACGTCATAAAGGCTATTGAGAAAAACCTTGAGCGACTATTAATATTTTACTTTCTCTCAAGGTTTAAAATGTGTAAGCTGCGAAAACGTGAGAGCCAATAAGACCTTTTTAACAAATGTACCACTGGCCTTGTCGCCATAGAGGGCAAAAATAAAGATGGCAGATTTGATTTCTCAGTTTTTTTTTCGCCCGGAAGGAAAGTAGATATTCAAGTCCCCAAGTATTTCCTTATCAAACTGCTCTGAGTAAACAGTTCCGAAGATAAGAATCGAACCACACATGGACAGACCGTCCACATTTACAGACAGGCCACTTTGAATTAGACACATTCAAAATCACACACTCATGCATTCGAGAAACGAAATCACGTATACACACACAAAGACCCACAAGCATATGTATATATATATATATATATATATATATATATATATATATATATATATATATATATATATATAATGTGTGTATGTGTGTATGGGTGTGTGTGTATATGTATATATATATATATATAGATATATATGCGTATATATATGCATATATATGTATATGTATACATACACACACGCATATATATATATGCATAGATACATATATATATATACAAATATATTAATGTATATATTCATACAAATATATATGTATATGGATATATGATGATTGCAACGTCTTGTCAGACGAGTGCCACTCCCTCAGACATTTAAAATCCATGATTCCAAATGTCTGAGGGAGTATCTATACAAATATGATGTTACAGAGTCTTAGCTTTGTACGACAGCTAAGTCTCTCTCTCGGTTCAAAATGTTGAGATCCAGCAACAAGCAAGAGCAAGATAGCCATAAACAAGTTAAACTGCAGACCAGCTTAATTCGGGTACTGGTCTTCCGCTTTATGATTTTTTAAATCAGAGATTTTCTTCTCCTAGAAAGGTTGCCTTCACCACGGCTTACAGGAGCCCTCTCCACCCCAACACACACATACATACACACAAACACACACGGTGCTAGTTGGCCGTTGACCCCGAGAAGGGTTCATTCGCCCTTTGGTAGGTCTTGTTTTTAATTCTTCAGGGAGACTAGCCACCCTCCTCACCAAACAAGTCTGATCGGGAAACCAGTTTAGTCGCCGGTGACCCGACCATGAGGCAGGTAGTACTGGGTTACATGGTACCAGTAGCATATGACATGACCTGACACACACCTACATACATACATACATACATACATACATGGGGTAAAAGTTCACTAATTTTTCACTGTATTTAAATAAAAGTGCTCAATATTCAATATAATAAATAGAACTACTTAAAAATTATAGCATTTTAATTCAAACATATTTGGGATACACATTTGTAAACATATTTCAGCCAGATTTATGGCATAGCTACAATGCTGTTGGCCAAATCTATATCCACTGTTGTATTAAATTTAATAAACACTTTTTCCGGAACCGACACACAGGTTCAACTTATTTGTTATTCAATTTTTTTTTCCATATAAAATTAGTCTATCTAAGCAATATATATATATATATATATATATATATATATATATATATATATATATATATATATCAAATTAATATTAACAATTATTTTATACGTATAGACACTGTTATTTCATGTTTGCGCAATCATCAGTGTAAGACTTGATAAAAACCACTGGCCATGCATAAGATTCAAATCCAACCACAAATACAGCCTTGATTTCCAAGGCTAACATCCTATCACAAGAATAAAAATAATAAAATAAATATTTATCTATACTGTATCCGTTACACATTCTCTCAGAAACTATCTAGTCGATTATTCTCAAATTTGGTATGCACATTTGTTTTATAATAAGGTGCAACCAATTAAGTCTAATAGTATCCGTTCGATGCTCTGATAGGGATTAACAGAGATCAGTCACTGCAATAACTCATTTACTCTAAAAGTAATCTTTCACTAATATTTAGTATGGACCTTTATTGTTAAAAGGTGCAGAAAACTACTATTTCTAGCTTAATGTTTGTATGCACACTGGTTATGATAATGTGCAGCGATTATTCCAGTTCGGTATACAGTTAGGAATGATTAGGTGTTAGTATTCGATGCAAAGGTGATATCAAATTTTGCCATATTTAACTATCAATTCCGCATAAAGTACTCATTCTATGTCAACAGGCTAAAATGTCTAGTTTAATAATACATACATGTAGCTTAAGGTGGGACTCATATAGCTCATCCACCTATACTTCCGGAACGGCGTACCACGTAAGTATAACGTAGTCGTTATATGTCAACACTCGGGACCCACACGTTGTGTGGAGACAGTCGCAAGCAAACAAAGGCAAGGAAAGAATTAAACTCACTTTTTTTTTAGTGCAAAGAACAGACATTTATTTATAGATACTTCCAGAATAAAATCTTGTTTTTTTTTTTTTTAATTTAAATGTCTTCCCGTACTTCAATGTGCTTAATAAGACTTTGCAGTGTCGAACACGGTGTATTCTGTTTTCTTCACGCCAGGTTTAGGACACGCCTTTCTTTGTCACTCTCGGGCCACGTATGTAACACTATTTCTCTCCTTTTCGGCTCATGCTTTTTTATAATCTTTGTCTTTCCTTCTTCTTCGCCGTGACGTCACATCGCACAGGGCTCGGTCATTTGCATATGTTGGCTGATGCTATCAAACTCGCGTCCACGTCCTGTTCAAAATAAATAGTATGGAGCAGTTGAATATAGGACTTATTGAGCCCTATTTACTTATTTGTCCATAAGAGTAATGATAAAACATCGGCTTTAAATCCAGGAAAAATAATAAAATGGTACCTCAGCTTGGGACAAAACTAATATTATATTAGTCTAAAATGGTTTCCGTATTCACTGGTCGAGCGCATTAATGATTAAGTGTGACATAAGACAGACATTACGCTTTGCCCATAACCAAAATAATTTGATTACGTTTTAGATCAGACAACAATTCGTAATATTTACTTTTTTGTTTGTTTTTTTTTTGTTTTTTTTTTCAAGTA
The DNA here is from genome assembly GCF_053919585.1 of Euprymna scolopes. Classification (NCBI taxonomy): domain Eukaryota; kingdom Metazoa; phylum Mollusca; class Cephalopoda; order Sepiida; family Sepiolidae; genus Euprymna; species Euprymna scolopes. The sequence goes on along the minus strand of NC_136498.1, from coordinate 65,986,852 downwards.
GTGGAGGGTTGGGGTGGACAACTGCACTATAGGATTTTACAAAAAATAAACACTATCTGACGTGACTACTTAAATATATTATTCTTTTCTATTCCTGCCGCTTTCACAAGCCGGTGCGTAAACAAATGCCGCTTCCCACGGAGAGTTTGTTTGAGGCGTAACGACGGGAGTGGGTGTTAAATAGCTGGGATATTGCGAACGAACTAAATGGGCCCCTTATCCCGGCATTTTTTTTTTTTTATCGAAACGGCAAAGTTTTTACTCTTGGAAATGACTAGGGGTAGACTAAGGAGAGTCATTAAACGACAGTCCAAACAATGAACATTTGTTGAGGTCATTTACGAGCACCGTCCCATGGGCCCGTGGGTAGAACTACCGACTATCAACACGATGGTTAGAGGTTCAATCCTTGGCTATGGAAAAGTGCTAGTCTAACCGCACTGATGAGTTGTGATACAATTTAACAGTACTCTATGTGGATGACTATATATATATATATATATGTGTGTGTGTGTGTGTGTGCACATATATAATGATTGTACTATTGTGGCTTCCTAGATGAATGAAACCCCGATGTTTATTTTTATGGTTTTTCATTCATTGACAATTTTTATGCACGAGTTTTATCGCTTATAAATGTAAGATTGTTGAATTTTTTTTTTTTTTTTTTTATTAACGATTAATTTCTATTTTTCTTTTTTTCGCTCCCTGTGCGTTTTTATTATAAGAAAGGAGTTATTTGCCCTTTGTTTCTATTTTTCTTCGCTCGCATTTTAAGACATATCGTGCATAAAAAATGGCTAGGACCCGGTGGTCGCGTGGTAAAACACTAGACTTCTTATCGAGCCGTTGTAGGTTCGATCCTTGTTAATAAACTCTAGCTATACTGATGAGGAATAAACTCTGAAACATGCATGTATATAGATGACTTACTTTTATGCACGTAGTAATTATTAATTAATAATTAATATTTAAATGAAATAAAAGAGTAAATACGTCCTAAAATGCGAGCGAAGAAAAATGTAAACAAAGGGAGAATAACTTCTTTCTGATAATAAAAACGCTGAGGGAGCGAAAAAAAAAGAAGAATTAGTCGCTAAGAAAAAAATAAATAAAAATTCAACAATGAAAAAATGTAAAACTTATTGATATGGAACGAAAGGAATGCATGTTCTTCTGAAAAAAAATAAATAAATAACGTAGCAAGAAATATCTGAATATGTTACGTTATGTCCCGGAAAGAGATACATTATTTTGACTGGGCTGAGTTATTTTTCCTACTGTAATCGAGTAATTTAATCTAGTGAGTAGCTTTCATGAACCGTTGTTCAGAGTCGTAACTGGTAATATGTAATAACTTTAGGTTTTCCGCGTATCTGTTGATGTCTTTTCTAGACTGCTCTCCTGTCCGTATTTATGGATTCCGTCAGCCAATCATATTCTTGCGAGGAGGAAGTCGAATTTATTCATATTCATTGCATCAAAATGGTTGACAAAACAGATTTGCATGTGAAATTCTGTTAACTGTTGTCTAGTGGCCAATAATGTCCTGAAAAAAATTCCTTTTTCTTTTAATAATAGATATTGTTAATTTCTAGAATAGAAATTGGATATTGGGTTTACTTTCGTAACTTTCGTTTCCCTTATTTTGTACTTTAGTCCTTACATTCCATGGGTAACATTTCTGATAATGTGGGGTGGGGCGGTTGTGATTTTTTGGGTCGGGATCTATTAATATAATACTGACCGTTGGCTAATATTACATTATTATTTTACTTTTTAGCTTCAACCAGTTTTAAGCGACAGTGTTTTAGCAGTTGAAGGCTCAATTCGTACTACGAGTGATAATAATTTCAGAATAACAATACTTAATGAACAGTTCTATTAAGTCGTGGCTGATCGAAAGACTAGATTAAATAAAGTGTTTAGTTAAAAATTGTGTATATGTTCCCAAGCTCGACATAATGTTTCATCAGTCTGAAAAGATTCCAGATGTTAAGTCAACCAACAAACTGTGAAAATAACAACCAAGATGAGAATAGTGATACAAATAATTAGCTTCTTACATCAAGTGACTTTATGGCTTGTTCGGAGCGATTTTGTTAAAAAGAAATATTTGACCAATTCTTAAGAACTTCGAAGATTTCCTCACTCAATATCGTTGTGAAAAAAAACAACAACAACAACCAAGATAATAGTTTGAATAATCAAAATAATAGAAAATGTATGATGAGAGTCTCTCTCTCTCTCTCTCTCTCTCATTCTCTCGCGCGCTTTCTCTCTTTATTTATCTGTCCCTCTCTTTCTCTCTAGCACTCCATCTCCTTCGCTCTCTCACTCTCTTGGTCTCATTCGTTCACTCTTGGTCTTTCTCCTTTCTGTACGAGCACGTATGCGTTTTAGTATTTACGGTGAAAGGAAAAGGGTACGGCTAGCATTGCCTGTCACAATGAATACACAAGATTGTAAATAGCAACGCAATCCAATGGTATCTTACCCCCTCCCAGTCAACAGAAATGTGACCCAGACAAATAGGGGTACGTTTCACTTGCTAGGAACAACCTGCAATTGGGAAAAAATCCAGTGTCTTGGCAACAAAACATCATCGCAATGAGTAGTGCGAAAGATCCGATTTCAGTACAAAAGTACATGACAATCGTATGAATTTCTTGTGAAAAAACACAGAAGTGTTTCCGTTCTATTTTATTAGAATAAATAAATTTCAGTTAGATGGACGTTCATTTTATAAGAAAAAAATTAAGGAAACTAATTCTCTTAATTTGGTTAGTCTACATTTTTTTTCTTTTTTTACATTTTTGTACAAACATCAGTTTTATTTACGTGTTTTTATATCTTTATCGGATTGTTCCATTATACTTGCCTCCCCACGAGGGCAAAATAAGTCACATGGTCGGTTTTCAATGTAAGGAAAATCTAGTTCCTCGAAAACGATTTCTCTGAATTCGAACAAAAATTAAAATCTTTTGTTCAAAACGGACAACAACTTCCGTTCAATCACCGATCATATAATTTGCATTTACACTATTGAAGTTAAGCAACGTTGAGACTAGGCAGTACCACATGCCGCCTAACACCTTTCCGCAATATAATGTAAAAATAACATTGGCAAAATCATATCTCTTAACCAGTATTTAGACAAAATCGAAAACCTGTTGAGGATAAAGTATTTCCCAAAATTGTTCTCCATAATACGAAGCCTTCTTATGTCGCTCAGGGTGGGTATTGCACCAGTACAGACATATTGTCCGTGCAGGCCTTCCTTACCGTTATATTAACTTATGAAAAATCCATCTTCTTAAGATTGCTTTATTCCTTTTTTTGCTTCCAGATTGGGCGACGTTGACCATTTTTACTTTCCTTCTCACAGACGCAGGGTTAGAGACAAGGTGTTTTTTTTTAATGCGAGTGGAAAATCTAGCTCCCCGAAAAAAGAAATACTCTAAATGGGAATAGAAATAAAAATTGAATTAGTCTAAAAAGACTTCTTCGGTGACTGAGGGCAGACGAGACTAAGAATATCAGCAGAAGGGAGATCACACTTTGTTTCTAGCCAAAAGGCTAAAGAACATTTATCGTGGCTATAGTATTCGTAACGCCCGGTTACTTTAATCCGTAACGGCACACTGTTCTCATTCTGCGTTTTATATCATCGGATATATATATATACACATTCGAGTATCATATGATAATAAACTATCGTATAAGTTTTGTAGAAGTAATCATGTTATATGAAATTACTGGAGTCTGTATTTAATTAATACTAATATTAATTAAATAGGAGGAAAATGTATTGGAGAAGAGAATTCGAGTTACACGTCGGCTTCAGAAATGTTGGAGAAAAAGAAGCTATATATAATGTTATTTACATTATATTTCATCAATGTAAGCTTTCGTTGATTAGCCAAGATGCCCGACAGACGTTGACGTCACGTGGTAATTTAAAATTGCGAAATACGGACATAAGAACGAAATGCGTTGTCATAGTTTTTAACGCAACAAAATGACTTGTTTTTGTATTCTCTTTTTCAGAATTTGAATAAAATAAAACAAACAGCAAACAAAACGGAAGTTGTGATATGTTTACTAAATGGGTGCATCACGAGATTAGTTCATTTGCATAATTTAAATTAAAATTTTACAGAAATAAAATTTGGATTATTTAACAATTTTAGTCTTTTTTTTTAGAATAACATTTAGTTTTAAAAAATAAGTAGTTTCAACTTCCTTTTTTTACTTGGGAAATAAGATGAGATAAAAGAATAGAAAATGAAATCATTTCAAAATAACTATTTTAAGACACGAAAATGTCGGTATTATTTATTTTATTAGTTTTAATAGGTTCTGCTTCAAAATTACTAAAACGCATTTTTTTCCCATATCCATATTTCGCAATAAAAACATGTAACAACTTCCTTTTCGTTTGCTGTTTTCTGTCCATTTTTGAAATTCTCGTTAAATGCAAATGATTCCGGAAAAAAATTATCTGAAAAAGACAAGACGCAAAAATATCGTTTCATTTTGCATCAAAAACTCTTAAAATGCATTTCGTTTCTATATCTACATTTCGCAATTTTAAATTACCACATGACGTCAGCATCAGTCGACCATGTTGGCTAACCAACCTACGAAAGCCACATAGGCTATATTTCTATTAGTCTGCCTGTCTTTCTGTATATCTATTTATTACACCTTTTCTCGGAAACTACTGAGTCGATCTAACTGAAATTTAGTATTTAACTTTGTTATGATAAGGTGCATCGACCTGACTATTATGGCATCCGTTCGATACATGTTTAGGGATTAATAGGTATTGGTGACCACAATATCACATTTATTCTAGAAGTTTATTTCGAAAACTACTAGACGGATCTGATTGAAATTTTGTATGAACATTTGGTATTATAAGGCACAACGCCCTAAATATTATATTATCCGTTCGGTGCACAGTCATAATGAATAGAGATTATTATTTAATGCAACAATGGACAAAAATTTACTATTATTCAACAGCTAATTTAGCATAAAGCACACATTCTAAGTCAACAGTCTATAACTTTTGCCCGGTTTTTAACAGGCTAAGCTTTCTACTGTTAATGTAATCTACTAATTGAGACGGATACGAATATTAACGCCTACGCGTTAATCCAACATATGGATATAAAATCATTGTGCTTCTTCAAATCAAGCCCAACATCAAAAAAAAAAAAAAAAGAAAAAAAAAGAATGTACAGAAATGTTATTACGTTCTTAATAATGGATTAAAAAAAAAGCCGCACGTGAAAATTTATGCAAATAAATTTAGTATTTTTTTAATTCCCATGCAAATTTTTTTTTTAAGTGAAGGGATTTTTGATTTTGTTTAGTTTGTTTTTGTTTTTTTTACGGACTATCAACCTTTTTCGGGTTATTTAATGCCGAATCAAGTTATTTTGGAAATAGTATTCATATTGCAACCACTTATTTCATAGGTTTTAATTCTTCAAGCTTTTTGTATCTTCAATCAATACTTAGTAGTGTTTTGCTTGGGTTGATCGTTTTATTATAGACTAGACTACCCGTAACCAGTTGGGTCAGTATGTTATATTAGCTAGGGAATTCATGTATGAGCGTGACACTTTTGACGTAAAGAAAATAGGTTTTTTTTTGGACATTTTTAATTGAAAGTATATTAAAATGAAAAATCACGGATGGATCACTCAAACATGAAAAAAAATCCTCCCTATTCGAGTAAAGTTACCTATTTTTCGAATAATCGCTAAAAAATCGAAAATTAAACATAATTTTCCTTCGAATCGAACGCCAACGAAAGTCATTAACAGCAAAAACACACATGAAACTACCGATGAAAAATATAAGAACGAAAACCCCATATTGGAATCCTCCAACCAAGTTATAGAAACTTAAAATCTAAAAAAATAATAATAATAATAATTAATAAAACCTGAAGCAAAAAATAAAACCTAAATAAATAAAATAAAACTAATATTGAAACAGGTTAGTAAATGTGTCAACAAATTCACCGTTCTCACACAACTACTTTGTATCTAGAAATGTAAACAAAAAATAAAAAAAGAAGGAAGGAAGGAAGGAAAAGGGATGGATAGAGAGTAGTAGTAGTAGTAGTAGTAGTAGTAGTAGTAGTAGTAGTAGTCTTGGCTTTACTACAATTATCCTTATGTTTGTCAACGGGTTAAAGTTGTTTAGTTGCAAGAAAATAGCGACAGTATAGTTGT
>NC_136498.1:65868098-65978098 GCF_053919585.1 Euprymna scolopes | reverse complement strand
AGTTTCGAATAAATACTTTCCTTCTCATCAGAGGGTAGGAATTAACAAATTTTGGTAAATTCAATTGTAATTTTTATTTTATATATATATATATATATATATATATATATATATATATATATATATATATATATACACTAATTATGGGTATTGGCAGAAGAAAGCTTGATGTTGGATGACGGTACGGATGACTTGTCTCACTTAAACTTCCTGTAAACAATATATACATATATATATATATACAACCCTGGTCAAAATAATAAGACCACTTAAGAAAGTAAGCGTTTACGCATATAATCGAATTTTTAATCAAACAAATTGTTGAAACCATTGCCAAAAGGGAAAATATGATGGAAAAAAAATGAAATTTGCTTCATTCGACACCTTTACCTTGATCTAATAATTATTTTAAAAAAAAACATTTTCACTTGGTGAAAATGGTAAGACCAATTTAATAAAATCGGCTAGTTTTGAAAAAATGAATACCAAAAGCGTTCTATGTTACTAAAAGCAACTTGTTAGTGGATAAAAAACATCTTACTAAATTATAAATGGCAAAAGGGAAACCATTATAAGAGTTTGAAAGAGGAAGGATCTTTGAGCTTAATAGGGGTGAACTCTCCAATAGATCCATTGCAAACGAAGTGAATCGTAGCAAAATGGTCATCACAAATGTTTAAGAAATCCAGATCAACATGGGCACAAAAACAGTCCAGGTCGACCAAAAAAACATAACCCCATCACTGGATCGCCGTATCAGAATAAGTTAAAAAAAACTCCAGTATGAGCTCACGTCCATTGAAAAGCCAAACAGCAGCAGATTGTAGTCCTAAAACCATCAGAAGGGTTTCAATCATTTAAAGCGACTGCAGAAACCACGTCTTCCTGAACAGCACAAAACTAACCGACTTAAATATGCCGCCAAATACCAGACTTGGGATGAAGAGAAATGGGAAAATGTAATTTTCTCCGATGAGAAAACGTTTTATCTAGATGGTCCAGATGTATTTCAACACTATTGGCATGATAAAAATTTGCCCAAAGAGACTATTTCAACTCGGCATAGTGGAGGAGGGTCTTTAAAAATTTTTTTTTTTTTACATTTTCACCCAAAACAAGGCACATTGCCACTTAGGTGTAGGGGGCTACTATCAGGGGCAGCAACTACTGGGGCACTATGTAGGGATTTGGGCAGCAAGATGCCGGTTCACGTTACACTTGAACTTCTGCATGTCAGTACAGTTGGGGAAGCAGGGATCTGGAATGGAATTCCAGATCTAGCGGTTCTGGGAAAGAAACTACTGGAGTAGAAAGATCTTTTACATCTCGGGATCTCTACTGCGTGGGGGTGGGATTTAGCCGCCTGTCGGGTTTGTCGAGGGTGTCTACGTCGTGGGGGCACAAGTGTCTGCAGTTCGTCAGAGCATTCAACATTAAAATACTTGTAGGACAGGCAGAGGGATGCAACGTTTCGTCAATGGGACAGAGGCTGAAGCTTAAATGCCAGTTCAGGGTCTATCCGATTGGCGACTCTTTTGAACCTTGTCTAGGAGCGAGAGACTAGCAGCAGATGCACCAGCCCAAATATGACAACAATACTCCATACATGGGCGAATAGTTGCCTTATAGAGGTACAGGGTACTTTCAGGGGTCAGTAGTTTTCTAGCACGGTAGAGAGAGCCTACCTTCTTCGCAGCGGCCCTGGCAATGTTTTCAATGTAGTTGCTCCAACTCATGTTTCCTGTGAACGTTAGGCCAAGCAGTTTGAAAGATGTACTCTCAGATAGGGAATCACTGGCCATTGTTATTGGTGGCAGAGAATGTTTCTTGTAATTATTGAAGGAAACCAGTTTAGTCTTGGCAGCATTGAATGTGACCATTCATTTTTGTCCCCATTTTGTCTTTAATGATCTGGGGTGCTTTCTCGTCCGCTGGGACCCTAAAGTTGCAAGTACTGAAAGGCTGGCAAACATCATTGAAGTACATTTCAATGCTTGAAAATGCTTCTATCAGGACTGAAGGTCCACATCTGTGTGGAAGAAATTGGATTTCCCAGCAAGACAACGCTGCGATACACACTTCTCGACAAGCAGGAGAATACTTTTCTTCAAATAATATAGAATTGTTAGATCATCCAGCATGTTCTCCGGACCTCAATCCCATTGAAAATCTTTGGGGATGGATGTCAAAAGAAGTGTTCAAGGATGGAACCCAGTATGATTCGATAAAGGAACTTTCTGCTTCAGTTTTCAGTATATGGGATAGAATTCCTTCGCAACTGATAAAAAACTTAGTCGCAAGCATGCCGAAGAGAATTTTTGAAGTAATTCGTAATAATGGAGGCTATACTACATACTGAGACCCTTTTTAGTAATTTATAATTGCCTTTTCTTAGATAAATTATAGTGGTCTTATCATTTTGACCAGGTGAAAATGTTTGTTTTTTAAAAAATAATTATTAGATCAGGATTAAGGTTTCGAATGAAGCAGATTTCATTTTTTTCCATCATATTTTCCCTTTTGGCAATGGTTTCAACCATTTGTTTGATTAAAAATTCGATAATATGCGTAAACGCTTACTTTCTTAAGTGGTCTTATGATTTTGACAGGACTGTATATATATATATATGTATATAAGCGGATAAGTGATATTCTAATGATCCAAGAAAAAAACAATATGATTTTTGTTTATTTTTTATTATTATTTATTATTACTTTTGTAATAATTTTGCACATAATACAGGTGAATGGCGTTATTTTCGCCTTATTTTATGAATGTCTTACACGTGTTTTGTTGTACTGATAGAAAATAGAGTCCATTGTGCTATCATACAACTCATTACAACGTGCAGAACTCAGTAAACATTTCAGAAGTAGATGAAATTTAGAAATAACAGGGATAATCAAGTTGAGGAAAGCAGATATTCAAAAAATTAAAAACAATTCTTTAAAAAAGAGCGTGATATTTACATCTTCAGAAAATATACCTTATCCAACGAAGGAAAGATCTCAGGGAGCCATCTTGAATTTATTTGAGAATATATATATATAAAGGAAATGTGTGTATATATATATATATATATATATATATATATATATATATATATATATATATGATTACTGATTATGTAAAGACAAATTAAAAATGTAACTTGCCCTACCTCCGTATTGAGCACTCTTGTATTAACCTCGTTATATTTCCCTGGTTTCCCTATCTTTGAAAATAGCAACCTCAAATTATATATATATATATATATATATATATATATATATATATATATATATATATTCTTTGCCGGAATAGGTACCTGCACGTGTTCGTATGTGTCAGGTTAAAAGTCACAATAATCCTTAAACCCTATAACTAAATGTCTTTAGTGTCATAAAATTTCACTTATGATCCGTAACACATTCATGCATAGTCGACTGGCATTAGGGAAACATTCGCTTCGGAGACTCATAAACCATTGTTGCTAAATGGCATTATATTCGTCGTTATGTATTTACTTTTTTTTTAAGTTTTGGGGTGGCATGTGACTAATAATCCATCTTTGTCAAGGTGTCTTTTATCTATCTTATAACACACACACACACATATATATATATATATATATATATATATATATACATATATATATATATATACACGTGTGTGTGTGTCTACTTAGTAAACTGGGCTCTTAAATTTGTAAAGATTTGGTTATTTTTTGGGGGTTGCTTCGCTTTACGGCATATCAACACTGATCGTGTTATTTAATGCCAAGGAATTTTGGAATACGTTTTTGTGCTTCAAGTTCCTAAACTTGTTTTGGTATTTTGTTATACAGTATGCCAACCCATAATTCACTTTTTAGTGCATTTTACGTCAGGTAGCCGGTACCTTAAGACAATTTGATGGCACGACAATTTGAATGAAAGCAAATAAAGACAGTAGATAAAACAGAGTTCGATATCCTACAGATAGCGCTATATAAATAACTAGTAAGGTCACCCGCTGTTCTTCGGGTCCATGTAAAACTTAATAAAACTTAAATAGCCTGTATAATATCTTTATATTAAAATTTATATCACTGCTATCCATCTCATTACCTTTCTTCTTTCCCAATCCCACATTTTCCTATTTTTCGACTTAAGCCCCCTTTTTTAGATGATGATAAATGATTTGCATTATTTAGATTAGTCGAACTTTACGACATTTCGAGCGATGTAACCTCCAATCTCTTTCATCCGCGTCTTGTCGAACTCGATAATCTTTATATTGAACACATGAAATAATACATTGACGATTGAGAGTCGTCTACAGGGTGAAGCTTCAATCCATAGCACGAGCGACAAGAAATATAAAATAGGAACTTAAGTGTTGTATGTTTGTAAAATTATAAAAAAATGTTTATTATTATCCATAGACATGTGTACCATATTCAATAATATTCATCAGTGGGCGATATGTAACTCTATCGTCGATGGCACAATTCGAACCCTAGACAAGAATCACCAACCACTCTTATCTATTACGCTGTCATGACGGATAAATTAAGTGGAAGCTATGTTTCCGGTTGACTTTATTTGTTTATATGTTCACATAGCTTGATCGACAGCGACTACACTTCGTCAAAATATCGGAAATTATCTAATTTTGAAGTCATAGAAAAGGTAAAAAGTAAAAGTCACACTTTTGGCGTTAATTTCAGTTCCAGTCATCGTAAATTTTCTATTTGCTCGTATTAAAACAAACAAAAAGACGTATTGTATATAATTTCGATTTTAAAAACATCTGTCAGCATCCGATTTTTATTCAAAATTTGATGTATTAATCTGATACCATTTGATAATGGTAACTACTATGTAAAATTTCAGTCTTCTATGATATAAATCTCACCTGTCTGTTTAAATGTATGTATGTATGTATGTATGTATGCCTAAAACTTTTGACAGAAAGGACGGATTTTCACAACATCGGTATCGTTTTGAAACTCGACCCTTCGGACGACAAATATCAGAAAATTGGCTGAAACATTTATTCTTTCATCCTCAACTGGATACTTTTCTACATGGACGGGTCGGTTTTTTGCCGATATTTTCGAAAGTCTACCCTCTTTTTGATTGACTAGCCTTAATTAAAACATTCGTCACTTCCGGTTTGCCGATGGACGCAAGGGTAACGACGTCATATTTTTTTCACGTTCTTTTCCTCTTTCGCGGTACGAGTTCGAGCCTGTCTGCCTACTACCACTATTTTTTACTCAACAAACACTTCCAAGCACCCGGGAAACGCCGAGCACCCAGGCTACTTTCAAATAAATTTTGTTTTAGTTAATAAACTTTTCATGGAATTACCTTGAGGATGTACTATTTTGATTATTCGAACTACTAGTGCTATGTTTCGGTCGATGGACCCTCTGACCTTAATCAGATATATTTTAATCGACTCAGGATTATTTGTCGAACGGAACCCTTTACCTAATGCACGGGGATAACAAGCTCTTGTTCCTTGATTGAATAGAAGCCTTAAGTAATTAAGTATTCTTAGTAGCACATGTGCTGGACCTATGACGTAACAGATAAAGTACTAAGTAAAATTAAGTTTCAAGTAACACTTCTGAAAATCGAAGGCTCACTCCTTAGTGCGGGCGATATTAAGATTACGAGTGCGATTTACTAAAAATTTTTATCCGATCATGGCTGACGGAACAAGACCATTAAATCTCTATTGATTAAATAAAGGGTTCCGTTAGAAATTCCGTCCAGATTCTCGAGTTCGATAGAAAGATTTCCTAGTCCAACCAAGACAGACCTGAAGAAATTCAAAGGTTATGTCATTACACGTTGTGCGAATAACACTCAAGATAAAACCTGTAGTTTGAACAATCGAAATTATACAAATTATCAATCCTCATCTCAAAAATTCCAAGAAAATTTCGGGAATACTTTATACAATATTCAGAAATAAGCTCCGTGTGCGATTGTAGCTAATCCTTATGTTCGAGTAGTCTTCACATTTTCGATAACTTTGCAAAAATATTTGCATTATCTCAACAGCCTTTGACTATTGATTTCTCGCTGGTGACTACTATCAGTCTTCACTGGAATTTGGGTGAGAATAAGCCTGCCCAAGGTCCAAGTATTTTTCGCACTCATACAGTAGAGGTCTGATTACTGCTTTCTCTCCTCGATCTTTCCATCCTGCTTGATCCTTCACATCTATTTGGTGAGATGCTAGTTGATGTTGACACTAAAAATAAAAGGGGAGAGGGGAAATTTTCAATTATATGGTTTAAGTTTTCTTGATTCCATGTGGTGTTCCTATATCATTTGTTTAACTTTTTTTGCAGTTTCTGTATGTTCGGTTATTATTTGTAGCTCGTGTGTATTAGTCTCTGCATTCAAAGGTTTTCCTTAATATTTCAACCGTTTTGGTTATTGTTTTCCGCTGTATCTTCTCAACCACTCCTTTAATCAAATGTCTCCAATTCTTTTGCAAAGTTTTTCGGGATTGTTCCTAGTACTCTTATTAATATTTGTGTTATCGTGATTCTTTCAACTTCCATATCCCTTTTAGCTCTCTGGCCAGTTCCGTGTATAGATTACGCTTCTCTGTCTCTTTAATATTTACCCTATGACCTGATGGAACGGCGCAATCTTCGATCTGGTAAGACTATTCCTCCTTGTTAATTATTATAACATCCGGTCTTCTTGCTTGGATTCGTTTATTCGTTCGTGCGTCCATGTCACACAGGATTTCGTTATATTCGTTTACAAGTAATGCTGCCGGTTTGTGCTTGTACAATTTTTCAGGATGCTCAAGACGCAGTTGTTTGCATAGTTCCCAGTGTACTACTTTACCCACTTGATCGTCTATTCTTATATTTTTATGCTAGGTTACTGCTTCACTTACTATGTGGTTTATGGTTTCGTCTCTTTGTCCACAAGGTCTGCATTTGCTATTTTCTTGTGTCTTATTAATCTTTGCTTTGTTGGTTCTAATCGCGTTATCTTGTGCGGCTGTTATTAGGTATTCAGTTTCTCTATTTAGGTGTCCTTTTTGTAACCATATCGGGTTGTTTTCGTGAATGTTATCTTTTGTCATACTTATGAATCTTCCGTGTAGCAGTTTTTTTTTCATTTTTATTTTTTGTCTCATTTCTCGCTTCTCTTTTTCCTGTCTTGTTTATTTTTATAGTGTTTCTTGCTGCAGTAATTTGCCTTTCTGTGTCTTGCGGTATGTATTTTTGTAATTTGATTTATGCGTCATTCATAGTCTTCTATATAAACCAGTTCTTATCCTCTGCTCTTTCATTTTCGCGTATAATCGATGAACATCATTATTTGGGTGTAATGCATTGTGCCTAGTTATGCGATTTTGTGTTTTGACACGCCTCAGTTTTCCTTTGACCACTCCTCTATATAGGACTCGGAGTATTTTACTAGTGACACTGCCCATGTGTTTATACTTTTTATTAGGTTTCTGCTATATAGTTTTATTTCTAGGAGTTTCTTTTTCTTTTAAGGTATTCCTTTCTAATTTCCTTTTTCACTTCTGTAGCTTTGATGGTGTCTACTTTCAGAACTCCCAAATATCTGTAGGTGTCATGTTCGTCTAGCGCCTTCATCTCTGTTTGATCTAGTACTTCGATACATTCCGTTGCCTCTAGTTTTCCCCTTTCTTATAAATAATAGCGCGCAATTTTCCATTCCAAATTCCATTCGGTTATCCTGACTGAAATTTTGTATGAACCTTTCTTACGATAAGTTGCCGTGAACTAATACACGGTTAGAGATTAGTAGAGATTAACATAGATTAGTATCTAATGCCAAAAAGAGCATCAATTTACACATATTCAACCATTAATTTGGCATAAATCACCCAGTTTAAGTAAACTAACTTCGCCTTTTTCCCACCTTTTTTGTTAATTGTTTTAAAAACTCTAGCATGTTTCATAATTCATTATTTTGAGTATACGTATCGCATTATATTTTGAAGACGGTTCATATGTATTTTATTTATGTTGAAATAGAAAAAGTAAGGAGATTTTATGCTTATTACTTTTATATTGAAATCAAAACAGCTGAATGATTTTATTCGGGGTGAAACACCAGTATTTTTGTGTAACTTAATTGTCATAAGTATATTTTATTTTACACATAAGATATATATATATATATATATATATATATATATATATATTAAATTCGAAAAAGATACTACCTAGACATGAATGGAACACTCGAATATCTATGCATCTCATATAGGGATCAAGTGTTAGCTCTAATAAGGTACTTGTCACAGTAAAATGAAAGAAAAGGTCATATATATATTAGACATTAAGAGGAGATTATAGATATATAAATACCCGTTCACATACACTTTTCAAAATAAAGATAGAACCCAGAATTAGATAGAATCGAGCAATTGCATCGACAACGGACAACGCCAGACCCAAAGTGAGTTTCGATATGCTGCATCTCATCAGTGACGTGCTCCGACATAGGCGTGAACCCAGGTCGTCGCACTCATAAAGTGTGCAATACTGACGACCTAACTATATGGGCCACGGCGCAATCTATTGTCTATACCTCGATTTTTTTAAATTCTTATATTTTTATCCAGTTCTACATTCTACGATGCGACAAGCAACGCATCATACAACTAAGATAGTTACTGCTGGTATGCAGGCGGTAGATATCACATCTACAAACATCAACTGGAATTAGCCGACTCTCCAGACACGATTTCGGAACAACCTTATTTGTTGAGGGACATCACGTCCCTACGAAGGATGACCCGCTTTTTCTATACATATTAGACATTAAGAGGAGATTATATATATATATATATATATATATATATATATATATATATCCGTTCACATACACCTTTCACGATAAAGATAGAACCCAGAATTAGATAGAATCGAGCAATTTTATATTATATATAAATAAATATATATATATATATTTATATATATATATATTTATATATATATATATATTTATATATATATTTATATATATAATATAATTATATATGTAGTACGTGTGTGTGTATGTTTGTGTGTGTATGTGTGTGCGTGTATCTATCTATTTTTTTCTGTGTAAACTATTTAATGCTATACCTATCTTCACAAATATTTATTCACAAATTAATACAGATCATAAGTTTAAACAGCCAAGAATTGATATATATATATATATATATATATATATATATATATATATATATATATATATATATATATATGATTCATTTCCCTTTCCCTCTCTGTATGTCATTTTTTTTCTTGCTCATTCTCCTCTCTCTCTCTCTCTCTCTCTCTCTCTCTCTCTCTCTCTCTCTATATATATATATATATATATATATATATATATAGCATCATATTCTATTACATTATATTTCTCTTAGCCTGTCGTTTTTTAAATTTTCTTGGAAACCACTGGATGTATCTGGCTTAAATTTTGAATGGCCATTTGTTAAGTTAAAGAGCATAAGGGTAGTATTTAATGAAAAAATGAACACAAATTTAATCATATTCAACCAGTTAGGGATTATTAGAGTTGAACATAAAATACTCATTTTAAGTCAGTGTCTTACAACTTTAACAAGATAAATAGTTTAGTATATATGCGTGTGTGTATAAATTAGACTCGTCAAATTGTTGATATTATTTGTTGAATAGCTCCTGCAACACTTTATTAAGAAACCCAGTCTTAATAGTCATTTCTATTTTATTTGGCGCTTGTTCATGTTCTTAAGAAGAACATAATTCAATTAATTTTCTTTGCGCATATATTTTATTCTGCTGAATGAATGAGTATTCTTTAGCAATAGAACATTGTATTAATATTTTGTAATATGTTTTTAGTTATCAATCAATAGTAATTACTATTAATAATAATGCGACTATATTGGATGTCCATTAATAAAAAAAAATACTAGACTACCCGTGACTGTTGGGTCAGTATGTTATATTAGCTATGGAATTAACGTATGAGCGTGACACGTGTGACGCAAAAAAAAAGTTTTTTTTTATGTCATAACAGAAACATTTTTATGAAAATATATTAAAATAAAAAAAGAATATAAATAGATCTCGATGAGTTGTTCTGTTTATAATTATCATAAAAAAAACAAAAACTTGCAGCCATTGAATTATAAGTGGTTTGCCAAACTTATAGGTAAATGTGCACTGAACAGATACCATAATATTTAAAGTTAAATTCAAATTTTGAGATACCTTTTTATTTAAACGCGAAAAAAATCAATCGGGGCGCTGAAAACGTACACAGTAAAACTATACGTTTTATTGTCGCGTTGATTATTTATTTGTAACGCAAATTAAAAAAAACATATTTTCGGGGTTATTTATTTATATTGGTAGTGTAGAAGAAAATGTATGAATGTCTTTTTAAGAAAGGTGTATTACAAATGGAGAATACATTTTTAAAAAAAGAAGAAAATTGTGTTAAGATAACTTAAACGTAATACGGAAATGAACGATGTAAAAAAAATGCAGAAATTATTAACAATTGTTTATTTGGATACTTTAAATGCTAAAATAAAAACACAATTGGGACGCTGAAAACGTACACAGTTAAACAATACGTTTTATTGTCGCGTTGATTATTTGTTTATGTGCGTATGCGCAATCGGAGGTCGAAAACCGGATGTTGGGTTACAACACCCGTTACAAGGTCATTTGAGTTTTATAAATATATAGATTTACATTATATAAGTTTTATGCGAATAAAAAGATCAGCATTATATTAAGAATAAATGAAACTTAACTGTTATAGATTAATTGTAATTTCGTATGTCAGAGAGATAGATTGATAGAGAGAGAGAGAGAAAGAGTGCGAGAGAGGGAGAGAGGCTGAGAGGCCACCGGACAGAGGGAAAAAGAAAGAAAGGTAGAAGACAGAGACGAAGAAAAACGTGTGTTTTTAGGCATATTGTGATTTTTTCTTTTGTACTACTTCAATTTGATGTCGCTAATACGTAATATGTGTTGTCCTTTGATGACTATATCTTAATGACAGGTACTGTTTTAAAGTCAACAAATGTTTAACAATTACAACAGAACCTATTACTCTGCCCCAAAGCAAATTACTTCTAATTATATGCATTGTTTTTTTTTTTTCAAGAACATTGTTTTAACTTTAAAACACATGGTGGTCAGTTATAAACCCTTCATGAACAACGTGAACTTTTAGAGTCTAAATTAAAGTTTATATTAAGAAACAAACCTGATGTTACAATTAGTTTTTCCAAGTATTCTAACCACTGCGCAATCAATTGTAAAAGTGATATTTTCCTGAAGGTTTAACGTTTAATTCTCAGTGTGGACGGCCGAAAAAAACAATTGCGTATTACTTAGGACCTCTATCGAGTCATGAATAGTGCTGTGACAACAGCATATTCTTTTCATTGTTTTGACTCTTGAGTATATATCCGTTTATATTTTATATATTTTTATACAGACTGATGTGGTTCTCGGTTAATTGAATGTCTCTTACTGTGTCGGATATATACTCGAGAGTCAAAAAATAAAAAGAATATTCTGTTGTCACAGCCCTAGTCATGACTGACCGAACGAGAGCGTGCTACCCCCGTGAGGTAAATAAATGGTTCCATTCGAAATTCCGTCCAAATTCCCGTTCGACAAAATATACCTGAAGAAAGCCGGAGGTTACATCGACCGAAACGTTGATAAAATAACACTCAAAATGAAAACAGTAGTTTGTGCTTAAGTTGTTTTAATATATCAAACAGTACAAGCACAAAATACTTTACGTATGATATTTTTGTTCGTACTTAAGAAAACGCGTTATTTTTCTTTCAATTCCATACGTCACATGAGTACTTTAAATATATCAAATAATAGAGATTTTTTTCCATAGCTGTTTTCTACTTGAAAAAAAATTTGTAACTGCGATTTCGACACGTCAATTAGACGTCAAGTACAACGGTTTTCTGCATTACTTGCGGACATCATTTTGTCACCTGTTTAACATAACTTATTTTATCCCTCCTCTCCAAAACCTTAAGTTGTTTGGTAACGACGTGATTTTTTATATATATTTTATGTCTCAATCTACACACTTTGCGTTAATTGCGTTTTGAGTTCAATAGTAAGTTATGAAAACATATATGACAATAAAGCTACGCAGAGGCTTCCAGGTTTGATCCCCGTAGAGGATCGTCAACTTACTGCAGCATATTTCGTGTAGACCAATTGGCATACGTTATTATATAGCTTACTATCTAGCTCTACTCAGGTATTTAGCACTGTTGTAGGGAACACTGAATATCGATACAGAAAATCATTATAGAATTTACAATATCACATGATGTTATATATAGAGAGAGAAAAGGAACTAAATTGGAATGGGGATAGAAATAAGAATAGGACAAGAATAAATATTAAAAATAAGAAGAGAAACACGACTGCATTATGGGATTGGCTTAGGGAACTATGTATCAATGAAATAGAATTAGAATTAAAATGATCAATAGTAAATAAAGCTAGATAAATCTATGCTTGACTCATACCGCATAGACAATTCTAAAAAAGAAATTTTAAACAAAAAGTTTGATGTTATATAAAGCTGTCTGCATAGAAATAATTTCTTATTATCACACCTAAGACCTGATTAAAATAACCTGTATATAAAAATAAAAATAACATATGCATAAAAAATAAGATGTATATGAAAAATAAAAATAACATATACATAAAAAATAAGATGTATATGAAAAATAAAAATAAAATAATTAAGGAATATGTTGTAATTGAAACATAGGTGTTGTCAGCGAAATGAGAATTTAATAAAAGGAATGTAGGATTGTGTAATAAATAACATAGTAGGTCGTTAACTTTATTTATAGAAAATAAACTAAATATAACCTAAATAAGGGAAATAGAATTAAATTTAAATTTAATAATTGTTATTAGTAACAAAGTCCGTCCACTAAGAACTACGAAAAACATTTTAGAACGTTACAGATTTTCTCGAATGCAATATCATTTATAGTATGTTGAAGGGTCGGACTTTGTTAACAGTGTCCACGAATTTGCTGATTTTAATACTCGAATTTTTAATCAACTTATATTTTTGATCGACCTTTCATTTTAACTTATCATCACCTAAAGTCGTTTAATGTATATTTTAGTTTTCACTTTTAATTCTCATTTTCCCTCCTTCACACTTTTACTTCAACACCTGAAGATGATTCGTGGACGAATGGAAAGCGCTCTTGACAGCAATAATTATGGAATTTTTATTAATGTTTTTAATTTTGATATAAAAAAGATTATACGAGAAATCGAAAAAAAAAAAAAAAAGAATCATAAAGCAAAGTGTCTCCGTTGCATTTAATAATATTTGCTTAAATGAAAAAATGCTGCCTGTATATATATATATATATATATATATATATATATATATATATATATATATATACGTTTAAAAAATGTTGCCTATTAAACTCCTGTCAGTGTTTGGTCTGCAGTCATGCAACTTCATATACAGGGTATTCGACCCAATGCGAAACATTATATTTGGGGGTTAGCCGCGAATAACGACGACGTGCCCATGGTGATGAAAAGAGTTTCCGGCCACGGTTATGGTCTTTGGTGTGGTTTCAAGTGAAGACCGCATAATGCCACCTCACATCTTCGAAGTCAAGTTAAAAGTCAACACGAAAGTGTGCCTGCATGTGCTGAAGAGTGGGGTGATCCCTAATGCAATCAGGTGGCCGCTGGCAGACTCTGGGTGTGGAAGCAGGACTCGGCGCCTGTCCAGAAGTATAAAGAGAGCCAGGATTGGCTTCAGAAGGAGTGTTACGACTTTGTACCCTTTTCTCACTGGTCTCCCTTCTCCCCGACCTGAACCCGTTGGACCATTTCGTTTGGTCATACGTCGATAATATCACCAACATGACCTTCCACAACACTAAAGCCAGCCTGGTCGGCGCCATGTGCCGAGTATTCGCCGAGCTCCGTCGGCGCTTGTGGAAAAGGTATACTCCCAGTTGTGGACCTGTAGTAAGGCGGTGATTGAGACTGAAGTCGGTTACATTGAACAAATATCAGCTCTACTACATAATAAAGTTGACTGAATTCATTTTTCTTCAATGAAAGTTTTAAAATAAGGATATAGTGTTGTTTTCTTTAGGGCGACACTTTTATAGTTCCACTCTGTAATGGTATAAGCATTTTTCTTCATTAAATCCCGGGCAACATCGTGTGCTCCTGCATGCTTCATATAAATAAATTATTATTATAGTTTTAAGCCATTTGTAAGAATTTTTTTGAGATTTTGACTAAATTTAGTTTTCACATATGTCGAAGGCCTATATCATTTTCCCCATAAAGTTTAGTCCTTACATTAGGATTCTGGATTATTTATAGTTTCTGTTTATTTATTTTAATTATTGAATACCTTATTTATTATATTTGGTCTCAATCTATGTGTTACTTATGGATTCCTTTTTTTTTTATATATATTCTTAGTTCATTTTGGGGAGTGATTTTATGATTTCCGGATAATGTAGATTTAAAACATCAAATCGTTTATTTACATAAAAATCTACACAAATAGTTTGGAGTCTATTCCTCCCCTCGCAACAGGTGGCTTGTGTAATTTTGTATCAAGTAAATCCAATATATAATCAAACAATTGATACAGTTCGTCTTTCCTATAACTTACATCCGGTTGTAATAACACTGTTGATTCTATGTCTTTCAATATCTTAGTTTTTTGTTTAATTAATGTAATTGAAAGATTCTATATAATCAGCAATAATGGAATTTTCAATTTGTACCAAGAAGTTTTCGCATGATACAGCAATTTTTGCTTATCTATCTTTCCTTACTATGCGGGGGGCTACAGCTTATCAAGGCCTAAAGGCACCTCTAAGATAAGAGTTAATGCGTGTTAGCCGATATGACAACGCCGTGATGATCGATAATGGTTGAACATACATTAGACTTGAAAACAGTCATGTTATAATAAGCTGGGAAGCAGACTCGCAGGATTGTGTTTCACAGACGGGTAGTTTTAGGAAATTCGTTTTGCTCATGTAATTTACGTTTCAGTTTAGGCAAAGGTACATAATCGTTAGTAGTCATTGCAGCTAGACGAGTGTGTATGCGATTTCTCTCTAACACCGTTAAGGTAAAGCCAGATATAATCTTCTTATATTTTTTAATTCGTCTCGTACGATTTTTAAAAAAAATTCAATTTATAACATTATATAATCAATTCTTAATGTCTCAATATTTTAAGTTATAAGTTTATTATATTTTTTACTAGAATATCTTATCCTTTCCTTTTCTAGTTTTAACAATTAGTCCTTTACTTTTCCATGTTACTTTTCATGCTCGAGTTTATTTTATTGTAATCCATCATTTTTAGGCTTCCAATAAATTCACTTGTTCTTTGTTTAAATTCAGTCTTAATTTTTTGCCCCATAAACATAACATAAACACATGTAATAACAATGTATGGCACACGTTTGCTTCAATAAATTCCCCCAATTATCTCCCTTTTATTCTTTCATGTTGTCATGTTTCACTTGTTACTTCTCTTTTCACGACAGCAGTGAATTAGTAGCAACACTAGTTGCTGAAGCGAGGTGGTTGCTATGGAAACAAGTCATAGAAACCGTCGCTCACCTCCTTACGTCTATTTTACGATTTTGAACACCATTAAATTAATCATAACGTTTGCTTTACTGAACGAAAATTGATTTTTTTTCACTATATAGCCGTGAAGGTGATCTACAAACTGTAATAAGTGTTTTAAATTTGGTCGAAAAATGAGTGAGCGATGAAGTTTAAAAGCAGTTCTAAATGACTAAAACTGCCACTCAATCATATATTAAAACATGGTAGTGTTTGAATGATATCAATATAAATACTGTAGTACCTTTAGCGTACGTATGTGTGGTACGGATTTCAAGATAATAAATTATTGGATTGGGAGATCCTGTTTATTAAAAAGGAGGATAGAAGGTGATAACATGTCACGAACATTAAATTAGTATAGAGACACGCTAATTTAATGTTCGTAATATGTTATAACTAGGCCTATGACAACAGCATATTTTTTTCCTTGTTTTGATTCTCAGGTATATATCCATTGATATCTTATACGTTTTTATGTAGAGTGATGTGGTTCTCTGTTTATTAATTGTATCTGACTGTGTCGGATATATACTTAGGAGTCAAAACAATGAAAATAATATGCTGTTGTCATAGCCCTAGTTATAACCTTCTATCCGCCTTTGTAATAAATAGGATCTCCTGATCACTGGAGACGCAGTGTAAAAAGAAAAAAAATATTTAAAAAAATGACGTCGCCTTTGAGTCATACGTGAAACTAAAATATGCCTTCTTGATCTTATGGAGAGAATCCAAGTGTAGTATCTATTCGGTCGAAAGATGGTATAATGATATCGCGGGGTTTCCGTTCGAGCCGGGCGTCCATACAATGGAACTGTCACAGACTCCTATAAAGATATTGGAGACAAACCTTAATAACCAGATATATTTTGACACTACATAAACTAGATTATTTGGATAAATACTTTTACAGTTTTAACAATAGGACTAAAATAATAATGGGTCTCCATTCACGCTGAACGTCCACTGAATGCCAAGTATAAATGTATTACACATGAAAGATGCCGTTGTGGAATTTACACAGGTTCTGCTAGTTATAAGAACTAATATATTTTCAAATTTGATGAAATTAAGAAATTAAAAGAATAAAAAGGATAGTTAACTAGTTTTACACTTCACTAAACAAAACTAAAACGAGATGAAGAATTACAATTTAAAAAAATAATATTAACTATGGAAAACATAGCGTGAGTGAAAAAAAAAAGAAAGGGGTAAGAATCAAATAGAAACTACATTAAATCCTAATAGATTTGTAACATAGCGCGGACGGTTATATTCAAATGCATGCGAAATGACGTCCCTGGAAAAATAAAGACTTTTAAAAGGAAATCACGTTAGAGACGGGGATAACGTTCGAGATAGCGAGAGAGGCGCGGTGAACAATAATATTACTCACACTGAATGTCCGCAGAATGCCCAGTAGTAATATATTACGTATGAAAGATGCCGCTGAGGAATTTCCACAGTTAACGCTTGTCGCTATAAATACACTAGGTGATGAAAATTATACTTAGTTAAATGATATTATCCGGAGTAACCTCCTTGTTCATACAGTGCTACAGAAAAATAAAGTCCATATGAAAAATAGTACAACATTAAAGTTGTAAACTTTCAGAACACATGATAAGTAATACGCAACCTAAATAGAATTTAAAACTTTAAGCATGAAAATTATGACGTATGCCTTTTCGTAACAGCACGGAAAGTGAAATTGAACACCGATACAGAATTGAATTTTAATAATGGTATACTCTAAATATAAAAAAACAAACAAACAAAGATTATATTATAAAAATAATAAACATCGGCAATATAATATGTTAAAGGATATGTATTATTTAAACTAATTCGATTAAAGTAAACTATATTTTATTTAACTCATTGTCCACCCCTTGCAACGCTCTCGTCTAGCTAAAATCACTATCAATAATTCACCCCCTCACTCTCTATCGGTGCCTAAAGCTAAACATGGATTCCATGAACAAAGCGTTTTTCCTAGAACTGCCTGCCTGTAGAACTCTCTTACGCTGGTTTGCTTTCCAACTGGCTACAATATCGCCGTCTGCAAGTCCAATGTAAACGAACTCTTGTGGAACCATCCCCTTGAATAATCAAATTATACTAAATTTACACTACTAACGATTACTACGCTAGTGTCAGATGACTACTGTACACAGATTAAATATTAACCTCGAGTGGCCTCCGGGACTTGATAAATGGTACAAACCAATAGATGGTTTGAAGATTAGGTGCGGTTAGCTTTTGCCCCAATACCACTAAATTGCTATAACGCACGTTACATCGTAAAACCGTAGCGAATTTATAGAAACCAAATAATAATCAAAAAGAGGGGTGGATTTTATAATATTTATAAAAATATTGAAAATAAATAACTAATTTAAAAAAAAAAGCAATAGAAAATAAAAGCTTTAATTTGGTTTAGCATTACACAGGATGAATTGAACTGACTGGAAGTTAATATAGGAAAGAATTGTAAACAAGACGCTATGATATGAATTGAATGTAGATATATATTTTAAATTATCAGTTTTTAATTATAAAATAATAATACATGTAAGTTAAAGTTAAGATTAATGAAACTTATAATAGCTGAATCAAATTAGTGTAAATAATTGATGGAGTCATGTTTGTAAAAGAACAATAATATAAGCAACTGCCCAACTATAGTTAACTGCTGTACTAACTACAATTAACTGGATGTTGTCTGTTGCAAGAAATACGGCGTGGTGGAAAACCCAAATAAACGTATATAAAAAGATTGTACCCGTGCAAGCGTCAATGTAAAACGATATTAGAACACCAAAGGCAGGTGTATTTTATAGTTGCTGAACTGCAAGCACTGTACACTACTCGAATATCTATACGTAACATCTTGATAAAGGATAACCACCTATATAAGCTGGTGTGTAATATGTGTTAGAGCTATAAAAAAACACTTCTTAAATTGTGAATGTATCGGATTACTGATCTTGTAAGATTGACCATAGGCTGTTGAGACCTATATAGATTCTGTTTTTTTTATGCACTTTTTTGCGCTGAAAAGTTGCCAAGCTGTTATAATGATAATTGAGAACTATTGTACATTTAAATACTTGCAATTTAAATTAAAATAATGTGTGTCTGTTCTTGTTGAAGCAGTGTATATATATATATATATATATATATATATAATTTTTCTTCTACTTTATTTTGTAGCATCCTATAATGAACCCTGCACACACACACACACACACACACACACACACACACACACACACACACATATATATATATTATCTGTTATAGGATGTTAAAAAATAAATTATATAAATTGCTTCCTCAAAATACCACATTTTTATGATAGGATAACAACAGCTATACGCAACGCCATTCGTAAAAAAACATTTAGACATACAACTCGCACACACTAGTCCAATAACACAACTATCTAAAACCAAAACCACACCAAGAAACAAACCATATTGATTATCTAACTGCCCCATAAAACCATATGACTATGTGAACGCATATATTCAGTGCATCAAATCTAATGCACCATAATGCAATGAGTCGTACATTTGAAGTACAATCAGGCCGTTGCATATCCGTATCAAAGAATACATTACCACCAAGACATCCTCTTTTTACAAACACGATTCTTACACACACAACCCTAATAAAAAACATAATTTTTTAAAATACTAGCAACTGAAAAGAACCAAGGAAATCTCAGATTGAAGAAATCGATATTGATAGAAAATTAAAATCAAAAATTAATAATAAAACAGAAATATTCCATATATTCTTAATAACGACACAAGCAGATTAATTATTTCCTTGGGCGTGTTTCAGAATTGGTTTAAAAAAAAAAATGGAAACAATACGTTCCCTAAACTTCTAAAACAAAGTTTGCATCATAAGACACAGTAGGTAAATTACCTCCCTTGGACGGAGATGTAGAATTAGTTCCCTTCGATTAGAAAACTTGAACCGAGTTACAAAATTACTTTCCTTAGATAAGAGAATTTGTTTAAAAAAAAGATAAAATTATTTCTCCTAAACAACTAACACAATTTTAAACTTAAAATAGCGTTCCAAAACAAAATTAAATTTAACGGCTAATTTTAAATTAAACAAGAAACGACAGCATAAAGAGTGGAAATATATTTTCTACCTCTTGAAAATAGATGTTGCATCCGAAATATTTGAGGAATTTACGATCTACAGTCAGGTAAATAAATACATATTTATTTAAACAATTGAATTGCATTTATTTATTTATTTATCTATTTACAGCGACTGAATAATTCCTTCATTGACAAGTCTTCAAACACATCTTGTATCTCAAAAGGAAAATCCTCACCAAATCTGTCTCCTACGCAGTCTGATATATACACCAGACTATCAAAATTATTGGAGGGTTCTTCCTTGTTATTATCTACGTGTATCAGGGGTCGTCTTGCTGAGAGAATAAATTTAATCTCAAAATCTGGATTTTTAATCTTTAATTTTTAATTCACTTTTTCCATTTTTTATTTCGTTTCCTCATTTCATGAACTCTTTGGAGTAAAACGTTTTTTGCATTTATGGCTAGGTTTCATGTAATGCAGTTTTAATTAATGCCAGTACCAGCAAAGTCATAGTTTCGCTATAATATTTATTTGATGATATCTTTCCTCTGATGAGAAGAACGCATTTCTTTGAAATTCTGTGGATGAAGAAAATCTTAATAATTCTTATTTGAGTATCCTATTGAACAATACATTCATTTAACCTAATATTTACAGTCTTAAATTGTGCTCTTATATATATATATATATATAATTTTATTTAATCACATAAATTTATGTACAAAGATATAATTTTATGTGTAAATTTTCAGTATTTACTTTAACGATGCTCTATACATACGTAGAGCTAGGTAGTAAGTTATTAAAATATATATTCTCATAACTTACTATATATATATATATATCTTATAAATTTTCCTACTATCTGTCTGTGTGTGTGACGCGGTTTATCTCAGCCTACAGGATACCTTCCACGGCAATTTAGGTACCGAAATGAAGCTCATGACCCAGTGAATGTTGTAGTATATTTATATCCACGTTTGGTGTATGGAAATGCAAAAAAAAAAAAAGAAAAATGCAAAAAATAACGATTTACTAAACAACGTTTTATTTACTGGATATTTTTCCGGTATTCACCGGAAGTTATTATCTCCCTTAGAAAGTTCGATTTACTGTCTGTCTGAGGGTGTATGTGTGTGACGCGGTTTATCTCAGCCTACAGGCAACCCACCCAGGTAAGTTAGGTACCGAAATGAAACTTATGACCCAGCGGATGTTTTAGTGATATTTATATCCATGTTTGGTGTATGGAAATGCAAAAAAAATTATGATCTACTAAACAACGTTTTATTTACTGGATATTTTTCCGGTACAATGACCCAAGTTTTCCCAGCTGGTTCTTGTATATATATATATATATATATATATATATATATAAGGTTAATAGGGAAGGAGCCCGTCAGAGTGCTCGATTATAACGAAAACCCAAAGAAAAATTAAAGGTATAATAGATATTTATATACATGTTACAGAAAATCAGGACAACATTGGTGCCGTTGGTTTCGAGCCAAATTGCGTCCGATATAGGAAACAAATTAGAGGTTCCCTTATTTTGGATTTGAACCTGACCGCATCGATTCTGTAGTCTTTTCTTATGCATAGAAATACACACACACACACACACACACACACATATATATATATATGCATATATATATATATATATATATATATATATATATATAGACAGAGAGAGAGAGAGAGAGAGAGAGAGAGAGAAGGGGGTATGGAATCATAGTATTTTCCTATTTATTTATCAACTTATTTATCTCTCATATCATTTCCCTTTCTTCTCTCATATTCATCCAATGCAGATTAATATATACGTCAATCTTCATGTCTCTCTGTCTTTTTTCTTTCTTCTTGTCGTCAGAATATAATTCGGCAGAAGATGGAGTACTGTCACCATTCATTAAATCATGAGCACTTTATAACGTTTTATCGGAAATAATGAAACAATGGATTTCGCTTCGAGTCAATAAAACGTCATCCATTATTTAATCTGACGTTTATCAATTAGGAGCAGGGACTTTTTAACACGTCTGTGTGTGTGTGTGTGTGTGTTTGTGTTTGTGTGTGTGTGTGTGTGTGTGTGTGTGTGTGTGTGAGCGCGAACACTTGCTTCGCTGCCTATGGTGGTCCATCGTTTACTTTTTTTATCGTATATAGGCGTTTATTCTTTGGAGAAACCTTGTAATCGCATTTAAATCCTCCCAAGCAAAAGAGTCGACTGGAGAGCGTTGAACAGGGCGAATAATGACGGACAGGCTGTCATAGCTTATCAGACGATGCCATCGGTGCTTAAAGGAAAGACGAGAGAAGGGGGGCACGTGAAGACTTTAAAAAATGGTGGAAAATTATTGAGTGATAATCAAGGGAGATGGGTAGATGATAAGAAGGGCAGCGGAAAATATGAGTAGGGGCGATGTGTGTATAAAACAAGGGTGTGCGTTAGTGAAAGGGTTCACATTAGGATAGTAGGCGGAGAAAGTTATAAAGAAGGAAATATAGATAAAACGTAATGAAATGATAATAAAAAAAGATCATGATTAGAGTTTATTTGTACTTTTATTCAGCCAAACAATGCATATAGCCACTTTGAGGTAAGGAGCTACTATTTGAGACCATATCAACAGGAACTCTCTCTGTAGGGAGTTGAGCAGCAAGATATCGGTTCATATTACATTTAAACGTCTGCATGTTAGTACAGTCAATGAAGTAGGAAACCAGGAGCGAATTCCACAGTCTAGCAGTCCGAGGAAAAAAGAAAACTATTAGAGAAGAAGGCTTTCCGGTATCAATGATCTTTATAGTAAAGGGGTGGAATTTTGCTACTTTTCATGTTAGGCTAGGATATTTACGTCGAGAGGAGCACCAGTGCTATGAGTTCATCAGCTTACACTCCATTAAAATTTATAAAAAGTAGATGGCGATAAGATTTAAAATTGATTTGTTTTGCAGATTATTTTGCAAGCAGTCGGTTAAGGATGATTTCTATTTAACAATAATGCTGACCGGGCCCACCATATTTCCAACTTCAATCGACCATGGCACTCAGATCCTTCTTCTAAACCCTGCTGCTTTTATATTTTTTGTGTAATTTCTTATATTTGTTTTGTTATATATAGCACCCCCAGACGCAGACCTATTTTACTAGTGGTTATATTACAGGAATGTTGTTTATCTATTTTATATTTGAAAAACTATATATATATATATATATATATATATATATATATATATATATATATATATATATATATATATATATATAGTGCACTAGCACACAAATTATTTAATGTTAATCTTCATAAGATATGAGAGTAAATACTCCCGGGTAACGCCTGGTCAAGTCAGCTAGCTGTGTATACAAGTATACAATTCTGTAGTTGGAGAATTTTATATGCAAATGTTAAGTAACTTACTAAAAAGTGAGACGAGGTATAGGTATTTAAGTATTCATTCGCTTCCCTACAAAAGCAAAATGTGACACAAGGTCGTTTTTAACGTGGGGAAATCAGTTCCCCAGAAGGAAGCATTCTGGAAGTATGCGCAAATAAAATTGCCTAAGTATAGAAAGATTTCCCCCTCCATTGACTAAGAACCATAATTAATTTCAATGTAGCATCAGACCAGATATTACACTCTGATCCTGGCCTGTGTGGCGAGATATAAAAAAAAACATTCGATTTGGCCAAACAACAAAGAGCTCATTTTCCCTCCTTATTGAGTTGCGAGCGTTTTCATCCGCTTTTGTGCATGCCTTTACTAGCTCGAAGTTTCTGTACACAATAACTAGGGCTATGCCAACAGAGAATTCTTATTGTTTTGACTCTGAAAGACACAGTTATTCAACCGAGAACCACATCACTCTATATAAAAGCATATAAGATATCAACGGATACACACTCGAGAGTCAAAACAATGAAAAAGAATATAATGTTGTCTTATCCTAATGATAACAAATACATATGCGTGTATCGATTTGCTTCCCTATCATTTCTAAGCTAGGGTGAATGATTTTTAGTTCTCTTCCACTGCAAGAACTTAGACACCACGGTCGTAAAATGGGATTGAAAAATCTGCCCCCAACCCCGGAGAGGGGCACTCTCACCTTCAAAAAGTGCCTGGGCAACCCCGCCTACATTCCCCGGTAAAGGCAATTAGTAATAATCTAACCCCTCCTCAAAGAGAGAAGGCAAGGCCTGGGAGGGCGGACCTCCTAGAACTGCGCAGAACTACCCCCCTCAAAATCAACAAGGACCAGATCATTACAGGAATGGTCTAATCTCTGTTGATTTTGGGGTCCGAGGATAAAAATCCCTAAGGTTGAATGAACACGTTTAAAATATTTACTGATGTGGTTGAAATATTTTATTTACTCCGTGATATGGAAATTGTATTCCTATCTATCTATCTATCTATCTATCTATCTATCTATCTATCCGTCTTTTATCTATCTATTATATAAAAGGAACTTTATCTGTGTGTGTGTGTGTGTGTGTGCGTGCGTGTGTGCGTGTGTGTGTGCGTGTGTGCGTGTGTGTGTGTGTGGACTGCTTAACGGTTGGGCCGCTCTTTTTAAATTTCACACAAATGTACTTAATGTGCCTGGTAGTGTTCTTAGATAGGTTTTGTATCGGAATATTTTTTATAAGGAATGGATGATCGAAAAAAAATCCGATGAAATAAGGAACAGGCAATTTTGATTAAAGTTGACTAAAGTTAGGCTGTATACAGCGTAAAATCACACAGACACTTGAGTAGTTTTATTACCGTACAAGCAGAAAGGTCCCGCCTAAAAAAATGAACAGTAGGTTATTTGGTATGACAGAAACACGTTCGAAATGAATGTTTCTCTTTAGAGCACAAATGAGAGATGATATTGACTTTGGCATTTTCAACTTTAATTCAAGCCATTTTATATAAAAATAATATTATATATAAAAACAATATTATATATAAAATAATTTTTATGTAAAAATAATTTTATATATAAAAATAATATTATATATAAAAATAATATTATATATAAAAACAACATTATATATAAAATAATATTATATATAAAATCATTTTATATAAAATAATTTTATATATAAAAATAATATTATATATAAAATAATTTTTATATAAAAATAATTTTATATATAAAAATAATATAATATATAAAAATAATAATATATATAAAAATTATTTTATATAAAAATAATATTATATATAAAAACAATATTATATATAAAATAATTTTTATATAAAAATAATTTTATATATAAAAATAATATTATATATAAAAATAATATTATATATAAAAATAATTTTATATATAAAATAATATTATATATAAAAATAATAGTAGATATAAAAATAATTTTATATATAAAAATAAAATTATATATAAAATAATTTTATATATAAAAATAATATTATATATAAAAATATTTTATATAAAAATAATTTTATATATAAAAACAATATTATATATAAAATAATTTTTATGTAAAAATAATTTTATATATAAAAATAATATTATATATAAAAATAATATTATATATAAAAACAACATTATATATAAAATAATATTATATATAAAATCATTTTATATAAAAATAATTTTATATATAAAAATAATATTATATATAAAATAATTTTTATATAAAAATAATTTTATATATAAAAATAATATTATATATAAAAATAATAATGTATATAAAAATTATTTTATATAAAAATAATTTTATATATAAAAACAATATTATATATAAAATAATTTTATATAAAAATAATTTTATATATAAAAATAATATTATATATAAAATAATATTATAAATAAAAATAATTTTATATATAAAATAATATTATATATAAAAATAATATTGGATATAAAAATAATTTTATATATAAAAATAAAATTATATATAAATTAATTTTATATATAAAAATAATATTATATATAAAAAATATTTTATATAAAAATAATTTTATATATAAAAACAATATTATATATAAAATAATTTTTATGTAAAAATAATTTTATACATAAAAATAATATTATATATAAAAATAATATTACATATAAAAACAACATTATATATAAAAAATATTATATATAAAATCATTTTATATAAAAATAATTTTATATATAAAAATAATATTATATATAAAAATAATAATGTATATAAAAATTATTTTATATAAAAATAATTTTATATATAAAAACAATATTATATATAAAATAATTTTATATAAAAATAATTTTATATATAAAAATAATATTATATATAAAAATAATATTATATATAAAAATAATTTTATATATAAAATAATATTATATATAAAAATAATATTAGATATAAAAATAATTTTATATATAAAAATAAAATTATATATAAAAATAATATTATATATAAAAATAATATTATATATAAAAATAATATTATATACAAAAATAATTTTATAAAATCAACAGTATGTTCTATACAGTGCAAGGTAAGCTACATTGTATTGTGAACTAAGTCACTCTCTGGAGGCATGTAAAAACACATCTTTAATGTGTATATATTTTCTCAAATGTGAGGGAGGAGCTCTATAGATTTTAGTTTTACTGGAATGTTAAAATCAATAAACACAATTATTTTGTTATTATTACCAGCAATTGAAATTTTTCTTCAACCAAAATCAAATTAGAGTAGATAATTAAAGGAATCGTTTTGGCATTGGGAAATAGGCACACATTTTTTCCGATTCCGATTTCGATACCGATTCCAATACCTCAGAAAGTTATGATTTTCTCGATTCTGATTCCGATTAATTTTCTCAACCTTAGTATTAACATGTATTAATTAATTAATTTATTTCAGATTTTTATTATTGTGAGTATTTATTTATTTATTTTTTGTTGTTAAAATGTTCAGTTCCATTGCTTTGTCCTATTTATAGCTCATTAACTAAATGAAAGTATAGCAAATGTGAATTATTTGGAATGTTCCATGTACCTTTCGTTCAAAAATTTCGGCCGATGTAACCTCTGACTTTTTTCATGTGTATCTTGTCGTACTCAGGAATCTTTCTTTCGAACTCAGGAATCTGCAGGGAATTTCGAATGGAACCCTTTATTTAATCCTCGGCGCATGATAGCATAATCTTGTTCTGTTAATCTTAAATAATTCGCAGTTGTATTATTCTTCATGTTGTGTGTAATGGGGATCGAATCTTCAACCTTCAGATGAGTGTCACTTATAACTGTGTTTTGCGCAGTATTTTAGCCTTTAGGCTACGGGTCTTTGGGGAGTGTCTCGGGTCCGACAAAACGTTTTCTCTGGTTTCGCAAGATAAACTTCAAGAAGTTCGAAAGTTACATTGGCCGAAACTTGTTCTGAAAGCACAAAAAATGTAAACAATAGTTCAAATATTCCAAATAATACAAATTATCTATCCTCAGCTCACAATTTTATCAATAAACACAAATGTTGTAGTATATATATATATATATATATATATATATATATATATATATATATAGTAGTAAGTTATGAAAATATGTATGGCAATAAAGCTACACAGAATATTCCGCATTTCATGCCTGATTCCGCGTTTTATGCCTGACGAATTCGCACGAGAATGAAACGCGAACTATTCTGTGTAGCTTAATTGCCATATATATTTTCATAACTTACTACCTTGCTCTACCTATGTATTGAGTACTGTTGAAGTAAATACTAAAAAATTACGCATAAAATTATATCTTCGTATATTAATTTATGTGATTAAATGAAGTTATTATTTATTCAATTTCCACCCCAAACAAGGCACAGTGCCACTTTGAAGCAGAGGGCTACTATTAGGGAATTAATTAGCGGGGTCATTATGAGGGGAGAAGAGTAGAAAGATGTAGTCGTATATATATATATATATATATATATATATATATATATATATATATATATATGTATATATATATATATATATATATATATATATATATATATACACACATACAGTACTGTTTTGTTGTATCACAACTCATCAGTGCGAATAGACCAGCATTTTTCCCCAGCCAGGGATTGAACCTACATCCCTCGCGTTCATAGTCTTTAGTTCTACACACACACACACACACACACACACACACACACACACACACACACACACACACACACACACACACATATATATATATATATATATATATATATATTCCGTTTATTTAAGAAGTTCATAACAGTTGAGCACTGACTGTGGATAAAAAGTCGGTCAGTTGGCCTCCGTGCAAGATCGCGATTTCATAATCGTTTGATCACGGTAGATCGGTTTTAAGAACGTTTACTCTTGTATTTGGATTATAAATGTTAAATTTCACTTGTCATTGTTGTTGGCGATGGTCCAGTGATTATATTCCTCGCTAATGGTGTTTGTAATGCCTTCACAGCGGAGTTAGAATACTTCGACCAGCGGCAATTGTGACTTTCTGCACTGACGATTCCGAATGTATGAATCACTAGTGTCTGTAGGCATAAAAAAATAATCGTTTATATATATATATATATATATATATATATATATATATATATATATATATATATATATATATATATGTGTGTGTGTGTGTGTGTGTGTGTGTGTGTGTTTATGTGTGTGTGTGTTTATGTGTGTGTGTGTGATTAAAATATATTCAAGTTTTTAAATTATAGATTGTATGCAATGCCGAATATACTTGAATGTAAAAAATAAAACAAACAAAAAAAAAAACAACTATACCAGATTGAGTTTTGTGGCACTTTAAATAGATTTTATTTTTAAATGGATTTTAGGTGAACTCTACAGCGAATATCTTCACCTCTTTTCTCCGTTTAATTCTAGCTGAAAATGCGTTTTGTTAACCGGCTTTATTATTTGTGAGTGGAAAACTACATTTTTTTTTAAAGTTACAAAAAGAAAAGAAGAAGATGGCGATGTGTATCGGAAAGCGTTTAAGACCAACGTTTCCTTAACCGGTAAGGTCGAGTTTTCAGGACAGCTTTTTTGGGGGGAGGGGGGCGATGGTGTCTGTCATCAAAAGGTCGCCAAGAAGAGTGATCACTTCTCAATGTGCGGGAAGCGTTAAGAACAAAGTTAGTGATTGCAACGCTGGTAAAAATGGCGTGTTTTCATCTCGGAAAACGTGCTCTAGCGAAACATTTGTCAATAGCTCCGTGAAATGGAATTGATAAACATGTTCTGAATTTAAGTTAGTCTCATCTTTCGCACCCTCTATATTTTTTTTCGCTTTCTTGTAAAGGGCAAGATATGGTACAAGGTCGGTTTAAAGTGGGTGTACATATTTAAAGAGATTTAAAAAAATAATAATAATAACGACAACTCCGTAACTACTTCGTTTGTGGAGACACTTCATGCGTCAGACATCGACATTTTCTTTTACTTATATCTGGTTGGGAGAAGCAACATCACATGCTGCATATCGTTAACGGGCTTGTATCGGTGTTTTTTTCCTTTTCCTAAAACCAATCGTCGAATTCTCGAATAAATTCGTTTGATACTTTTCTTGGAGGGCTGATATACAAACGACGTGGGAGACAACGACTACTATTCATCCTAACTGATGAGGTTAATTCCTTAACAATTAGTTCATTAGACTAGGACAACTCCCATATGCTAAACGGGGCGGTTTGGAGCTTGCCTTAACACGGACTTTACGTCCAACCTAAGATTTTTGAAGCAACTATTACATTTAAAACCTTATTATTATCACGTTATCAAACAAAGCAGTCAGCTGTATACTACCCCTGCTAGTCAGTTAGTGTCATTAGTCAATTGAAAACAATGTTGCGTGTCGACTTTTGGACTTTTATTATTCCTGATATTCATAACCAACCAGCCCGATAAAATTGTTTCCAAGATTGGTGTATTTGCTGATGACATAACGCTCTACCGTAGACACGAGGTATAATGGAATGTATGCATATTACAAGGAAAGGCAAAGATCTTAGAAAAACGACATTTAGTCTGTAGTTGAATGAGAAAATGTTATTAAAATTAAGCTTCTTTGCATTAACGATTACAAGAAACATTGTGAATAATATTCTTTCCACCAATCTGATGGCTTGTATATATATATATATATATATATATATATATATATATATATATATATATATATATGTATATATATGTATTTATGTATATATATACATATATATATATATATATATATATATATATATATATATATATACTAGCAAAAGTACCCGTCGTTGACTGGGTTCAAAAACAGCCTACAGAAAATGGACCCTTATTTATGAAAGTATGATAGGTTATGAAAAGGAAGGGTTGTAAATTTGGGTTGAATTTGGGGGTATCAAAACCAAAGCAAAATATGATGAAAGTAAAAATAAAATAGATAAACACCATAATTTATTATACCATACCTGTTCACACTGAAACACTTATCACAATATTCTGTAGATCTATATTAAAAAACCTTGTTAAACTTTGTGACATATTTCCATTCTATGGAGGTCAGTTTCGAACGAACACCCCCATAATTTTATTATGCCATATTTCTTCAAACTGAAACATAATTATCAAAGTATACTGACGCAGATAGATATGAAAAGTCTTTATTAAAGTTTGTGCCTATTTCCATTCTATGGAGGCCAGGCGCGAACGCATACCCCACAATTTTATTATACCATCGGTATTTAAGTTAAAACATACTTATCAAATCATTCTTATGTACATCTATATCAAAACCACTTGTAAACGTTTTTTTTTATTTTTAAATTTTTTATTTCCATGCTTTGTGGACCAGGCGCGAACGCAGACCCCACAATTTTAATGAACCACCGTTCTGCCAGATCAAAAATATACCAACTCCTGTGTCTCGATACATCTTCTATCATTATATGTAATCAGTTTTTTTTAAATAGTCAACCATATAGGAGCCTATTCGTGACCAGACACACACACACACACACACACACACACACACACATTCAACTTTATGTTATATATATATATATATATATATATATATATATATATATATATACATTTATAGATAGATAGATAGATAGATAGATAGATAGATAGATAAAAGCAAATAGTTAATATAACATGTTAAAAAACACTTTGAAAAAGAGTTTAAAAGCATATTTAATCTGAACAGGAAACACTTAATAAATGGATAGTCCTTTATCCGCGGAGTTTCGAAGAAATACTTTCCTTCTCATCAGCGTAGGAATTAGCAAAATGCGGAATCGAATTTTGCATACAAAAGCGTTGATGAAACTGCAAGTAAGTCAAAGATATTACTTGATAACAAAAAGTGAAGCAGATGGAATATGGTGAAGAAAAAATGTGATTACACGTGACTATATATATATATATATATATATATATATATATATATATATATATATATATAGCCCCGCAAAAGTTTACAATACACATTTGAAATTGTCCGTTTTTGCATTTATAGCTTCCAAATGGTAATGAAATTTTTTATAATCATAGAAAATGTATTGAAACTAAGATAGGAACAGTGGGAAAAATAAAAAAAAAACAATACTAAAAAATTAGCGCCGCAAAAGTTTACAACACATTTACAAAATAATATCTAGTATTTTGAAGCATAACCATTATTGTTGATTACAGCATGCAGACGTTTTGAGTAATCTCCAACGACTTCTTGTGTTGTCTTATTCACTTCCTCCACACAAATTCTCTCAAATTCTCATAGATTTAGGTGTTCTCTTCTATGGACCTGTAATTTCACTTCTCCCCATAAACTCAGTTGGGCCCACAAGAACGTCACGGGAAAGCACATAGCAGGTGGTTGACAAGTATATTAAGAAAAGGTACAAGGTAAAAGATAAAGATAAAGAGAATAGTAGTAGTTGCAAGTATCAGAAAGATCTCTCTCTCTCTCTCTCACTCTCTCTCTCTCTCTCTCTCTCTCTCCAAGCTACAATATTATCTCGCTCTACCGTACCAGCCGTAGGAGCTGATTATATAGGATCTGGATGAGGCAATTATGAGGTGAGATCCGGTCTCAAAACAATATTGCATATTCCTGAACATTCTAGAAGCTTCTAAGCATTTTACCATGATAAACCGTCATAAAATTATTGAGAAATCTAATGAAGTTGATATGTGTTGTAAACTTTTACGGTGCTAATTATTGAGTTTTCTTTTCGCGTTGTGTTAAATTGTCATATCTTAGTTTCAATACATTTTCTATTTTTATAAAAAGTTTCATTACTATTTGTAAGCTAGAAATGCAAAAACTGACAGTTTCAAATGTGGATTGTAAACTTTTGCGGGGCACTGTATATATATATATATATATATATATATATATATATATATATATATATATATATATATATATAAGGCCCATTCCTTATTGTGTAGAGCAGTCGTAAATAATCTCACCCACTACTTAATTGGCTGAAAAATGCGAGGCTCGCTGTTTAGTTATAAATAAGCGGAGCACTATAAAAGTCGTGGACGAATGTTTGTTTATGTTTATTTACGGGCACTGCTCCTGGTTGGTCGATGGGTAGAACTGCCGACTGTCAACGTGAGATGGTTCTAGGTCCAATCCTCGGCTTCGGAGAGGTGCTAGTCTAGCGGCACCGATGAATTGTGCTACAACGAAACAGTACTGTATGTCGACGATGACATGTATATATATATATATATATATATATATATATATATATATATATATATATATATGACATCACATTGGTGTTGAGAAAATAGTATACTCTTTTACAATCCACGGACACGTGTTTCGGTGTTTTGGTCGTTTAAGGTTCATCTCACCTAGTGAAATTCGAAAACAGAACCTCAGAGTCTAATAACCATAGTCTATAATACGCTAACACCGGAAAGTATCGCTTTTTCATGGTTGTTCTTTATGTTTTTTTTTTTATGTGCGATACTTTTGAACGAAGTCAATTGCTTCTACGTAAAAGCATCTTCACCTTGAATGCTAATTGTAAATAATTTTTATTTCACCACTAAAATGTCCCCAGATGGGAAGCAACATATATTCATATAATAATTATTGTTTATAATTATAATTATTAAGCTCCTTTAAGAATATTCAAGGTTTAGCCATTTCGAGGAAGTAAAACAACTTGTACTAAACTCAATTACAGAAAAATACCAGGTAGCAAGAAAAGATACTTATAAATCTATTAACCAAGAGGCTACAGAAGTTGCTACAAAATTAGGTATAGAATACAGAGTAAATAGGTTAGCAAAGAAAAATGTGTTTATAACTTTAAAAGACCACAAGGAAAATTTTAATAATAGGCCAACCTGCAGGTTAATAAACCCGGCTAAAAGCGAAATCGGTCTAGCTAGCAAGTCTATAATAAGAGAAATAGTAAAAGAGATAAAAAGAAAATCAAATCTTAATTTGTGGGCAGACACTAGCGCGGTACTGGACTGGTTTAAAAACATAACTGAACCACACAAATGTAAGTTTACACAACTGGATATCGTCGATTTTTACCCTTCAATCACTAAGGAAATCCTAGAAAAATCGTTGATCTTCGCATCAAAATATAGAAAGATAAGTGAGCTCGATAAGGAAACAATCATGCAAGCTCGACAGACCCTTTTATTTTTTGACGATAAAACGTGGGTCAAAAAATCAAACCCCGGTCGCGATGGGGGCGTATGACAGTGCGGATATCTGCGATCTGGTTGGACTTTTTCTACTGGAGACCATGAAATATAAATTCCCAGATCACTTTTTTGGATTATATAGAGATGATGGACTTTGCCTATCGCGTGACTACAATGGATGTGCACTAGACAGGCTTAGAAAAGACCTAACTGAATTTTTTAAGGAACTAGGCTTTAAAATAATAATACAGACAAATTTAGATAGAGTAGATTTTTTAGATGCCACTCTAGATCTCGAGAAGAAAATACACAACCCCTTTCACAAACTAAATGAAAAACTCATGTATATAAATAAGGGTTCATGCCACCCACCCACAGTGTTTAAAAATATGGTAGCGAACATTAGCCAAAGGATTTCACGGCTTTCTTCGAACGCTGAAGTGTTCGAGAAAGCAGCACCATATTATAATGACGCACTGCATCAAAGTGGGTTCAATGAAAACATAAAATTTCAACAAACCCAGAATAAAGAAAATATAAAACGAAAGAGGAAACGGAAAATAATCTGGTTCTTACCTCCGTTTTCATTGAACACTAAAACTAGAGTAGGGCATTGTTTTCTTAGCCTTCTAGACAAACATTTTCCAAGAACACATAGACTACATAAACTTTTTAATAGAAACACGGTGAAAGTTAGTTACTCGACAGCTCCATCAATAAAGTCGATAATATCCAAAGAACCAAAAAAGATAGATAACGCAGGCTGCTCTTGCAGGACCAAAAATAGCTGTCCATTGGAGGGTAATTGTAAAGCTGAATCCCTTGTCTATGAGGCCACAGTAACGGAACAATCCACAAATATACCGGAAATATATATAGGTATGACAAAAGGCCAATTTAAACAAAGATATTATGCACATATGAGCTCCTTTAGAGCTAAAACAAGGATGAATACAGCATTAGCTACCCGCGTGTGGGAGCTTAAAGAAAAAAATACACCCTTTTCCATAAAATGGAGAAAAATAGAGCATAGACCAGCATACGTCCCGGAATTAAGTCAATGCTCACTCTGTAACGCAGAGAAATACTACATCCTCCGGTCCATTCATGACCCAAAAATAAAATGTTTAAATGTGAGGAGTGAAGCTTTGAAAAGTTGCATACATAGAAGGAAGGGGCTCCTAATAAATTGGATCAATGAAAAGAACAACACTTAGATGTTGTTTATATATATATATATATAAGGAAAAAAATTGTAAATACATAAATAATTAGTCGGTAAACTTGGATTTTAATCGCAATTATATTATAGATTTTTAATTAATGTCATATATATATATATATATATATATATATATAAAAAAATTATATTTTATAAATGTAATTTATAATCTATTTCGAATTTAAAACTATAGAAAAATATAATAATGTTAATAAACTAGGGAAATCACTTAGGATAGATAAATACTCACTTCCCCAAACCTTGAAAGATTTGATTCTTTTAAAAAATAATTTTTAAACGTATTTCGAAATTTTTAAACGTGATTCGATATAATTAAAAATATATTTTTTAAAACTTTAAACGTATTTTTGGAAATTTTTAAATATTCGATATAATTAAACGAATTTTTAAGTTTTTAACCGATACCAATACAGATTTTAAAGTTTTTATACATAAGGAAAGAGATTTTAAAATTAAATGGGGTTCAAATTAAAATCGATTCATATAAAAAAAACATTTTTTCGAAATTAGATCTTAAATTTAAATAATTCAAAGTTGAAAATTAGGTATTACATTACCCGATATATATATAGATAGATATATATAGATATAGATAGATAAAAAAAAGGGGGGGGGGTAAACAAAACGAGATTTGAACGTGGATTCGCGAGGTATATATACTTCACACTTCCGGTTATAAGATAGACGAATATTGGCTGAAGAGAGCTTGATAAGGATACCTTAAACGGGCCTTATTATCGGGCTTGAAACCGACGGTACCAATGACCTGTCTCAACTAACAACTTTCTGTACACAAAATATAAGTACGCTCTTAAAATTTGGATTTTCCTTTTAATTGGGCACTCTGCTGGAATTCTTTTTCCAAAAAAAACTAATCATATATATATATATATATATATATATATATATATATATTATTTTATTTTATCAACAATTACTTTCTCTTGCAAGTTTAGAATATAATTGTCTATAATACCAACTCAATTATAATCTCAGCTCAATGAATTTACAAAAGAGTTTTCAGAGCATATATACGTAAATTGAATAAAATCACAACCTACATGAATAGAAATTCACCTATTTTGGCGTTAAGCTCTTACAGCTGTTTCGTGAAAGTATGGACAATTACCTCTCGTCCATAGAACTGTAAATCTTCCATCCAGTCACTCCTCATAGACGCTTACAACTATTCCCAACAATAGTTGTAAGCGTCTCCGAGGAGTGACTGGATGGAAGTTTACAGTTCTATGGACGAGAGGTAATTGTCCATCCTTTCACGAAACAGCTGTAAGAGCTTAACGCCAAAATAAGTGAAGTTCTATTCAGTTAGGTTGTGATTTTATTCAATTTACGTATATATATATATATATATATATATATATATATATATATATAAAGT
Source organism: Euprymna scolopes (assembly GCF_053919585.1). Classification (NCBI taxonomy): domain Eukaryota; kingdom Metazoa; phylum Mollusca; class Cephalopoda; order Sepiida; family Sepiolidae; genus Euprymna; species Euprymna scolopes. Next base: position 65,942,002 of record NC_136498.1, on the reverse strand, counting down.
CATTTTGTTTGTATGAGTGCCTTCCTCATAGGTCCCAAAACGGCCGAGCCTATCTTTTGCAAATTTAACACAAAGGTAATATATATTTCAGGCAGTGTTTTTAGATATATTTTGTACCGAAATATATCTGATACTATCGAAAATGGAAAAAAAATCCGATCTTAAAAATAGTCTTTCTTCTATTATAGATTAAAAAAAATAATCTTTACATGGTAATAATTTTACTTTACACCAGTGTAATTTTGGCCATGTAACGTACAGGATTCCCCTGTGAAAACGATTTTTAGATCGTCAAGCCGAAATATCAGCTGACCTGATATTGTAAACAAACACAGACGGAATTTAATGAACGACATTATTATTATAATTTTTTATTTATATATTTATATTTATTGCGAGTCCTCTTAATATATAATTATTCCTTGAAATATATAATAATTATTATTATAATATATATATATATATATATATATATATATATATATATATATATATTAATATATAATTATTTCTCGTAATATATGATATTCAATAGAGGATTGATTCTATGATTATACATACGCAGTCTATATACATTCAAATATACTGTTTATGCGTATTGTACGACCAGAAAACGCCAGACGTCCAGCTGGTGTATATATATATATATATATATATATATATATATATATATATATATATATATATATATATATGATTATCCACGGGCACGTATCGTCGTTTACGATGGCTGAGTCATCAAATCACTATACTAGAGTCTGAAGCTTGAACTAATGTATACCTATTATTGGAAAGTTCCGCATTGTTATAGATGTAATTTATTTGTTTATTTTGTGTTCGAGTTCAGGATCTGACCATTCGCGCTTGTTAAAGGTTCTGTGTGTATTTTGTTATAAAGCACCTCCTCTTGGACGGATTTTTCTTCTAGTCACAATATAATTTGTCACATTTGACGTTAATTGATTTAAGAATCTGCGTCTTCGTACTCAACGACAAGTTCTATATTGTCCACTTTAACGGAAGTGCTTGTCAGCCTTAAAAAAAATGATAGTTCTCTCACCGGAAGTTAAATTAGACTCCGTTGTTAAGTTGAATCAAGCTGAACCATCTTTATCATTTTCTTCTAATAATTTCCTATTTAGAAATTATGGTGAACCAGGTAAATAATATTAACTTCTGTCGGAAGTTAAATGCAGAGGTTCAAAACTGAGTCCGTGGGATTTTCGTTTTATAAAATGTCCCACTATTGAAAGATTAGCATTCGACTGCGAATATTGAACATAACTATTGAGATCGATTTACTAGGATTATTCATACTACTCTTGATATCTTGGTTGTTATTTTCAAAATGTTTCGGGCGTCTTCCTTCTTAGGTGTATCTTTACGAATTCGGAAATCTTTCTGTCGACCTCGGGAATCTGCACAGAATTTCGAACGGAACCCTTCATTTAATCGAGTAGCGTAGCCAGGAAGGTAAGGACCGGTGGCGTAGTGGATTAAGTACTTGGTAAAATTCAGTTGTAAGTCAAACTTTATCTGGAGGTTGGAGATTCAATGTGCGGGCGACGATATACTATAAGGCGACTTTGGGGCTAGTTGGAGCGCCGAACAATGCATTGCGTTCTGACTCTGAATCTCGCTAAGTCTAACTGTACTGATGAGTCATAATGACGACGAAACATGTATTTAAGGATAATTATAGAGTTATAGGATTAATTACTCTCCTAGAGGGAAGAAATATTGTTCATTAAATTGAAATGTTTGAAAAAAAAAGTATTATGCCTTTTCTTACTTTCTATAGTTGTAATATTTCTGGAAAGTTAAGACAGCTTTCAAAGTTTAGATAATCAATTGCTATTTTTGTTAAAAAATTATAATATATTATTAACATGTTACTAGACCGTTGACTTAGAATGAGTACTCACTGCCAACTTAATGGTTGGATATATTTGAACATTTTGCTCACTTTTTTTAATTAAATACTAATCTATGTTAATCCCTATTATTCCCTAAGTGTGCATCGAACGGATACCATAATACTTAATTCGTTGCACGTTGTCAGAACAAAGGTCTATACAAGATCTAGCTAGATCAGCTCAGTTGTTTTGCAGAAAAGTGAACAGACAGACAGACTAAAAGAAATAAAATATAGATGTTAAACAAATGAATCATTGCGAACTTTTGGATGAAATTTACAACACATGTTGATACGTATATTTATTTTGTCCGAATAGTATTATTGATTTGAGCAATGTTTTATAGTGAAGTGTTGCATTCTAAAGACACTTAGAAATGTAGATTCTCAGATAATAATAATAATAATAATAATAATAATAATAATAATAATAATAATAATAATAATAATAATAACCAAAACCAATAGACTTCCATTGGAACGGTGCAAAAAGTACTGGGAGCTTAAGGAGGCTTACGCCAATCAAATCATAGTAGAGGCTAATGGTTGTTGCCACCGATAAATCAAGAGCAAATGACTGTTGCGACAACGAAAAAACATTTGCAAAAGTTCTAAAAAAAAAAAATAGGGAGTACTGGAAATATGAGGAGAGGAGCTTGTTCCCACCAAGACTCCAAAGAACACCATCGTTATTATCAGTGAGTAATAACTGATGATGGCCTGTGTTGGAATTCCTAGTGTTTAGAAATGCTACTACTACTACTACTACTACTACTACTACTACTACTACTACTACTACTAATAATAATAATAATAATAATAATGCTCCCCTACACTCCCTTTTTTCGTCGTCATAAACAAATGCCACACCAAATAGATAAGGAGAGTCCAGGAGAATGTAAAGACCGAGGAGAGAAAGCACTAACCAGACATCTGCTGGATAAGTACGAGGAGGACTGGGGCATTAGGAAGGCTTATTGCCACCCAAATCCCAGTGAATACCAATGGTCGCTACTTAACGAGAAATCAATGGTAGACGGCTACTGCGATAAGGTTGTCGAAAGAGATGGAGAGTACTGGAAATCTTGGGAAACTTGTTGCCATTCAGACACCAGGAAACACCATGGGCTGTTTTCAAAAGGAATTCTTAGACGATGGTCTGTTAAATACATAGTGAATAATAATAATAATAATAATAATAATAATAATAATAATAATAATAATAATAGTTAGCCATCTAGACAGAGAAGATCATGGTTAGTACTCGAATCCTGAATACGCTTATAGCAACTTAGATGAGACAAAAAAAAAATCAATATCCGGAATCAATAAGAAAGCAATGGTAAAGAATTGTTGCTAGAGCGTAAAGTCCTGTGCGATAGTTTGGGAAATAAGCGGAAAAGTGTTGGAAATCTGAGGAGACTTGTTGTCATTCAGATTCCGGGGAACACCACTTGCTGTTCTCAATGAACGATCACTGATAATGACCTGTGTGAGTGTATAAATCTACATTTCTCCCCGATGAGAAATCAATGGCAAACGGCTGTTTAGTAAATACAAAGTGATTTGCACCAGGATCAAATGAGCGGAGAGTACTATTGATGTAACCCCAGTTGGTTTTGTCAGTGAGCAATGGTTGCCAATGTTCCACTTGAGAACTCCAAGTGAGTAAATAATAATAAAATGGTTTTTCTTATATATCTTTGGATAATATAAATGTCGGATGCGGCATGCTATACACGCAGAGAGAAAATGAGAGTGAATAAGGGGATAAAGAGAGAAGGAGAGAGAGAGAGGAGAAGAGATAAAACTGACCAGACAATGAAAAATATCCAGGCACACTGACAAGACCTTGTAAAATAGGTGACCAATGTTCGCGTTTGATTCATGCCCTGGTGCCTTTAGTCGAAAGAATTCGCCAAAACCAACGAGTCGCAAATCCTTACTGCTGTACGGTTAGTGTTTTTGCGAGGTTCCTTAGAGAGGGTGTGATTAGGGGCTGAGAGGCAAAGCGATTTCCAAATGGGCAACCATGCAGATGACTACTCAATATGGTCGTGATCAAATATAAACAAAGTAGTTTCGAAAATCTGAAGCCTGCTGGCTTTATACCAAGGGAGAACAGATTCCGTAGATTTGTTTGTCAGCGATACCTTTTATTAGGAAAATGTTATTGCATATTATATTACAGTATATATATATATATATATATATATATATATATATATATATATATATATATATATATATATATATATAATTAGCTTTTTGGGGGAAAGAGTGCTCAATTATAAAGAAAAATCCTAAAATAAGAGCGTAGTTTTATTTTGTTTACAGAAAGTTTTTAGATGAGACAAGTCATTGGTACCGTCGGTTTCAAACCCGATAATTAGTACCGTTTTAGATACCCATATCAAACTCTCATCAGCCAATAATCACACACACACACACACACACACATACACACACACACACACACACACACACACACACATATATATATATATATATATATATATATATATATATTATCAAGGTTGAGAATATATTCGTCGGATAAACATCTAGAGAATTTCAACTGGGTTTCCATAGCAGTGTTTTCATAGTACCTACATATATTTATGTTAATATTTATTTTTACAGACATGTACAATATTTGTTACACTAACATGACAAGGTTCCGATTTGTAGTTATTAATTACTAAGATATCCTCAGACGAAAAACTGTCTTTTCATTGAAGTGTTCATTTTGTCCATATTTATTTGAGTGGCAAAAAGATTCAAGGAAGGTAGTGAGTATGTGAGGGATGGCAAGAGATGTGGGAGGAGTAAGAAAGACGGAACACCAGAATTGATTGGCCAAATAATAAAGTTTTATGACTAAGGACCGCCATGTGCCTATAAAGACAATAAGTGCAGAGTTTGATATCAGTGTGGGAACTGAAGAGTTGTGTAATGTTTGCGCCAAGAGTGCTCCATACCTGTCACAGACTTTTTTGACCAAGATGGGCATCAAGACAGTTTCTCACCGCCCTATAGTGTAGCCCTTGCTGCCTGTAACCTTTGGTTATTCCCTAAGCTCAGGGAAAACCTTAGAGGCTGCTGGTATGAGATGAAAGATGCTGTGACTAGAGTCATTAACACGGTCACACACGAGGACTTCCGTGGGGCCTTACAGAAGTTGTTGGAATCGTACAACAAGTGCATTGTAGCCGGAGGAGATTACTTCTAAGGAGACTAAAGTTTCCTTTGTGTACTATCAATAAAAGTGCTTACACGAAAAACGTCCAGAATTTTATTGAAGGCACCTCTTATGTCGCTTTTAGTTTGATAGTTTTTAACACTCACATTGGAATAATATAAGGAATGTTTTACGTAATGTTTTCATTCCCTGGTATTTTTAGTGAGATACCATCTCAGAATTGTGTACCAAAGCTGAAGATCCAATTTGGGTCATAGAATGCCGTTAAACCTAAACCCCAGATATCAACCAAGTATTTAAAACTGTTGTTGCTTAACATCAGGTATTTACTATCCTTAGAGATGGTATCTCCAGTACAGTTTACTTGAGATTTTCAACCACCGAAAGCATTTGACCAATGGCCGGAGTTATTATTAAAATGATCCGCATTATCACCGTTACTATGGTTTGTCTGAGATTTTTGATTTGCATTTTTTTTATTTATTTTAGTTGTGTTTTCTTTTCAAGTAAATATCGCACCCGTCAGTATCGAACATTATTATTATTGTTACCATTATTATTATTATTATTATTATTATTATTATTATTATTATTATTATTATTATTATTATCATTATTATTATTATTATTATTATTATTATTATTATTATTATCGTTGTTGTTATTGTTGTTATTGTTGTTGTTATAATAATAATAATAATAATAATAATAATAATAATAATAATAATGATAATAATAATGATAATAATAATAATAATAATAATAATAATAATAATAATAATTGTTTATTTATCTATTTATTTAAAAGTTTTTTAGTTATGATTTTCTTTCAACTCTACATCGCGCCCGTCCGAATCGAACATTATTATTATTATTATTATTATTATTATTATTATTATTATTATTATTATTATTATTATTATTATTATTTCCAAAAATAACAACAATAATTATATATTTATCTATTCATTTCTTCTTCAAGTGTTTTAGTTACGAATTTCTTTCAACTCTACATCCTGTCTGTTATTATTACCACTATTATTTTCTGTCATGATAATAACAATTTATTGATGTATTTTTAAAGTTGTCTTTTAATTCGGATTATCATTTTTTCTTTTTTTTGGTTCTATTATTCATTATTCAGCACATCGCCCTCGCTTTCATGTCCAATGTAAAGTTTGATTTAACGTAAAAAAAAAATTGTTTTCGGCTTCTTTGCAAGGTTTGAAATGAACCCGCCCATATTCGGTGGAGTTGATAGGCAAATCGCCATACCGAATTTCCAAGAAGAGCCATCATAACTGAATTAGGTTTACCTTTGGTAATTGGGGTAGTTGGATTTTTATCAGTATAACTGGAAAACTATGAATTCAATAGCTGTTCTATTTTTAAATATCAGAAACAGTTAAATGTCAACAACATATAATCTCTATGCCCACGCCATAAATACTGTTCATAACTTTATGTGCATATATATATATATATATATATATATATATATATATATATATATATATATATATATATTAAAATGTTTAACTCATGTCCAGGTAACCTACATTTCAAATTTCAAATGTTTAGACTCAAAATTGGCGGAGGAGTTTGGTAGAATCTGCAAAGAACTCTTTCGACTTTGATTCTTTGGCAACCGAATTGTCGCCCAAAAATAGATTAAAAAGTTTGCTGCATGTCGGAATAACCTTTATATAAAATTTCAAATGTATAGACCCAGAATTGGCTGAATAGTTTCCTAGAGACCACAAATGTTTAATCTTTGGAACTTTGACTCATTGGCCGCCAAATTTTCGGCCAGAAACGAGTAAAAAAACCTTGCTCTATGTCTAAATACACTTTATATAAAATTTCAAATGTTTAGACAAAAAATTGGCTGAATAGTTTCCTAGAGACCACAAATGTTTAATCTTTGGAACTTTGACTCATTGGCAGCCAAATTATCGGCCAGAAACCGATAAAAAATATATAAAATTTCAAATATTTAGACCAAAAATTGGCTGAGTAATTTGGTAGAGATCGGAGGGGTCAATTTTTTTTTAAAGTTTGATCCTATTTTTGTCCCCATAAAATGTATTGTTTTGGGCTTAAATCAAATTAAAAAGTTTGATCGATGTCCAAGAAACCTGCATCTAACATTTAAAGTGTTTAGACCCAAAATTTCCTGAGGAGTTTGGTAGGGTTTTCAAAGATGAAATCGTTGAACTTTGACCCTTTGAGAGCAAAATTCCAGGCCAACACCCGATTAAAAATGTTTTCCAAATCTGAATTCCCCTTATGTCAAATCTTGAGTCGGTAGACTTAAAATTGGCAGAGTATTTTGGTAGGGAAATGTACACACAGACGCACACAGACAGACAATTTCACTTGTATGTATATATAGATTAACTTAGGGGTCGTATTAATGTTCTACTTCTATATATTTGAATACCCTTTTGAAAACTTTTCAACGGTGATTTTTTATATGTAATTTTTCAGCGGTTATTTGCCTTGTATAATTTATCAGTGGTAATTAGCTATATTAATTTTTTCAGCGGTGATTTGCCTTATGTCAGTGTCATGTCTACAATACGTAAAACTTAGTTTTATTAGAAATTCAAAGTGCATTTTTTTCGTTTTTAAACTACTGGAAGCTATATATATATATATATATATATATATATATATATATATATATATATATATATATATATATATATATATATATATATATATATTTAAATAAGGGAGTAGTCAATATATATAGTAGTTAAATATACATCTTTCTTTCGTTGGAATTTCTTAACCTATTTTATTTAAATATATCTATCTATCTATCTATCTATCTCTCTCTCTCTATATATATATATATATAGACTTTTTGTGACAAGAGTTGCTGAATCTCCATCCAGATCTTCATTGATTCGGCGTTGTTAAATACTAGTAGCAACTGGAAACAATGGCGAGAAAAGCGGAGAACACATAGAGCGCCTAGAATTCCCAAATGGAACTAGCCAGGCTCAACAATCCGCTTAACTTCGGTGATCTACCGTGAATCGATGTGTCAACGTAATCTTACGCATATATATATATATATATATATATACATATATATATATGTGTGGGTGTGTGTGTGTGTGTGTGCGTGCGGAATTTGACTAGTACTTCTATTTCCGAAAACTCTCTTTTAACTGTCTAATGTTTCGTTTTTCTTCTTCTTTGGATGTCAGGTCTGTTATTTCAGACATCAACGACAATGGCTCTCCATTCCCCTACTCCATTCGATATTTTTGATGAGATCTATAGTCGTGTTTCCACTGACCCTATTGAAACTGTCAGTGAACTTTGTTCATTGTTTCCCCTGCTCGTTGATTCCGGCTATTGTTTCTAGCATCAAGCTTAATTCCAAACCGTATTAAATGGCCGAATTACTTTGTTTTGCGTGGAGGGTGTTTGGAGTCTTAACATAGCGGTCGCCGGTTTGGAATCGCAAGCATCGCTATATTTTAAAAAACTACAACAACAATAATAAGAAGAAGTGGCATAAGGTAAAAAAAAAGTAGTTTGTTTTGATTTTTGTTGAATATGTTACGGGAATCTTAACTTTAAAAAAAAATGGGTGGCGAAGTGATATCATTCATCACATACAAGAGCAAAAAGCTTGTGGGAGACCTTTGGGCAATGTTTATCCATTTATTCCACTCCCCCGATCGGTGTACGTGAAATCACGGCAGGCAGATGATGGATGGGCTGTTGAGCAGCTTAATGGATTTTTAGAAACTGTTAAACCTTCCGTTGTGTAAGGCAAATAATTATCAGTTAGGTCCAATGACTAGGACTTGCCACTCTGTATGAGTACTGTCCCCATAGCAATTAATTGCAACTTACTCTAGGTATTCTTTTTGCAATGGATGTCATGGCGAAATAAAATATTCTAAATGGATTTCCTTTGCTTATTCTCTGTCAGCCAGTAATGAAATTTAAGTTCACGTTTATACTAAAAATCCGCTCCAATTCAGAATTATTCAATTAATTATCGACGCTAGGTTAGACATGAGGTTTTGATTTATACAACTTACAACGAATTTTCTTTGGAAAATTAAAAATGGCTTCTCGAAAAAATAAGCGTTTTATGACTGGTATACAGTTTGTGGACTGATAATCAACTTGCTTGTTCTCATGGGATTTTTTAAATGAAACATAAGATCACCATTTATCATGACACATATTTGTCCATCCATCTCTTAGATTAAAGAGTTTTTCATTCATTTCTTATTGTATAGATTTCTTTCATTCATCTCTTGTAGTAAATATTGTTAATTCATCTCTCATACCGTAAGTATTTTTCATTCATCCTTTGTAGTTAATATTTTTCATTCCCCTCTTGTTGTAAATATCACTCATTCGTCTCTTGTAGTAAGTATTTTCCATTCATCTCTTGTAGTAAATATTATTCATTCATCTCTTGTAGTAAATATTGTTCTTTCTATCTCTTGTAGTAAATATTATTCATTCATCTATTGTAGTTAATATTTTTCATTCATCTCTTACATCGTTAATATTTCTGTATTTGCTTATTATACTGAATGCTTTATTTCAATAATCTATTATTGTAAGGTTGCAGGAACAATAACGGAAAAAACAAAAATCTGATTCGGCATTTTCTTTAAGTGTGAATGAAATGTATTTATTCGATGGTTCTTTCAAAACAATGCATATCATTATCTTTACGAAGTCTTTTTAAAAAGTCTATTCCCCGCCACCTGACGCTAGCGCTAGCCAGCGCTTTCTCATGCTAGAATTTATACATCCATCTTCCCCTGTCTCGCAACTTGCTTTTCCTCTCGACCACGTGGTATATGTTTTTCTTCTTTTCTGGCGACGCAAACTCGCGCACACTTGTTAATTTGCATAGTGCTTTAACGGTTGTTGCTGCTAACATTTTCGCAAACCAGCTATCCTTCGGCCGCTGCTGATTTTATCACACGCGTCCATACCCGTTCTGTTACATGATTATACTAAGGATCTTTTTTATTATTAATCTAATTTATAAAACTCACTATGTCTGTCTGTCTCCACATTTTCTAAACTCTATCTCTGCCGAAACTAAAAGTCGCAGAGCGCCGCCAAGGGCCTCAAATAATTTGTGTTTTTATGGATCGTTCTTTTAAGGGTCTTTAGCCAGTTAAAATAGTTTTAAAGGGTCAAAATTGAAAACAAAAATCGTTATCCATTTTGTACATTTATCTTAGTTTATTTTTAATCAGTTCATATGCGTATCACGTTGGTAAAGTGGTAACGTCAGCAGCTTTGAATGTTACAGTTTAGATGTTGGTTTAGATTCTAGTTGAGGGCATCCGAATACTTTTCGGAATCACGGCTCTATGGTAGTATATACGAAATTTGGACCATTAAAATATCATATTTAAGCGTATTTTACGACCTGACAATGCTAGGCGCCTCCTCCACTCTCGCTATATATATATATATATATATATATATATATATATATATATATATATATATATATATATATATATAACTTCTATCATAGTCTTAAATATTAATTTTAATACCTAGAAATGGGGGCTCCAAACGTAATCTATCTTGGGTTTTATTTTACCCCAATTGCATTTTTATGATAACTGAACTTATGTATTCATGACTAGAAATATTTACCTTTCTTTTGCAGATATTGACGGTGAGAAATTCCAAGAAAGCAACAGCTTTCATTACCGTGTGCCAGAAGCAGAGATGCCTCATTGAATTCCTGGCAGAGTTGCATTGGGAAAGACTATGTAGAAAAATAAATGTTGGAGCGCAAACGGTTCCTCGGTGTAATGGTATCATCCCCGTCCTCGGAGCTCTTCAACTGTTGGAGTTAAAACCTAGGAAGTAAACACCAAAATGTGCCTGAATGTATGGAAGAGTGTGGTGATCCCCTGGTGTAATCAGATGGTCGCTGCCAGAATCTGGATATGGCAGCCGGACTCAGCGCCAGTCCACAAGTCGAAAGCTTTAGAAGGAGTGCTACGACTTTGTACTTTTCTCTCACTTCTTCCCTCGCCTCGACCCGAAGCCGCTGGACTATATGTGGACATATAATTAATGCCATGTCTAAATGTGGCATTAGGCATTTGTTGGCAAGAGAGATATCAAAGCGTAAAACTACCATACAATTATATTTCTTTTGAGCAGAATGAAATAATTATGAAACTTAATACTTCACCACTTATCAAGTCCAAAAGCTAATCGAGCATAATGTTTGATGAGATTGCCAGTTATTGATGAACACTACTATGAGACGATTGAAACGATAAATGGTCAAAATTTGATTATTATTATTAATTAGTATTAGAACATATTAGCAGAGAGACCCGGCGTTACCCGGAATTGAATGAAAATCAGCGTATATTCCACACTTCAAATACTTTTATTGCCATCGAAATCGATAAAATCGCCCATTCGTCCATCAAATTGATTAATTGCTTGTTCTAGCCGAGAACCTACGGAGTTGCACTGGAAGAAAGTTCACACGCTTTCCCGCAGTGATTTAATCCAGAACACATTTCACTACAGAGAGCATACTATTGATGTTATGGAATTATTTTTATATAATGACTTTAATTAAATTTTCAAATGTAAAAGTCAAGTGTCTTGGTTCACTTGTGCTCGAAACAGAAGCATTAATTAACAACGCGCCCCTGTCTTGTCAAAGGGCTTACTGTCAATTTTATACGCCAGGCTATTTTGCTTGCGCAGTGATAAACCATCTCCAATGCACTTGTGATGCTAGGCTGTATGCAAGTGTTAATTTTAGTCAAAATCGGACTCTCCTTTCTTTCATGGGATATTTTCGATTATGGATTTTCGATACTTATCTGAGGCATTCCGATACAATACATATCTAAGAACACTTCCAAATACCTAAAATACATTTGTATGCAATTTAAAATAAAAAGAATCAGTCGTTTTCGAGTTAATAGGGAACTCTCCATCTCTCTCTTTCTCTCTCTCTTTCTCTTTATTTCTCTCTCTCTCTCTCTTACACGCACACAGACAAAGTGCCTTTTAGATATCAGCAGAGATTAGTTTAAATTAGAAGCAATGATAAAAGGATGAATTTACACTGACGTGGTAACATTTAGTTTTTAGATAACTATCAAAAGTTTTATTTAAAAAAAAATTATTAATGAATTATTTTCAGCTTGGATTTTCTTTGCAAATATTACGTTAGAAACTGTCCAGGCAGAAAAAAAAAACTATTTAAGAAAAACTCTATAGTATTTCTATTGTTTTGATTATTCGGATTACTGTTCGAGTGCGTATTGGCGTAACATATACAAGTGATAAGGAGTAATCAGTTCTAAGTGAGAACTTGCATTTTGAAGGGCAAATCTTCAATGTTATGTATTCGCTTCGGACGGTCGTTCATATGTGATTTTCAATCTATATAATTGCTAAATCTACTTTTGTCACTGGTCTACGATATATACACACCGACAGCGAGTAAAACACAACACAGCTGATTTATAAAATAATAGTTTGTTTTTATTTCACACTGACAACAGTTTTGAATTAACACTTAAGGCGGATGTTTGACATCAGTGAAAGCGCGTGGAGATGGTGTGGATGTTGCGATGAAGAAAATGCATCAGCTTGTTCCCTGTCTGAACATTGTCTCGCTTTCTGTTTTTGTCGATTTATATAAACATTCTTTCTCCGTGGAATGTTTAATATTTTCCATTGTCAATTGTCTCAAATTCATTTGACCGATATCTTCTCACATATCTCTGGTCAAATTATGCATTCCAATAGAGAATACTAAGAATACAACTTCGATTTTCTGACGATTTCTAGGTTGTCATAAACGTAAGCAATCTACTTATATGCATTGAATTAAGCGGAGAATTCTGTTCTAAAATCCGTACAAATTCCTGAGTTCGACATAAAGGTTCTCGAATACGAAAAGATGCACCTTAAAAGGGTGCAGATTACATATGTCGAAACAGTGTAAGAATTGCATCTCAGATAAGAACAATTACTTATTCTTATTTTAAACATTGCAAATCATGAAATTATCAGTTTAAAAAAATCTTGTAGACTATACTAAGGAATTTTTTTTTTTAATCTTAAATTTACTCACGATGTGTGAGGCTTGCAATTTTACGGTAACTTGCCTGTGGTTTAATTCTCGTTGAAATTAAAAATATATCCTATTGCAGCTGAGTGTGTTGTCCTCCCTAAAGCCTCCGGTAAAAGAAATGTGATCGGGGGGGGGGTCATCCAGTTGAATTTTGAAATTTAATGCGTCAAATTTCACGCAGGAATAATGTGGCATCATTTATTTTAATATAATTTTATATGTTCTAAAACGCATTTAACCATCTGAAAACAAACAGTTGTATTTTTTTCGATATACACATGTGTACACACACGCACACATCTATTCTGTTATATCTATAAAAGTATGTAAGTGTGTGTGTGTGAGGACACTTCTCAACCTATATACTCAACGAATTTTTAATCTAAAAATTTGAAATTTGGCATATATATTCGGACATGTGGAAAACATTTTAATTGGTTTTGATTTGGAAAAGGGGATACTAAGGGATCAAAATTGAATAAATGGTACTCGGGGATCATCAGATTTCGTCTGTTTGCAAACTGTTTCACGAGGTTTGGAAACACTTTTAAAAGATCGTGACAGGCTGGTTTAATGATTATCGTAATTGATTCACTGCCTTTAGCGCATGTCTCAGTTTCTTTCCGCTTTTTTTTTTTACTTTATTTTTTTAAAAGAATTTTAGGTTACGTTTTATACCGGGCAACGCCAGGTACATCTGCTAGTCTATTATATACCTATAAAAGTGAGAACGTGCGTACGTGTGATGACAGTTCTCAACCTATATACTGAAAGGGTTTATTTACAGACTTGAAATTTGGTACATAGGGTATTCAGACACGTGGAAAACTTTTAGTCAGTTTTCATCCGAACAAAAATACTGCTAAGAGGTAAAAATTAAAAAAAAATTGGTATGTGAGGTTATCGTATTTTTATTTTTTTCAACTGTTTTACGAATGCACATGCGCGAATCGTTCACATGAGAGATTCCTTATATTAATAATTAGTAGGTTTGAAAACGTTTTTCAAAGATCATGTCAAGCTGACCTAATGGTTATCGTACTTGCCACAGTGTCTTTAGATTTTGCGTTCGATCTCAGTTCGAGTATCAGTTTACTTACAAAAGCAAACTGTTTAGAAGAATAAGCATAATACTCGCATGCACATGTCTCAGTTTCTGTATGGATTAAAATATATTTTACTCTCGAGCAAATATTGGCATTTTTTCAACACCGAGAAGACTGCTAGTATATATATATATATATATATATATATATATATATATATATATATATATATATATGTGTGTGTGTGTGTGTGTGTGTGTGTGTTTGTGTGTGTGTGTGTGTTTAGAAAAATATGCTTTCGCAGTTATATTTCACACTTTGTGTATACAAATTCTTTTTGTTTAGAAGCTCTATGCTTGTTAAATATAACAGAGCAAATAATAATAATAATAATAATAATAATAATAATAATAATAATAAAGTGAGACCAAACAGCCAAGTAGAGTCACAGAGGAAGGAAAAACCGAGGAGAGAGCACTGACCAGATCTCGGAGAGAACTGGCACCTTGGGAGGACTTATTGCCACTCAAATTCCAGTGAAGACCAATAGTCGCTGCCCACGAAAAATCAATGACAAGCAGATGTTGCGATAATGCAAATTTATTTGCTAATACTATCGAAAGAGGTGGAGAATACTGGAAATCTGGGGAAACATGTCACTCAGCTTTCAGGGAACACCTCAGGCTGTTTTCAAAGAGATATCTTTGATGACCTGTGTGAAAACTCCTTGTGAGTCAATAATAATAATAATAATAATAATAATAATAATAATAATAATAATAATAATAATAATAATAATATAACTATATTCCAAGTTCTAAAGTTTACTTTATCTTAACAATGAGTTCTTTGAGCAAATCAAAACCTTGATACATGATACAAACCTGTTTTGTTTAAGCAGAGCACTCAATATTTTAATGTCAATATTGAGATTTTTTTTACACATCAGAAACAAAACAGACACAGAAGAAAAAAAGACAACCATATAATGCCGAAAATAAATATACAAGAACTCAAATCGCGTGTTTATTTCGATAACCATCATCCAAAAAAAAAAAGATGGCTACCTCAATAAACACGCGATTTGACTTCTTCTGTATGCTTTATTTTCGACATTATATTGTTATGCTTATTTCTTTCTAAGGAAAAATTGTCTGTAACATAACATTGGAAGATTAAAGACTTTTACGCTTATTTCTCGTTAATATCTAAAACTATTGCTGAAAAGGAGTTTTCGTACCTGTCCCAATAGCATTTTCGCATAAGTGTATATCAGGTTGACAAAATTCATGCGGGCTTCAACTTTTAAATTCAGATGAACATATCTCGGCTACAAACAAAAATTTGTTGATCGAAATAAGCATCATCAAAATCAACACACTTTTGCCAACACAAAACAAGTGTACTTATGCCAGTAACGTAAAAATCTTACCTTCCGGTGACGATGGAGCCACTGAAGGCGTTTTTGATATCGCTTAGGTTTTTGAAGCATTTTCCACGCAGAAAGTTATTGAGATGCTTGAACAAGTGGTAGTCGGTAGGTGAGAAACTTGGAGAGTATGGTGGATGAGGTAGAGTTTCGTAACCCAATTCGTTCAACTTCTGCAATGTCGGTTAAGCAACGTGCGGTCGAGCAATGTCGTGGCGGAGAATTAGGTCTTTTCTGATGACTAATGGTAGGTGTTGTTGTCGAAGTTTCTGATGCATTACATCCATTTGTTGACAGTACTTCTCCGCCGTAATGGCTTCGCTTGCATTTAAAAAGCAACTGTAGATGAGATCGGTTACAGACAACCAAATAGTCAGCATGACCTTTCTTTGGTGCAACAGTGTCGTAGACCTTCGTCGACGTCTAACCATTGAGATGATTGTCGCCGGTTGTCATAAAGACCCCACTTTTTATCGCAAGTCATCTCCTGATCGAGAAACTGGTCCCTTTTGTTGCTTAAAAAAGGGAAGATTACACTTCATGACGGAGTTTCATTTCGTTGTCATTCAATTCGTGAGGCACCTTTTTATCCATCTTTTTGTTTTACTTTACCAATCCCTTTCAAGTGGCTGAAAATCGTCGTATACGTATACTATACGTCTAATTCAGGAGCAAATTCGAGGCGCTAAAAACTTTTACACTAAGACTCGAATTTTAAAGTAACCCTCCCTCCTCCCACCCCCACATATTCCCCTTCCCCTCATGTATCCCTATGCCCTCAGCCACACCAGAAATGAAACTCCCAGACCCTCCCCCACAAGTTCATTAAGCCCCAAAACTAAAACATTATCGACATACCAAACGCCCCACCTTCCCCCTTGTTCCTTTCCTCTCTTTCTCTTCCCCCTCCTCGCAACCCCCCCTGACCTCAGTCACTCTTTCACTCTTTCATCCCAAAATAGCGAACATTTCGGTAAAAGTCTGAGGACGCTACAGACGGCCAAAAAAAAATGGCCGAGTAGCCGAAACAATAATGTAATTTAACAGAAAGATACGGTAATAAAAAAATAAAACGTATATCTGCTCTGCAACAGTATTGAACACTTTCTTCAGTTTTTATTAATTACCATCTCCACTAAATATATATATATATGTGTGTGTGTGTGTGTGTGTGTGTATAATTACATCGGTTAATCACAAATTAATATGTGAAGATCTAATTTATGCGTAAATATTTCAGTATTTAATTCAAGAGTGCTCGATACATAAGTAGAGCTAGGCAGTAAGTTATGAAAATATATATGGCATTTAAGCTTCACAGAATATTCCGCGTTTCATTCTCATGAGAATTCGTCAGACTTATATATATATATATATATATATATATATGTGTATGTATATATGTATGTGTGTGTGTGTCTGTGAGTGTGAGTGTGGTTGCTGTATATTCAGCTTAAAGTATGATCACCCTTCTGAGATTTTTGCAGGTTTTGTCCTCTCCTGTATGAAAGACATGAATAGAAATACAATACTCTAAAAATGAACCTGTGTCTGACTTTTTTTTTTTTTGAAGTGGAATTAAGCTTGCACATTTCATAACCTATTTTGTGGTAGAGGTGCGGGGGTCAAATGGCAAACTGAACAAGACAATTGTCTTACTCTCAGGTTTTAATTAAAGTTTACCTCTTTTAGATGGGCTGCTTTCTAAAACTTCCTTATGGTATTCGTTTATTTTTAGTTCACCCAATTGTGTAACTTATTAACGAAATAGTAAAGCACCTTTTTAATATACATTTGTCGACCGAATTGTGTGTGCGTATACGCGTGCTCGCATCAAGAGAGTTTCTATTTTTATTTGGTTGTTTGCTGTAAGAGCAATAGTTTATCGTGTACAAAGGTTAAAATAATGACACGTGAAATATATAGAATAAACAAATACACAAAATAGAAAAAGGTCACATGTCAGCAACTTATTAACAGCACGCTTTTACTTAATGAAAAGAAAAGGCCAATAAGATTCATCATGTTTATCACAGTTTCCGCGGGAATTAATTACACATGTCATTGGCCCAAGTGGGTATATATGTATATATATATATGTGTGTGTGCTTGGAAACATACACACACACATATACACACAGAGACACAGACACACAGACACAGACACAGACACAGACACACACAGACACACACACACACACACACACACACACACACACACATATATATATATATATATATATATATTCTAGGTTCAAAGATATCCAAAAATTAAGAATAATCGAATTTCAACAAGGGTCGTTCATAATGCTCAATCAAATAGAGCAAATCATTATACATGAAAATTGAAAATGGTCTCGAACCTTTTTAATGTTTAAATTTTATTGCCTGATGAGATCAATTATGATCGAAACGGCCTGCACATCGTAGCAAGATACGTCTGTATTTACACAAAAACAAATAAAACCTATATATATATATATATATTTATATATATATATTGTCTGTTTATTATACAAACCTTATTGGTTACATATGTGCATAGAATAATACTTCATAAGACCAAAATAGAATCGATATATCGATTGCATTTGGGTTAGTGAAGTGTTACCCTTGATTTAAGATTTTACTAAAACATGTATGCGCATATGTACCCAATAATGGTTCCATAATAAACAGACTACATAACAACTCTGTCCTGCATTAAGCACTCTTTAATAATCACGTGAGTTTTCTTTGAATTTACATGTAGGAAACCATTCAATACAACAACTATATATATATATATATATATATATATATATATATATATATATATAGTAATTTATAAAATATATATGGCGATTAAACTACACTGACTATTCCGCGTTTCATCCACTCTAGGACTCTTCAGGATTATGCGCGAATTCTGTGGTTGTTTTTCGTTTTTATATGCTCATCTTCTATTGAGATTTTAGTTAGCCAATCAGCTTTCTAGTATCCACCGCGCCCTTCCTATCAGCCAATGAGCATGCATTTCTCGGACAAAGGCCTATTTGACCTCTGGTTGACATGTTCCTTTGTTGTGCGCTATTTAGTTTCTTGATCTGTTTTAAAACTAGGTTAGTGTTTTTTTAATGTTAGTTTATATATAAATATATATATATATATATATATATATATATATATATATATATATGCAATACATATATGCACATATATATATACATACATATATATGTGATCATTTATGTATATTCATGTTTATTTAATTTTTTATTTGTTTATTTTCTATTGTCTTTGTTAGTTTTAAAACTATTTTGTATCGCTATCCTAGAGTAAATTTTATCTAGTGAACACAGTTGTTTGCTATTTCTCTTCTGCAGTTTAATAGATGTTGGGGTTCTTTAAAGTACAGGATAGCATATATATATATATATATATATATATATATATATATATATATATATATATATATATATATATTAAACTATGAATTTTTAAAATGGAAATACAAATATTAATACTAATATTTATAGGTTAATTTAATCCAGATAAAAATAAAGATGGGGCATAATACTAGGTTGTGAAGAAAATTTCTTGCGGAATTTTTAATTTTGATTTTCAAATAGGTTTTCGTTATAATGCCTTTACTTTATATATCAGTTTAAATGGCAGTTTTCGTTCTATCAAATTGTTTGAATTAAAATCATTTTAAAACAAATATGTCTTATTGTTGTGTCTGCACAAATAATTAACAAGAACACGAAAGTAAAGGTATGCAATAATATATTAGGAAGAAAAGTTATATGCATATTTACATGTCTTCAGATATACTTCAATTGGAGATATTCCGGCGGGTCGCGTGTTGCATGTCTTACTGGGTGGAGCATAGGCGTCTTACCTATTTGACAGTCGTTGCCGGACTCTCCCGGTATTGGTGATTGATACCTTTATATATCTCACTCACCCGCCTATGTTAATTAGTGGGCGTCTCTACAACACTTATTTTTAACACAAGCTAGGTCGAAAAGCTGCGATATCAACGAAGCGCTTGTCTCGGGAACGACTACTGAACGCACAACACAATGGTGGTCTAAGAAATTTTGTGGCGGCGACGAAAATGTCCATTATATTTGATCTCAAATAAAAGTGTTATTGTACCTGAGGATGGTTTTAGACAGATAAAAGAAATTATAAATCGTTAGATTATGGGAGATTTTCCTGGAACATGAAAGTATTTTTCCTGATAATTTCTATATTATTTTGGATTTTAAAGTGGATAATTTCTTACAGTTTACATTAGTATTGCTGTGGAGGAAGTTCTGCATTATTCATTAAAATATGATATATGACAGAGAAACATTAATTCAGCTTCGTACATGTTTTAATTGACGAACATATCGTTTTGCATCTTTATTAATACAGTAAAACTCCTTTAATTTGAACTTCCTCTAAAGTGGACTTCCTCTCATTTAGACTTCCTCTCATTTGGACTTCTTCTAAACCTGAACTTTCTCTAAACTTGAATTTTCTCGTCATTGAAATTGTATTAGCATATTTGATGCGGAGTTGCAGTAAAATTGTTTACATGGTTTAGTCAGATATTGCGCAGAAATGTTAATATTGGTACTATGTAATTAATGTAGATTAGCTATAGATAATTAATTTACACCAACTGTAAACAAATTTTCAGATTGCTATATTTAAAATAGTGTAAAACAACCATCACAATGGCTTGAAAATCTAAAAGAAAACAAGTGACAATGGCTTTACTCGAAAAATGTCAAATTATAGAAAAATTAGATGCTGGAGTTGAAAATAGCGTTATATTGAGAGATTTGAAGATTGGAAGAAGTACACTGTTTTACATCAAAAAGAAAAAGGAGGAATATTGAAGGCTACTCCTTTCTCTCCAAATAAAAGACATATCAAAAGAATGACTCTTCGCAGACCAAAGCAAGTTGAATTCGATCGAATATTGCATGAATGTTTTGTAGCAAAGCGGAATGAAGGTGTAGCAATATCTGGGCCCATGTTAATTGCTAAAGCAAAATCTCTTAAGGAGGAGTTCAATATCACAGAAATATGAAATTCAGTGAAGGCTGGCTTAGGAGCTTTAAGGGTAGACATGGTCTAAGACAATTAACAACGTCAGAGGAACAACGGTCTGCTGATACACTCGCAGCATCAAGACGATAATTGCCGATTATGGTTTAACACCAAAGGATGTTTACAACACTTATGAAAGTGGTGTAAATTGGAAGTGCTTACCTACAAAAACATTAGCCGAATCCGAGGAACAGAAAATAAAAGGATTCAAATTAAATATAGAAAGACTAACAGTGATGGTATGAGCTAATGCCTCTGGAACTCAAACTTATATATATATATATATATATATATATATATATATATATATATATATATATATATGTGTGTGTGTGTGTGTGTGTGTGTGTTTAGGGGTTAGCCTAAAAAAGGGAAACACTTTGTGAATTTTATTTTCAATTAAAAAAAACTCCTCTAAAAATTGATAAGAATCACCAAAATGTTGGTTACATTTTTTTGTTGTTGATGGTTATTATTGTTTTGGATTAATTGGTTAAATATTGTTTCTTATGATCATAGTGTGCGTATGGCAGGTGCTACTGTAGCAGAACTGATTGAGATAGTGGTCATATCGCGAAGAACTGCCTCGAAGTTGATGATAACCTAAGAAAAAGATGATAGAACATAATCCTCTGCACAAAATTCAGGAATAAAACCGAAAGCGTCTGAAAAAATGATATAATCCTTGTACGGATTGTGAAGAAATATGACAACACAATGTCACTCCGAATCACAGCAGCGCTTAAAGTATTATTGGTGATCCTGTTTCACCAAAAACTGTTGGCTGAGAGCTCCAAAAAGGCTTCCATTAATAAACGTTCAAAACAATTTAAAGCGGTACGGAAGTGTCTAAAATTGGTTCCCTGAGCAGTGATATAATGTTATTTTCACTGAGGTATCACCCCTTACTCTGTTCTATACCTGTATATGTGTATGTTTGGAGACAGTTAAAAAAGAAAAATTCAATCCATACTGCATTTTCCCACTGTTAAACATGGAGGTGGATTAACAATTATTTGAGGAGCTATAACTTAGAAAGTGTTGGGTCCTGTAATCGACCTAAATGGAAGAATCAGTATCAACGATTATTCCTGGATTTTGAGATAACCAAGTTCATCCTATCTTCAGGGAACGGTGTCCGAACAGAAATGAACACTTTTAGGATGATAACAGGACGATAATTGTAAATGGCTGGCACGTAGAACTTTATAACATCTAATCTGGTCATCGCAATCCGCAGATTTTGTTGTTATTGAATATTTGATATAGTTTTATCCGAAGAAAGACACATACGTTTACTCGGAAGTATTCAAGCATTTTATGAATGCAGTATACATTGTAATCACTAACTGATACAAAAAGGGGAGGTTTACAAATAAAGATATATCATTACAAGATGATTCCAGTTAAGCACAGTTAAGAGATGGGTTCATAGATTTTAGAGTGGCGGCAGAGATATGAGTTACAGAGCCTGTTCCGAACCTATTATGATCGCGCCATTAAAAGGGATTGGCAAAAGTGCATTGAGAATAGTGATGACAATATAGAAAAAGAAATTGTAGACCACAAAATGTCGTTCGTTTTAATGGTATCATTCCCGTTTTCGTAGCTCTCCAACGTTTAAGTCTTTGAATTAAAAAAAATAGGTGGCATTACTTCTGAAATGGGGTTCTTATATAATAAACGACAAAATTTTGGGTGGGCGAAAAAATAATGTCGTTTTTAATCATTCATATATATATATATATATATATATATATATATGCGTCCACAAAACGACATTAGTTTTGCACCAACCTAATAGATAGATATTTTTTTTTATTACATTTTCACCCTCAACAAGGCACATTGCCACTTTGATGTAATGTGTTACTATCAGGAGCAACAACTATTTGGGTACTATGTAGGGATTTGGGCAGCAAGATGTCGGTTCACGTTACACTTGAACTTCTGCACGTCAGTACAGTTGGGGAAGCAGGTATCTGGAATGGAATTCCAAAGTCTGGGGAAGAAACTACTGGATTAAAAATATCTTTCACATCTAGGGACTTCTACTGGGCGGGATTTAGCTGGCTGTCAGGTTTGTCGAGGGTGTTTACGTCGTGGGGGCAGCAAGTGCTTGCAGTTCGTTAGAGCATTCGCCATTAAAATACTTGTAGAACAGGAAGAGGTATGCAACATTTCATCGATGGGCAGAGGCTGAAGCTTAGATGACAGTTCAGGACCTATCAGATTGGCGACTCTCCTTTGAACCTTGTCTAGGAGCGAGAGACTAGTAGCAGATGCACCAGCCCAAATATGACAGCAATACTCTATACATGGGCGAATGGTAGCCTTATAGAGGTACAGGATACTTTCGGGTGTTAGTAGTTTTCTAGCATGGTATAGAGAGTCTACCTTCTTCGTAGTGGCCCTGGCAATTATTTCAATGTAATTGTTCCAACTCATGTTTCCTGTGAACGTTAGGCCAAGGAGTTTGAAAGATGTACTCTCAGATAAAGAGTAATTGGCCATTGCTATTGGTGGTAGAGAAGGTTTCTTGTAATTATTGGAGGAAACCAGTTTAGTCTTGGCAGCATTGAACGTGACCATCCATTTTTATCCTCATTCCACTACGGATTGGAGGTCATCCTCTAGTGTTCCTGCCATTTCTTTAGATATGTATTCATTTGTTTTCCTGTCGTGCCTGTTATAGAGTGTGGTGTCATCAGCATATATACCCATCTCAGAGGAAATTTTGTCAGGGGGGTCATTTATTAATATTAGGAGCAATAGAGGTCCAAGGATAGACCCTTGGGGGCACTCCCGCATTTATATAATATTGTTTAGCTGTACGACCGTCGAGGACAACCTGGATTTTTCTCTTATCTAAGAAGGCTTTAATTATGTTAAGTATTCTACCAGTGATACCCTATGATTTAATTTTCCTGAGGAGATCCTCATGTCATACCCTGTATATCTTATAATCGTCCAGATAGACGGTGCATATTAAAATACTTGATTAGTTAATAACATTTATGGATTTGAGCGGATTAGCGTGAATGAAATTTATGAACACTTTCAACGGTATTACGTTTCTGAAGATTTTAAAGGAGGAATTGCTATTCATATTATTTGGATTCTCCAGACTACTGCTATCATTTGGAGTGTTATTTTCACAACGTTTCGGTCGATGAAACCTTCGACCTTCTTCGAAATTCCGTCCAAATTACCGAGTTTGACAGAAACATTCCCGAGTTCGACAAGATAAATCTGAAGAAGGTCAGAGGTTACATCGACCAAAACGTTGTCAAAATTAGACTCAGGTTGAGAACAGTAGTCCGAAAAATCCCCCAAATACGAATAACTTTTAACAATATTGATCAAGCAAAAAATATCCATCCTCATTGGAGATGTAATAATTCTGATCTTGTCTAAAACTCATCACGACACTTGGTATTAGATGAGGAAATGCTAGATTATTGCTTTGTGGCTTTGATTAAAGACTCAAACCAGAAAGCCCCGCTCAACGCTGCTGAAAAGTCATTAATCAAGGTGGAATGGGATGTAATGTTTGCAATATGTCACCGTTGTTAATCGACAATTATCTACATGTATAGATAGAATTAATGTACAATGAGGCGTAAATAAGTCTAAATCTCCATTTCAGACGTCAGTGTCACTTCGAATTAGAATGGACTACAAAACTGATGAGCCAATTAACATGTCCCTATTGTACGAGAGGACGAAAAATGGCCGACTGTACGTTTATAAAGAATGAGTGGAAAGAGACCAGACGTGAAATGTAAACTCGGCTTTATTTAAGCGAAATAGTTTTATTAAAGCATAATTTTATCTGAAGAAGATAAAATATGTTTTAATAAAAAAAAACAAAAAAACTTGCAAACAATGTTTCATAGTTCCTTTCATTTTCCACCCACATCATCTTTCGTTCTTTTTCACTGTTTTCGTTCATAACTTTTTTACAATACAATAGTATAGCTTTTTCACTCTGTAAAAATATCAATATTTTACCGAAACATAATACAGCTCATTATGAATAAAACAGGAAGCGAACTGATTGACTGCAGTCGATAATCCTCTTCATCGGTGTGCCTCTCCGTTACTCTTTTTCTCAGAAACTACTGAGGCAATCTGACTTAAATTTTGTATAGATGTTTTTTTTTAAGATAAGGTACAGCAAAATAAGCACTGTGATATACGCTGCAGACCAACAGGGAATAGCAATTAATTAAAAGTCGAGAAAAATGTAACCCTCTTCGACCATAAATTTGGCATAAAACACTTATCCTAAGTTAACAGGCTATAACTTTTGCCTAATTTTATCCGGTTAAATGACCAGTATATATATATATATATATATATATATATATATATATATATATATATATATATATATGATTACTTCATTTAATCACATAAATTAATATACGAAGATATAATTTTATGCGTACATTTTTCATTATTTACTTCAACACATAGGTAGAGCTAGGTAGTAAGTTATGAAAATATATGGCATAATCTTATGCCTGACGAATTATCACGAGAATAAAACGCGGAATATTCTGTGTAACTTGATTGCCATATATATATATATATATATAATTATTGAATCACAGTTTTAATGGGGTAGACATAATTATTACTGTAATTATCATTTCTTTTTAAATACCTATAGACACTATTGTTTTATCTTTTCGTGGTATGATCAGTGCAGGGAGTCACGCTTACCATCAATCTGGAGATTCCGATCGCAATCTGGAGAACCCGGCCGCAAAGCAATCTCTGACTACATTAGCAAGTAACAAACCGCTCGTCCAACGTAAATCGCAGCGAAAATATAGTTGAAATTAACATTTATATAAAGCATAAATGTCGTTCAAGAAGGCCGAGAGCGCTCGTATGTTTTTAACATCACGATCTGCACACGTGGGCTTAAGTGACCGACTTATTCCATTTAACTTAAGTCGCTCAACAATAAGAACCCAGTTTTTTTAAGGGGCAGACATAATTATATATATATATATATATATATATATATATATATATATATATATATATAAATTTATGTCTCGGCAGTAGAGTGAAAAGCATATCTTATTTTTCTTTTATTAATATTATTGGAATGTTTTCCTTTTTTCCCTTGTACACATTTTTATGAATTATTCCATGGATTTCTGCCTTTGGATTATTATGGACCATCATCCAATTACGGGATTTCCTTAGATTTTACTTGTGCAAATGTAAATTCAATTAACTTTCTTGAAGTTATATATTTGGATTTTACCGTCACTGGATTATTTATCTTCCACCAGACTATCCATTTACGTGTAATCACCTTTTTCTTCACCATATTCCCTCTGCTTCACTTTTTTGTTATCAAGTATGATCTTTGACTTACTTGTTGTTTCCTCAAATACTTTTGCATGCAAAATCCGATCCCGTATTTTGCTAATTCCTACCCTCTGATGAGAAGGAAAGTATTTCTTCGAAACTCCGCGGATTAAGGACTATCCACTTATCTAGTGTTTCCTTTTCAGATTAAATATGTTTTTAACTCTTTTTCAAAGTGTTTTTTAACATGTTTTATTAACTGTTTGCTCGTATATATACATATATATATATATATATATATATATATATATCCTTTTCAAACTATAATAACGATGACAAATTACCATGATACAAGTCTCCACACACCAACATTATGTCCACCCGCCTTGATTCCGAGTGATGATCGTCTACTACTTATAAACGAACGGCTCTTTAAATAATGCATTTTACTTTTAGCCTTCAAACTAAACCAGTCTACTTAATGCGTGGATACTTAAAACTGCCTTTGATAAAGTAACGTTGAAGGGTGTTACGCCCGTCATCTCTTAAAATTATTTTTTTTTTTTAAATATAAATAAAATGCCCACAATAAAAGAAAAAAAGATCTTCACCTCTTCTCGGCGATATCCGGCGATATGTTAAATATTTTCTTTTTTTGGCGTCGGACAAAATAATTAATTGTCCATTTTCATTCCAGTGACGTAGTAAGGCGTGGTTGGTTCCACCAAGTCTGTCTACTGACCATTGCAAAATCATTACCATCAGCAAATATCTCTCGTATCAAAACCCAACTTCGCTAACAAGAAATAAGACGACATCTTTATTTATTCAGCCATTTATACACGAGCATAAAAAGAAGGACATCTACATCCTTATTGCCATTAATAATTGCCAATGCGCTTAGACTGTCCTGAATAACCTATGTAAAGTAATATAGATTATTAGCAAGCCACCCGGCATTGCTCGTTCGTAAAATACGCCTAAATATAGTTTAATTAATGCAGAATTCTTAGTTATTATAAACAGAAACACTATAGGTATAAAACGTTACGTTAAATTTCTATTTTAAAAATGAAATAAAAAATAAACGGAAAATAACTAAGACATGTGCATTCGAGGATTATATAGGTGGCCCACTTAAAAGTAGCTCAGAAAAATGTAGTAGAGAGGAAGAACATTCTTTTTTTGTTTAAATTATCTGTAGTGTTAGAAAGATGTTGGAAGTGCTCCTGGTTGACATCTATGCGTTTCTAGGCACATTTAACAACGTTTACAGATACTGCCTGTAGATCTTCTTTGGTGATTCTCCTTATAGCATTGGTAATGTTCTCCTTTAGTTGGTCTAGATTGTGAGGATTATTTGCATAAACTTTTTGTTTTAAATTCCCCTAAAGATAAAAGTCACATGACAAGTCTGGGGAACGTGATGGCCATAAGCCTTTGCTTATTGTTCTCTCTTCTGTCAACATGTCATGAACTCGTGTCAGTGATCTGTGTGAGACGTGTGCGATGTAGCGTCATCTAGTTGGGGAAAAAAAACATTGCATTTTGTCTCGTAGTGTCAGTTGGTCGTTAAGAGTAAGGTCAGATAGATTGGGCTACTTTTAAGTTGGTCACCCTGTATTTTTCTAAATAGTTCACTTCCTGTAAGTATAAAGATACTCGAGCTGAGATCGAAACCAAAACCTAAAGGCAGTAAGTCAAGTACGATAACCATTAGACAAGCTTGAAACGGTATTTAAGAAGTGTTTTCAAACCTACTTATTCTTAACATAAATAATCAGCCATGTGAACGATTCACGCATACACATTCGTGAAATAGTTGACAAACAGATAAAAATCCGATACCCCCCCGACGTACAAAATTTTCAATTTTGACCTATTAGCAGCCTTTTTTTCCAGATAAAAACCAATTAAAAGCTTTCCACATGTCTGAATACCCTATATACTAAATTTCAAGCTGTAAATCAAACATTCGTTTAGTATATAGGTTGAGAAGTGTCTTCACATCCACATTCTCACTTTTATTTACATATAGATTATCCCTCGCTGATAAAATAGATAATGGCCCGTTTAATACTAAAAAGTGGGATTTCGGGGTTTGTGGTGAATGCTGTTTTAATATTCTTTGTCATACAGTAAGGACAATATGTAACACATCTATCATATAAAGAGGAATGTGTGTTTGTATGTCCAGCTAAAACTTAAAAAATATCCTGAAAACACCCACAAAGTTAGTATTTTTAATCGGCGGTCCTTCCTCGCCAAACTTTCACGAAAAACACTCGTCTAGCCAAAACCACTATCAATAATTTCCCACACTCTTTATCTGGGCCTAAACCTAAATGTAGATTCCACGAACAAAACTTCTTTCTTAGAACTGCACGCCTGTGGAACTCTTTTCCGGTTGCCTGCTTTCCAGCTGACTACAATCTGATTGTTTTCAAGACCAATGTAAACAAGTTCTTGATGAACCGTCTCCCTTCTAAGTAATCCAATTTACAAAATTCCCACTACTTATGTTTACTATGCTATAATCATTCTGACAAATGTATACTCATTAACCCTTATCCTCGAGTGGCCTCTGGGAATTCAAAAGTGGTGAATCTTGCATAAAAAACAAAACAAAAAATAACGAATGTATAATACTTAACATCAAAATAATCGACTTTTTATTTAGGGTTGAAATATCCGCTTAAATTATTTAATCCTATCAACAAAGATATACGTATCTTTTCATAGTTTCACGTAAACTAAAATTTTTCCCTTACGTCCAATAGATGTGTATGTCCAAAGAGAGGAATGAGCTGGGCGAAGAAGAAAAGAGGGCGGAGAAGAAGTGTGAAAATGAAAGGAGCGAGGGAGAATAGAAGCTATGTTACATTTTTGCACCAAACAATGCCGGGTAGGCCTGCTAGTATGTTTATGTCCGCAATAAAAAAAAAACTCAATTATTATGAAATATCGTTATTTCAATCTTTTTATGATGCTTTAACTATAAGCTTAGAAGCGTGATATGCAGTCAATGTTATTGTGCTAAGGAAATTTCTAATAAAATAAAGAGTTGAGAAGTAAACTTTTCAAATTTCATAGTTTATTTAGTCACCCGCCCACAAGTCAACGGATATGTTGTCAGATATAACGGTTTTGACAGATTTTAGTATCTATCCGTATAAAAAGTAGTCATCCGCGCCAAGAATAAGTGTAATGTTCAAATAGCAGAAACTTAGCATGAATATAAATTTAATAAACAAAGTCAAAATGTGTGTGTATAAATTATTATTATTGGCTGACATTGAGCTTTCACACAAGTCAACAAACGATCTGATAGGAAACCTGTGGTGTTCTCTGGAAGCTGAGGGACAACAAGTCTCCTCAGACGTCCAGCTCTCTCCACCTACTTCGATAGCATTTGCAAATGAATTTGCATCATCGCAACAGCCGTTTACCATTGGTTTCTCGCTGGTAGTGGCCATTGCTTTATACTGGAATTTGAGTGGCACTCAGCCCCCCCCCAATGTCCCAGTTCTCTTTGCGCTTTTCCAGCCGAGATCTGGCCAGCACTCTCTCCTCGGTCTTTCAGTCCTTATTGACCCTTCTCGGCCCTTTGGTATCCCTTTTTTATTGGGGGAACGGTGATGAAACAATGGGGGGATGCATGATGGGGGTTGCAGAACTTGTAGATATGCAGTTTCGGTGTTCTTCATGCCCTGTAACGCTTATTCGTTATTATTATTATTATTATTATTATTATTATTATTATTATTACTATCATTATTATTATTATGATTAGGAAAGATCCTGCAAAAGGAACAGATGCCAATAATTATAGACCAATTACATGTCTGCCATTGATGTGGAAACTGTTGACTGGAATATTTGAGAAAATTTATGAACATCTTGAGAGTAATGGTGTTTTTCCTGACGAACAAAAGGGGTGCCGGAAAGGCTCGAGAGGTACTAAAGAGCAACTACTAATTGATAAAGCAATAATGCAGGATGCGAAGAAGAAGAAGAAGAAGAAGAAGAAGAGGAATCTGAGCGTAGCATGGATCGATTACAGAAAGGCTTATGACATGGTTCCTCATTCATGGATACGTGAAACACTATTGATGATGAAGGTTGCTGAGAATGTGGTAGGGCTATTTGGAGACAAGTATCGCTCAATGGAAAACGGTGCTGACAGCAAACAGAGAGGAGATGGGACAAGTTGGCAATAAACGTGGAATATTTCAAGGAGATTCGTTATCGCCACTTCTCTTTTTAATGATAATGATGCCACTGGGCATCCTCTTAAAGAGAGAAAAACTGGGGTACAACTTTGTATCAGGTGACACACGCCTCAACCATCTATTGTTTATGGATGATTTGAAAATATTCGGTAGAAATGAAAAGGAAATGGAGAGACTGGTAGAACGTGTGGGGACATACTCAGAAGACATTGGGATGGAGCTTGGGATTAGTGAATGTGCGGTGCTGGTGATGAAAAGAGGAGTAATGGTTCATTCGAATGGAATAGTGCTGCCAAATGGAGAAATCATGAAAGAAATAGAAGATACAGGATATAAGTATTTGGAAGTGCTGGAGGGTGTAGGCATCATGAACAGAGAAATGAAGGAAAAAGTCAGGAAGGAGTATCTTAGAAGAGTGAAACTAATTGCAAAGTCGAAACTGTATGGAGGAAACATAATGAAAGCAGTAAATGCATGAGCAGTCAGTGTTTTAAGATACAGTGCGGGAATTTTAGAATGGTCTGACAAGGATTTGTATACCATGGATATCAAAACAAGAAAAGTTTCAGCAATGTTTGGTATATTTCACATTCGAAGTAGCGTAGCAAAGCTGTATCAAAAGAGGAAAGATGGTGGGAGAGGATGGAAAAGTGTAAAAGATTGTGTTACAAACGAGGAGATGTCGTTGAAGGGGCATCAGGTTAGAAGTGAGTAGTGGATGCTTAAGGTTGTGGCCAATGAAGTGGGGGTATGTGAGACCAAGGCTGATTATGTGAAACGTATGGATAGAGAAAAGGCAGAGGAACTGGGTAGGAAGAAAATGCAAGAAAAGTTCTTCCAGGATATAGCAGAAGTGACTGATGAAAGATCATGGCAGTGGCTTAGAGCTGGGTATCTGGCTAAGAGTATTGAAGCATTTGTTTGTGCAGCGCAAGAGCAGGCATTAGGGACATGATTGTTCAAACAAGTGGTTCTAGGAGAGTAAGTTGCCGCAGAATGCCGGATTTGTGGTAAGAGCTCAGAGTCAATTGCGCACCTTGAAGCAGGGTGTAGTGGACTGGCCCAGAGAGAGTACCGCAAAAAACACGATCGCATGGGACTCCGGATATATTGGGAGGTGTGTAAGAGGGTTGGGGTGAAAGGTGCTGGAAAATTGTTTGAGGAGGTACCTGATGAAGTGAGAAAAAGTGAGGATGGCAAGGTAGAGGTATTGTGAGACAAAAGTGTCATAACGACCAAGCAATTGGAATGTAATCGTCCGGATTTGGTCGTCATTGACAAAGTCTAAAAAAACTGGCAGATTGTAGACTTCTCAGTACCCTGGGACAGGAATGTGAGAGAGAAAGGGAATGAGAACTGGAGCAATTATGTTCCATTGACCTTGGAGATAAGGCGTATACATGGGTTAAAACACAAATAATCCCGGTCGCAGTTGGTACACTAGGAGTAGTATCAAGTCGTCTGGAAGGACAATTGAAAAAACTACAAATCCCCGATGTTTTAGGCGGCCTTCAAACCTCTGCAATTATAGGTACCACCAACATCCTTAGGAAAACCCTTTATCTTTGAAGCTCCTGGTTTGAAGCCGGGATTAAGGGAAATCCTCTGGAAATGAATCCCATCCCTTTCCAGAGAGACGTTCAGAATTATTATTATTATTATTATTATTATTATTATTATTATCATTACTATTTAAAAAAAAAAAACTACGAGCCCCCGATGTTTTGAATGGTCTTCAGACTTCTACTATTGTAGGTACCACCAATAATCTTGAGAAAAATCCTTGAGCTTTAAAGCTCCTAGTTTGGAGCCTGGATTGAATCCCATCTCTTTTAACAGAGCCGTTGGGAAACGAAATTATTATTATTATTATTATTATTATTATCATCATCATCATCCTCATCATCCTCATCATCATCATCATCATCATCATTATCATCATCATCACTATCATCATCATTATTACATCAATTGTTCATAATAAAAGAGAATTAGTTTCATAAAATGAATTATAGTTTATAATGTTGTTTATGTAGCTATGAAATTATTGTATCACACCATAATAATAAGTTTAATTTTCTAAATTCTATTAAAAATAATTTAATATTTTCGTGAGAAAAAAACAACCATGTTGAAAATAATGATAAAAGCGAAACGAAAATAAAATAAAAAGACGCCCAGACAAGTTCTACCTACAGCTAGTAATGCACACACACACACACACACACACACACACACACACACACACACACACACACATATATATATATATATACACACATATATTATACGTATTCATATACATATGTGTGTCTTAAAAACCGGAAGGAAACCAAGATTTTCTTAAAGTATCAGTATAGTTGATGAAGTCCCTCTCAGGCAAGTCAAATTGCCACAACTTCCTGGTCGGTTGTCAAGAGCTCATTCGGTCCAGTTCTTTTAATGTTAAGTATTAGACATTTGGACGGAAACTGGACGCCAGTCGTCCGGCGACTGTTTTGCAAGAAAATAACTCATCCGTTCTGCTTATAACCATAATCGTCAAAGGACATGCGTTGTGCAGCATTTCCGGTGAGAAGGCATATACTATCATCATTATTGCTATCATATTTACATAACTAACCCGGTGAAGTGTCACGCTTCTTTAAGGTGGGCGTGTTTTATATAACAAACAAAATAGCTTATAGGTGCCTTCAACGTATATCTGCAAATGTTAAGCAATGGCTTTTAGCGCTGGCTAGGCACTTATCCTGACGTGGCAAACCGGACAATTGCATCTATTCTACTCTAAGATTAAGGGATGATAGGATTCACATTACAGTCAATAATCTATTTAGGTAAGAAACTGACAACTCGGGGTTTGGAGGTGTTTTTTATCACGTAGAGTGAAGGTGCATCGTGGTGTACGGTACTTTGTCGATGTTTCACCGTTAATTAGTAGATGACACGAGATACGACAAAACAATCTTTATATATTTTTTACAATTATTTATGGCTATATCAAGACTAAATTTATACTTAATAGAATTGCACTTTTTATGAAATACCTTGCGAAATGAATATTAACATTTAAAATCTAAGAAAGGCAAAACCATACGTGTTTTTTTTTTCTCTTTAAAAGTATTAAGCGTAACCTTGTTAATCTGTTTTCTCCTCTTGGAGATGTTCAAATCTCTCTGGATGATCGTCCAATGGCCTTTAAAACGAACAATTTCTAAGTCTCAGATGCAAGCACACGGCTCCTGTTAAATTATCAATATATTAATACCGTACGTACGTGTGTCCTGGTTTGCAGATTATAAATTATTCGATCCGGAGATGCTTTTTATTAAAAACTAGCAATCAGTGCCCGGCGTTGCCCAGGTGTTTTGAGGTTAATGCTGAGAAAAAAAAAGTTATTTTTTAAAAATTTGACCCCTATTATGACCACTTAACATTTATTGTTTAGGGATCAAGTAAAGTTAATAAGTTAGATCCATGTCCAAGGAATCTATATCTAAAATATCACGTGTTTACTGTTTAGACCCAAAATTGTAGGAGGAGTTTGGTAGAGTTCTCAAAGGTCAAATCGTTGAATATTGACCACTTAATCGCCAAATTTCTGTCGAAAACCTATCACATCGATTTTCCCAAATCTCAGTACCCTGTATATCAAATATCGAATCTCTAGGCTTAAAATTGACAGAGTTTTTGCGTAGGGAAATGCACACAGACACACACAGACACTTTATATATATATATATATATATATATATATATATATATATATATATATATATATATATATATATATATAAACATGTGTGTGGCATCCGTCAGTCGAAACGACTATAGATCAGCAGCGGCAGCGTCGTATTAAGATGTTGTTATAAACATAAACATCATATATATAAGGATAATAGTACGCCATATATATAACAAAAGACCATTATTTACTCAAGTGAAAGGAAAACCCGGGGGAACTTTACCCAAAAATAAATCTTTCTTTTTTTTGTGTGTAATGATAGTCTTATAAGCGAGTAATTAATAATTCAGCCATCTTGATTCTTAACCAAACAGAAAGTTCAAGTAGGGGAAGTTCCCTTTTTTTTTATAGCGAGGCCAAATTTCGCGAATTTGGCCTTTTTTTAAAGCAGTTTGGCCTTCAAAATTTCTGTTTGGCCTTTTTCTTCACCGATGAAATCTGGAGACGCAACGGGAATTTTCGGCAAAGAAATGTTGTTACTATGCACATCTATGTAATGAAATACAATTTGTGGCAAAATTTCAGGAAAAACTAATGGATGGTTATCTCGCAATAGTCCGGACAATTCGCTAAATTATCTCGTCAAAACCTTAAATCTCGAATTTTTGTGCATTTTTTTTTGGGGGGGGGGGCTAATTTGGCATAATAGTGTCCATTTAATAGTATTATCTTGAAAAAATAAAAAAATAAGGAAAATTACCAAAAAAAACAAACAAGATCAACAAAAGTGTGCCGTATTTTTAAAAGTTTTATTGCGTTGTTTTTATTTGCTTTTTTTATTTCATCGGTGAAGAAAATGGCCAAACAGAAATTTTGAAGGCCAAACTGCTTAAAAAAAAGGCCAAATTTCGCGAATTTGGTCTTTTTTTAAAGCAGTTTGGCCTTTAAAATTTCTGTTTGGTCTTTTTCTTCACCGATGAAATCTGGAGACGCAACGGGAATTTTCGGCAAAGAAATGTTGTTACTATGCACATCTATGTAATGAAATACAATTTGTGGCAGAATTTCAGGAAAAACTAATGGATGGTTATCTCGCAATAGTCCGGACAATTCGCTAAATTATCTCGTCAAAACCTTAAATCTCGAATTTTTGTGCATTTTTTTGGGGGGGGCTAATTTGGCATAATAGTGTCCATTTAATAGTATTATCTTGAAAAAATAAAAAAATAAGGAAAATTACCAAAAAAAACAAACAAGAACAATAAAAGTGTGCCGTATTTTTAAAAGTTTTATTGCGTTGTTTTTATTTGCTTTTTTTATTTCATCGGTGAAGAAAATGGCCAAACAGAAATTTTGAAGGCCAAACTGCTTTAAAAAAAAGGCCAAATTCGCGAAATTTGGCCTCGCTATAAAAAAAAAGGGGGGAAATCCCCCTACTTGAACTTTCTGTTTAATTTCGCTTGTAGCGTTGATTTTTTTCTTTTTTCGCTATAAAAAAATAACTACTTGATGAAATTACGTGATTTTTTTCTGTAGGAAAACTTTATCCCATGACGAGTACGTACAATATATTTTTTTTTAAATATTCCCATTTTTTAATGTCAATGGAAAACTGCACAAGTACCCAAACCACGAGTGAACGCGCGTTTTTTTTTTTTAGTTTAGTTTCATAATGGCGGCCGTGATGTCGGAGGTTCGATTGTTAGATTGTAAGTTAGTTTCGTATTTTTGTAATTTGTAAATCGCAAGTTAGGAAAAAATTAAACCCTTCCAAGATGGACAATAAATAAAGCCATAATATTTTATGGTAAAGTTAAGACCCTACGAACCATAGTTTTTTAGGAGATGTGATTATTGGATTAACCAATCAGAAATCGTCTGTGGCACACACATCTCTGTTTTTATAGATATATAGAAGATTAGGGCAGGTGATAACTAGAGCTATGACAACAGCATATTCTTATCATTGTTTTGATTTTCGAGTATATATCCGACACAGTTAGACACAGTTAATGAACTGAGAACCACGTCACTATATAATAACATATAAGATATCAACGAATACACACCCGAGAGTCAAAACAATGAAAAGAATATTTTGTTGTCACAACCCTAAGATACTGTAAACATTAAATTATTATATAGATACGATAATATAGTTATCGTAGTATGTTATTAACTTCTATTCTCCTTTTTAATAAATAGGATCTCCCGATCACTGAAGACGCATGGCAAAAAAAAGAAAAGAATAAAAATGAAATTAAAAAATATGATGTCGCTTTTGCGCCGTAAGTGAAACTAAAACATTCTTTCTTGGGCTTCTGGCTAGGGTACAAGGGGGAGTATATCTTCTGTTTAAAGATGGTATAATGGTGCGGTTTCCGTTCGCGCCGGACGCCCATACAATAGAAATATGTCTCAGATTCCTATAAAGATATTGGAGATAAACCGTAGTAATCAGGCATATTCTGACACTACATTAAACAGATTATTTAAATAAATACTTTTACAGTTTTAACAAAAGAGTTACAATAATATCGTGAGGTCGCCATTAACGCTAAACGTCGACAGGATTCCTAGCAGTAATATATTACACATGTAAGATGCCGTTGTTGAATTTCCACAGGTCCTGCTAGTTATAAAAAAATGATTTATTTTCAAATTTGATGAAATTAAGAAATTGAAAGAATAAAAAGGATATTTAACTGGTTTTACACTTCGCTAAACAAAACTAAAACGAGATGAAGAATTGCGATTTAAAAAAATAATATAATCTATGGCGGACATAGCGTGAGTGAAAAAAGAAAGAAAATAGAAACCACATTAAGTCCTAATTTGTAACATAGCGCGAGCGACTATATTTAAATGCACGCGAAAGGTAGGGAAAAACACAGACTTTACAAAGAGATCACGTTAGAGATGGAAGTAATGTTCGAGATTGCGTGAGCGGTGTGGTGAACGTTTCAGATAACCTAAGTGACCTGATGACCGTAACAATGAAAACGTAAGTATCGTTGTTACAAAGTAGTAGTAGTTCTTTTTATATTGTTGGTCTCCTTTGCGACTGAGACTACAACTTGCTGTTTCCCTGAACAGCATTACGAATTTTCTGTTTGCTCGCAAAAAGAAAATCTTAAAGACTTAACATAACTAGCTTTAAAGATATTCAAGTGAAAGGACGGATACAAATTAAATAGGGAATAAGTCGACACTGAACTTAAAGGTACAAGGACGATTATTTATAAGATGCTCACCGACGGACGAACCATATTTATTAATCAAAACATCTAATGGTAAATAACGTGTATACATGTATATACGAATTGTAACAACATTGATACCAGTTCATAATCGAATCATTATGCCATTTTTTTTTTGTTCAAATAAGCAAATGTTTTAACGGAGACTCGGGCAACAGCTAAATAGATAAATACGATATTATTCAAAAGAAAAATGAAAAAACTCTTATGTATTTTAGATTTTTTGGATAAGGATTGATCATTTTTTTTTTTTGTTTCCAGAATGATATTTGCTACCGGAAGAGTAGCAGAAAGTCACTATTAAGCGAGCGAATAACGGAAAGTAATGTTGTTTAAAAGAAACAGCTTACCCTGTAGACTTGTATATAATCGTGTTTATCGGCTGTTTTCACTTGTAGGGTATTAATTTCAGCCTCCAGAAAATGTCAGATCATCAAGAGAGAATATGTATCATTCGGGGACCTTCCTCTCGGCGGCTTACAGGCATATCGTTCCATCCTATAGTAATGTATTTCAGATTTTTGTTGTTGTTGTTTTAGATGATGGATGAAAATTTGTACTATTTGTATTAGCAACTAAAATTAAAATAACAGTTGCCTACTTAATATCTCTATCTGGTAATGGCTGACCGAAAAAGCAAAATCTATGTTTTTTTTTGCCCCGGTAAAAAAGGCTACTTAGAAATTCCGTATAGATTCCCGAGTTCGACATAAAGATTCTTGTGTTCGAAAAGATGCACCTGAATAAGGTTGACGTCTGCATTAATCGAACGCTGTGAAAATAAAATCCAAGATGAGAATAGAAAACTAGTGCGACCTGTGGAAATTCCACAGGGGACTCATTCAAATGTAATATATTGATGTTGGCATTCTGTAGATGTTCAGTGTAAATGGAGACACTCTGATATTATTGTAACTTTTTTATTAAAACTGCAAAAGTATTTATCTAAGCTAGCATGAACGCCAAGCGAAGCCCGCTCGTAAAGTACGCTTAAATATGCAGATTTCATATATATTATCATAGAGTTTATGTTCCATCGATTTTTATATATTATAAAGTTGCGGTTTCAAAAATAATATATGACTTGGGTGCATCAGCTTGAATCGAAACCGAAATTCAAACTTATATATATATATATATATATATATATATATATATATATATATATATATATATATATATATATATATCTGAATCCGTATCGAAATCGGAAAAAATTTAACCTATTTTCTGATGCCAAAACCATTTTGGTTGAGGAAACATCTTCCACTGTTTGTAGTAATAATAAAATAATAAATAATTATTGATTTAAACCTCCAGTAAGACTAAAATCTATAGATCACCCCCTCACAAGTGAATGCTTACGTTTACGGAAATATAGGCACAATTTAGATGTGTTTTACAGTAAACGGGACAAAAATAACAATTTTATAGTTCAATATTTAGAGATTTATAAAGAATCGGAATCGGTAATTTTATCGGAATCGGGAATTTAGTACAAAATATTGGAATCGTCCCATCACTAATATATATATATATATATATATATATATATATATATATATATATATATATATATATATATAAGGAATGAAAAAATATACCAGCGGTGGTTGACGTTATGTTTAAAGAAAAAATAGAAAAAACCGAATGAAATTATTAAAAAATCAACGTTTCGTCCTTGTTTCCGAGGACATCTTCAGGATAATTGAAATAAAAATGTGACAAAAGAAAAAGTCATAGATCGTGCGAAAAAAGACAGTTTTTTAAAATCCAACCCATGTCGGGAAAGGACGAATATGTGTGCGTATGGGAAGGTTGTTTGATGTCTATACATACACTTTTAAAATGCATTTAAAATAAATATGTACATTTTTTTTTTTTTTTCTGCGAAACTACTCATTTTCCTGAAACATTCAAAGAAAAACGGCTAGCCAGGATCCACCCTGATACCTTGCTCTTTGATTATTATTTTCCCTATGCTAGGGGTTAAATGGTAGAAGCCTTTTCTTTGCGTAATAGTATTAGTATTCAAAATTAGTGCTGATTCTAAAAGTCTTCTTTTAGCTCTATCTATCACGTATTTAATAATTTTCGCTTGATCTAAATTAAATGAGTGATCGTGTTCTGCACAATGGCAAAAGAGTGCATTTAGGGCGTTACCATTCCTTATATCTCTTCTGTGCTCGTTAAGTCTTAATTTCAATTTTCGTTGTGTTTCACCTATGTACGCTTGTTGACAGTTGTTACATGGGATGGAATATATACCGGCATCGGATGTGAGGGTTTTGGGAGAGTGCTTGGTAGTTTTTAATGTCTGTTTTATGGTTGAGGAAGTTGTTTGTATCAGGTGAAAACCAAGTCTATTAAGAGTGTCGTAGATTTTTGTATTTTTGGTGTGGGTGGGAATGAAAAGATGTCTGTTTAATAGTGAGGTATCTGTTTTATTTTTCTGTGTGTTTATGTTATAGTGTATTTTCGTAGCTTTTTTCTTTGCGTAAGAAATGAAATAGGATGGATACTGTAGTTTTCTTAAAACATTCGTAATATATTGAAATTCATCATTAAGATATTGGGGACTGCATATTCTAAAGGCACGTAAGAAAAAACCTATAATCATGCCCGTCTTTATTTTATCATTGTGGTGTGAGTAGTAATGAATATAGTCGTTTTTGTGTGTGGTCTTTCTATGTACTTTGAAACTCAGATCAGTTTCTGATCTGATGAGGAATATGTCTAGAAAAGCTAGGGAGTGGTCTTGTTCGGATTCATGTGTAAAATTTATAGATGGTTCAACTGAATTTAATTTATTTCTAATTTGTTCTATTTGTGTGTTTTTAGGGAGAAAAATAAGAATGTCATCTATATATCTAAAATATGTGGAGTTTTTAGGAAGTCTGTGTTTAAAAGAGTTGGTTTCTAAGAATTCTAAGAATAAGCAGGCTAGTACACCACTAAGGGGGTTACCCATAGGGAGTCCAAATTTCTGTCTATAGTAAGAATTATTAAATTGAAAGTACGTTCTATCAGTGATGAGTTTTATAATTTGTATTAGTGTATCTGAGGAAAAAGGTAGGTCGGCTTTAATTTTGATTAAGTGCTTGTGGAGTAGATTAAGGCATTTTTTGATTGGAATATTGGTGTAGAGGGAAATTATGTCTAAACTATGCATGGTTTTATTTTGCATGTCCATATTTTTTATTCTATTTAGGAGGTCACCAGAGTTTTTGATATGTGAAGTGCTGATGGTGCCCATTAGTGGAGTTAAAATTTGGGCAATAGCTCGTGCTAATTTATGGGTGACGCTTCCAATGTTTGATATTATAGGTCTCATAGGGACGTTCTCTTTATGTATTTTTGGGAGGCCGTATAATATAGGAATAGTGGGGTGGTATTCTATGTTATTTATCCATTTTTTATCATTTCCGATAAGTTTCTTTACGGATTTATTAAAAGTATCGAAATCTTTTTCTATTGATTTTAAATCTATCGGAGTGTATATATCTCCGTCTGCCAATAGTGTGTGCATTTTCTTTAGATATAGGTCTTTATCTATTATAACTATACCACCTCCTTTATCGGCTTGTGAAATAATAATGTCTTTATTTTTTGTTAAATTTAACACACGCCATAACTTTAAATTGAATAACAAACTTGCGAAAGTGATAAAAAACAGCAAAGGGAAAACTTTGGGACGTCCAGACCTTATTCTAAACCTTACTTCTAAACCACTCTCGGACATTGAAACTGAAGCTCTCAGTTTCGGTCTTAAATTCGCTACCGGCAAGCATTCGAAAATTACCACTAACACAACCCTAAAAAATTATAAACAAGAGGACTCTGATTTTACTAAAGGCTTCATACAAGGGTTAATAGCTTTAACAACTACCCAACCTCAAGAATTAGCACTACCAAAAAGATACATTGATGCCTTAAAACTTTTAACAAAAAATAAAGACATTATTATTTCACAAGCCGATAAAGGAGGTGGTATAGTTATAATAGATAAAGACCTATATCTAAAGAAAATGCACACACTATTGGCAGACGGAGATATATACACTCCGATAGATTTAAAATCAATAGAAAAAGATTTCGATACTTTTAATAAATCCGTAAAGAAACTTATCGGAAATGATAAAAAATGGATAAATAACATAGAATACCACCCCACTATTCCTATATTATACGGCCTCCCAAAAATACATAAAGAGAACGTCCCTATGAGACCTATAATATCAAACATTGGAAGCGTCACCCATAAATTAGCACGAGCTATTGCCCAAATTTTAACTCCACTAATGGGCACCATCAGCACTTCACATATCAAAAACTCTGGTGACCTCCTAAATAGAATAAAAAATATGGACATGCAAAATAAAACCATGCATAGTTTAGACATAATTTCCCTCTACACCAATATTCCAATCAAAAAATGCCTTAATCTACTCCACAAGCACTTAATCAAAATTAAAGCCGACCTACCTTTTTCCTCAGATACACTAATACAAATTATAAAACTCATCACTGATAGAACGTACTTTCAATTTAATAATTCTTACTATAGACAGAAATTTGGACTCCCTATGGGTAACCCCCTTAGTGGTGTACTAGCCTGCTTATTCTTAGAATTCTTAGAAACCAACTCTTTTAAACACAGACTTCCTAAAAACTCCACATATTTTAGATATATAGATGACATTCTTATTTTTCTCCCTAAAAACACACAAATAGAACAAATTAGAAATAAATTAAATTCAGTTGAACCATCTATAAATTTTACACATGAATCCGAACAAGACCACTCCCTAGCTTTTCTAGACATATTCCTCATCAGATCAGAAACTGATCTGAGTTTCAAAGTACATAGAAAGACCACACACAAAAACGACTATATTCATTACTACTCACACCACAATGATAAAATAAAGACGGGCATGATTATAGGTTTTTTCTTACGTGCCTTTAGAATATGCAGTCCCCAATATCTTAATGATGAATTTCAATATATTACGAATGTTTTAAGAAAACTACAGTATCCATCCTATTTCATTTCTTACGCAAAGAAAAAAGCTACGAAAATACACTATAACATAAACACACAGAAAAATAAAACAGATACCTCACTATTAAACAGACATCTTTTCATTCCCACCCACACCAAAAATACAAAAATCTACGACACTCTTAATAGACTTGGTTTTCACCTGATACAAACAACTTCCTCAACCATAAAACAGACATTAAAAACTACCAAGCACTCTCCCAAAACCCTCACATCCGATGCCGGTATATATTCCATCCCATGTAACAACTGTCAACAAGCGTACATAGGTGAAACACAACGAAAATTGAAATTAAGACTTAACGAGCACAGAAGAGATATAAGGAATGGTAACGCCCTAAATGCACTCTTTTGCCATTGTGCAGAACACGATCACTCATTTAATTTAGATCAAGCGAAAATTATTAAATACGTGATAGATAGAGCTAAAAGAAGACTTTTAGAATCAGCACTAATTTTGAATACTAATACTATTACGCAAAGAAAAGGCTTCTACCATTTAACCCCTAGCATAGGGAAAATAATAATCAAAGAGCAAGGTATCAGGGTGGATCCTGGCTAGCCGTTTTTCTTTGAATGTTTCAGGAAAATGAGTAGTTTCGCAGAAAAAAAAAAAAAATGTACATATTTATTTTAAATGCATTTTAAAAGTGTATATATAGACATCAAACAACCTTCCCATACACACATATTCGTCCTTTCCCGACATGGGTTGGATTTTAAAAAACTGTCTTTTTTCGCACGATCTATGACTTTTTCTTTTGTCACATTTTTATTTCGATTATCCTGAAGATGTCCTCGGAAACAAGGACGAAACGTTGATTTTTTAATAATTTCATTCGGTTTTTTCTATT
Source organism: Euprymna scolopes (assembly GCF_053919585.1). Taxonomy (NCBI): domain Eukaryota; kingdom Metazoa; phylum Mollusca; class Cephalopoda; order Sepiida; family Sepiolidae; genus Euprymna; species Euprymna scolopes. Next base: position 65,898,752 of record NC_136498.1, on the reverse strand, counting down.
TTTTCTTTAAACATATATATATATATATATATATATATATATATATATATATATATATATGTAAAAGAGATTTCGAAGGCTGTCACAATGTGAAGAATGAATTATATTGTGACAGCCTTCGAAATCTCTTTTACATACCTATCCCACACAATACTTCAAGCAAACTACATATCAATCCTATATATATATGCATATATATATATATATATATATATATATATATATATATATATATATATATATATATATATAAACAATATTACTGGGGTGTCATCAGCTATAATCGAAACCGAAACCAAAACGTATGAAGAATTTTTGGTAAAATTATTTATTATAAGAAATGGAAGTCCGTAACATTTAAACGACTCTGATGTAAGCGTGACACAGAAAATAAATAAATAACACACACTCTATAGCAATAATATACAGATGATACAGGTTTAATTTAAAAATGTAAAAAAACGAATAATGTTCTTAAATTATTTTGATTCTTAAATTTTCACATTCAATTTGTAACATAATGTTTTCAAAGATGTAACCAATTATCTCTATTCGAAATTCGCGTCAACCACGTAACCCACATCGATCCAAGCCTACAGCAATTGTTAACAACACCGGACATGTGCTTTCCTCTCACAACAAGGTTAATAGCAACAAATGAAGAGAAAAACACACGTCGTCTTCTTCTAAGAATATGTATTTTTAATATTAAAATCACTGAATAAAGAAAAATGAGTTAATCTTCTTCTATTCTATTCTTCTTCATCTTCTATCTTCTATTCTTCTATTGTTCTCTTCTCTTCTTCTTCTTCTCTATATAAATAAAATGAACTCATTTTTTCCCGTCGGATTTTGACATTAATAGGATTAAAAATCAAGATATTTCATGCAAATATAATATGCACAAACGGCAGAACAATATCTGAGGTGTGTTATAGGCTTATTATTTCTCAAATTCCTCGATAATCTTAGATTTCTATACTTTTTCTGCTGAGAAGTCACGGCCAAAATCGGTTAAGATCAATGGAAGTGGTAAAATATTTTCTCTCTAATAAATTCCTCCTCCCCCTGCCACCACTTAACACCGTTTGGGGATCGTTCACAAGGAACAGTTGAGAAGAGAACACCGGTTTGGCTTCGTAGTTCTTTCATGTAAAGTTATTAAAAATCACTAAACTAAGCTGCAGTGCTCTGTGGCGTAGTGGTTAGCGTGCTGGACAATTCACATTATATTTTCACGTTCGCGCCGACCTACCGTAGTCGTTTTTTTTTGTTTTTTTTTTTTCCTAAACAACGGGAATGGACTTTTCTTGGTGGCCGAACTGTTAACGTTGCAGATGTTTTTTTTTGTTTTTTTTTTCACACTTTATTTTCCTACTTTTACTCATGACTCCGGGTTTGATCCTTCCTACTTACCTACCATAACATTTTTTAACCCCCCCCCCGTCCCGGAAACAAACACTCGGGCAACGCCGGGTACCCCCGCTATCTTCTTCTCTTCTCTATATAAATAAAATGAACTCATTTTTTCCCGTCGGATTTTGACATTAATAGGATTAAAAATCAAGATATTTCATGCAAATATAATATGCACAAACGGCAGAACAATATCTGAGGTGTGTTATAGGCTTATTATTTCTCAAATTCCTCGATAATCTTAGATTTCTATACTTTTTCTGCTGAGAAGTCACGGCCAAAATCGGTTAAGATCAATGGAAGTGGTAAAATATTTTCTCTCTAATAAATTCCTCCTCCCCCTGCCACCACTTAACACCGTTTGGGGATCGTTCACAAGGAACAGTTGAGAAGAGAACACCGGTTTGGCTTCGTAGTTCTTTCATGTGAAGTTATTAAAAATCACTAAACTAAGCTGCAGTGCTCTGTGGCGTAGTGGTTAGCGTGCTGGACAATTCACATTATATTTTCACGTTCGCGCCGACCTACCGTAGTCGTTTTTTTTTTTTTTTTTTTTTTCCTAAACAACGGGAATGGACTTTTCTTGGTGGCCGAACTGTTAACGTTGCAGATGTTTTTTTTTGTTTTTTTTTTCACACTTTATTTTCCTACTTTTACTCATGACTCCGGGTTTGATCCTTCCTACTTACCTACCATAACATTTTTTAACCCCCCCCGTCCCGGAAACAAACACTCGGGCAACGCCGGGTACCCCCGCTATCTTCTCTATATAAATAAAATGAACTCATTTTTTCCCGTCGGATTTTGACATTAATAGGATTAAAAATCAAGATATTTCATGCAAATATAATATGCACAAACGGCAGAACAATATCTGAGGTGTGTTATAGGCTTATTATTTCTCAAATTCCTCGATAATCTTAGATTTCTATACTTTTTCTGCTGAGAAGTCACGGCCAAAATCGGTTAAGATCAATGGAAGTGGTAAAATATTTTCTCTCTAATAAATTCCTCCTCCCCCTGCCACCACTTAACACCGTTTGGGGATCGTTCACAAGGAACAGTTGAGAAGAGAACACCGGTTTGGCTTCGTAGTTCTTTCATGTGAAGTTATTAAAAATCACTAAACTAAGCTGCAGTGCTCTGTGGCGTAGTGGTTAGCGTGCTGGACAATTCACATTATATTTTCACGTTCGCGCCGACCTACCGTAGTCGTTTTTTTTTTTGTTTTTTTTTCCTAAACAACGGGAATGGACTTTTCTTGGTGGCCGAACTGTTAACGTTGCAGATGTTTTTTTTTGTTTTTTTTTTTCACACTTTATTTTCCTACTTTTACTCATGACTCCGGGTTTGATCCTTCCTACTTACCTACCATAACATTTTTTAACCCCCCCCCCCCGTCCCGGAAACAAACACTCGGGCAACGCCGGGTACCCCCGCTAGTAGGTTATAAATCATGGCGGTCACATTTGAATACTCTTGGCTCAGTCTGTGCATGTTCTTTCTCATATCCGGATTATGCAAGTCAGACGAGGGCGGTTCTTTTATGGCGACAATAAAGGTATGTTAAAATTATTTCTACTACGCAATTCCAGTTCTGGGACATCATGCCTGCTACAAATACTTTAAATATTTGTTTTACTCGTGAAAATAAGTTTTTGTTGTGTTAAAATATTAGTTATAAAATCTCAGTGTTTATACGACCTTGCCCAAGGGTACACTTGTAAGCTATTCGAGGAACGCGGCTTTTAAGTTTCTAACGAATATTTGGTGTAGGATAATTGTGGTCTTGAAGCGCTCAGTAATGGCGAAAAAGGAACAATAAAACGCTTAAAATGTGCATCATTTACTGATCGAGATTTTGAAATGGCGTAAAATTATCTTGGCTTGACTTTTCTCTAAAGTATATGCTAAACATGACTCATTTTCACTGAATGTTGTTAAACGTAGATCGAAAAGCGAATCGTTGATCGAATCCAAAAAATAGCAATGAAGAACAAACGAGAAGGTAGCGATGTAATGGTAGCGCCATAAGGTTTGATTAAACCCTGCGTATAAGGCACAAAACATGGTTCAGACGAATAGGATGTTTTAGAGAAAATGTTAAAGCCGGTGCTTTTACGCTAGGAAATAGAATAGAACAAAAACGTGACGTTTATCTAAATTACATAGACTTATATCAAACAACACAAAAACTGGCAAGCTTAAGATCAGTCCTTTCAATTTGCGCGGTTAACAATGAAAATTTTATTTCAAGAAGTGTAACAAAGCAAAATATTTAGATAGCCTCTTGTGAAAAATCTTGACCGCATCCTAAATTAAATCATACATGAAACTTGATTATTTCTAGATGGTGATAATGCTCTTTCTAATTTAAGCGTAACATAATCTAGAATATAAAGCTGAATGTGTGTGTGTGTGTGTGTGTGTCTCTCTCTCTCTCTCTCTCTCTCTCTCTCTCTCTCTCTGGTTACGAATAGGCTCCTATATGGTTGACTATTTTAAAAGACTGATTGCATATAATGATAGAAAATGTATCGAGACACAGGAATGGGTATGTTTGATCCTGCAGAACGGTGGTTCATTAAAATTGTGGGGTCTGCGTTCGCGCCTGGTCCACAAAGTATGGAAATAAAAAATCTAAAAAATTACAAAAAAACGTTTACAAATATTTTTGATATAGATGTACATAAGAATACTTTGATAAGTATGTTTTAACTTAAATAGGGATGATATAATAAAATTGTGGGGTCTGCGTTCGTGCCTGGCCTCCATAGAATGGAAATAGGCACAGACTTTAATAAAGACTTTCATATCTATCTGCGTAAGTATACTTTGATAATTATGTTTCAATTTGAAGAAATATGGTATAATAAAATTATGGGGTTTTCGTTCGCGCCTAACCTCCATAGAATGGAAATATGTCACAAAGTTTAACAAGGTTTTTTAATATAGATCCACAGAATATTGTGATAAGTGTTTCAGTGTGAACAGGTATGGTATAATAAATTATGGGGTTTATCTATTTTATTTTTACTTTCATCAAATTTTGCTTTGGTTTTGATACCCCCAAATTCGAAGCTATCTCTTTACAACCCTTCCTTTTCATAACCTATCATACTTTAATAAATCAGAGTCCATTTTCTGTAGGCTGTTTTTGAACCCAGTCAACGACGGGTGCTTTTGCTAGTCATTTAATAAAATAACTTATAAGATTATTCGGCTTTTTAAATTTTCAAAATAAATTTATGAAATATTGTTTTAAAAAATGCGACCGATATTCCTTTTAGAAATAAATGGCCCACCTAAAAGTACCCCGACCTCTCTAATTTTTGTCTTCACGACCAATTGACACCACAAGACAAAATGCAATTCTTTTTCCAGCAAGATGGTGCTGCATGCCACACGTCGCATAGACACGAGTTCATGACATGTTTACGGAAGAGAGTACAATCAGCAAAGGGGTATTGCCACCACGTTACCCAAACTTTTATTAGGTGATTTTTATCATTGGGGAACTTTAAAACAAAGAAGTTTATGCAAATAATCCTCACAGTCTAGACCAACTAAAATAGAGCATTACCAACGCTATCAGGAGAATCGCCAAAGATCTAAAGACGGTATTTGCAAACGTTGTTAAACGTGCCCAGAAATGCATGGATGTCAACGAGGAGTACTTCAAGCATATTTTATAACACGATCACGATAGGCAATTTAAACAATAAAAAAATGTCCCTCCTCTCTACAAAATTTTTCTGGGTTACTTTTAAGTGGGCCACTCTATACAAATAATACACATTGCATACGTTTGAGAAAAAAAATGCACAATATGCATTTGTGAAATAATCTGCAGCTGAGCACCAACCTCAATGCATATTTGCTTTATGTAATCTAAATGATTGATATGTAGTTTGCTTGAAGCATTGTGTGAGATAGGTATGTAGTAGAGATTTAGAAAGCTATAACAATGCGAGGAATGAAATATAGTCGTTGTTGGTGGAAGGAGACGAAAACAAGTGGCAATTTACAAATCAATAAGTACATACATATATGTCATAAGTACATATATATATGTCTATATATACATATATCTATTCAGTTGTATTAGGTACAAATGTCTTACTTGTTATGTCTGCGACAATATCTATTATTAATTTCGGAAAAAAATTCCCTTTTCAAATGGAAGACGTGACAGATCGATTCAAAGCATGCTAGATGATAGAGCGGAAGTTGAATAGCTGTGTGGGGCCTCGGAGCAAATGTGAGGAGGGAATTTATGTATGGTCTCTCACATCCCACTCCTACTTTTATCGTTTAAAAGCTAACCGGACACAACCTACTAGCGACTTACGTGACCTAGATACAGTCATCCCACCTAATACATGTCAGCAGGAAAAAAATAAATAATAATAATAACAATAAAGACAACAAAATAGACAAAGGACATACAAAATTTTTTAAAAGCTCACGCTAAAGCAACAAGTTATAAACTAAAAATTAAATAAATAAATAAATAAATAAATAAAAATAAATAAAAAATATAAACATGTTAATTACCTAATCAGACTATACATAAATCCCCTCCTCACATTTGCTCCGAGGCCTCACTCAGCTATCCAACTTCCACTCCATCATCTAGCATGCTTTGAATCGATCTGTCACGTCTACCATTTGAAAAGGGATTTTTTCCGAAATTAATAATGGATATTGTCGCAGACATAACAAGTAAGACAGTTGTACCTAATACAACTGAATAAATATATGTATATATAGACATATATGTATGTACTTATTGATTTGTAAATTGCCACGTGTTTACGTCTCCTTTCACCAACAACGACTATATTTCATTCCTCGCATTGTGATAGCCTTCTAAATCTCTACTACATTAATGCAGCTTTCTTTGCCTTTTGATTAAGAGCCAAGTATAGTATCTGTTTTAGTGCTGCACTTAATCTTTTTAGGTTGGTGAATAATACATGTTTTTAGTATGGGTAAATGTTTATCTTTATTTCAGTACAAAACCTCTCTTTTTGAGGAGCTAGATTTTTCCAACGTCAAAACTCGACCTTGTGTCTAACTTTTCCACGCATCGAAAGGCAAGTATAAACGAATCGTTGTTTTTAGAGTTGGTTTCTTCATACGCAAATAGAAAAACATGACAAACAAAAAAAAGGAATAGGGAGACTACATATTACTAAACATTACTAAGTCAGTCATTTTCTTTAGCAAGAAAATTGTGACGAGTCTTTTGATTAGCGATAGATAGGGCGGAACGATAAAATTGTCGCCCTAATTAAAACAAGAATACAGTTTTATTTAAAAACTTTTATTTATAAAAAAAATCAATTCAGGTAACTTGATTATGTAGTAGAGCTGACATCTATTGAATGTAGCCTCCTTCAGTCTCAATCACCATCTCGATACAGCTCTGGACTGGGAGTATAGGTTTTCCACAAGCGCTGGTAGGATTTTGGTGGATGTCGCCGATCAGGCTTGCTTTGGTGTTGTTGGACGTCATGTTGGTGATATTATCGACCTATGACCAAACGAAGTAGTCCAGCGGGTTCAAGTCGGGGGAAGGAGGGAGGCCAGTTGAAGAAGGGTACAAAGTCGTAGATCTCGTTTGTTGAACATTGTGTCACTTTCAGACATGATAGAAGGCTCCTATGGTTCTTGGGGTTTGTACACAACTGGTCAACTAGTACATGGTTTGCAACAAAAACAGTTTTTATCAAACGGAAATGGAATCATTTCGTCTTTTCTAGGGTGACAATTTTATTGTTCTACCCTGTGTATTTGACACAGCGCCCCCTATGAAACCGGACGTTTATATTTCACTACATTTCCTATCATTGCAAAGAAATGTAAGGGTTAACCTAGTATGACTGGTGTACTTCAAAGAGACAGCGTAGTGAAACAACATTACTTTATTATTGGCATTAGCAATTAGTGTAATACGCGAGGTAACCGACACTAAGTTGTGCTTTGTCATATAATTGTCCACGTTGGGGGGCAAATAAGTACCTTACATTGATTTTAGTAAAACTTTGCCTGCTACCGTAGCTTTCTTGTAGCTGACACTGAACATATGACCTTTATTGACACTTTCCAACAATTTTGGTAAAATTTAAATACATTTGCCAACACACAGCAAATTATCCCTAATGTAGAGTTCAGAGAAATTATAGGTTAAAATGAGGATGCCGTTAAAAATCGCTTTTCATTTTTCTTATCGTTTTGTTTTAGCTTGGGATGGAGCAGTCTACCGGATGCCAGATATTCACCCGCTATCTCATACATTCCAACCGAGGAAATTTTTAAGGTTCTAACCGTCCTTTTAAGTGCAATTGTTTGCATCTTCTTGCACGTGGTTCACCGGGTATATTTGCTAGCTAGTTTCGGGATTTTTTTTCATGAGCCAGATCGTTTCTACTGAAGTGGGCATAGAACATTTAATGACATATGTATATTAACTCATAGAGAGATTGAAATCAGTTGAAAAGGCCTTACTCCCTTTCCCATACACTTTCATATTATGCTTTTAATTGACATATTAATTATTTCTGATCGCATAACACGCATGGTCGTTCTGGCATAATTTAACTCACGAAAAACACCTTCATTATAACTAATAAAACTAGCGCCCCTCCTCAAATTGGTGCGCATGGCTTTCGCCCCAAGAGGAAAGCTCTTTTGAAGGCAATAGACAAGAAACCCGCAAACAGTTTGCTGAATACATGTCAACAAAGCCCATAGATAACTGAAACCATGTCCTATGGTCTGATGAGACGATATTTAATTTGTTTGGTTCTGATGGACTTAAGCATATGTGGCGGCAACCAGGTGAGGAGTACAAAGATAAGTGTGCCATGCTTACAGTCAAGCATGGTGATGGGAATGCCATGGTCTGGAGCTGCATGAGTGCTGCAGGTATTGGAGTTTTAATTGAGGCAAACATGAACTCTAACATGTACTGTCAAATACTGCAGCAGATTATGATCCCCTCCCTCCAGAAACTGGGTCGCAGACTAGTGTTCTAGCATGACAATGACCAAAACACGCATGCAAGACAACCATTGCCTTAATGAAGAGGCTGAGGTTGCAGGTGATGGACTGGTCAAGCATATCACCAGACTTGAACTCAATAGAACATCTTTGGGGCATCCTCAAGCAGAGGGCGGAGGTGCGCAAAGTTTCAAATATCCGCCAGCTCTGCGACGTCGTAATTGAAGAGTGGAAGAGCATTCCAGAGTCTATATGTGAAGCTCTGGTAAACTCCATACTCAGAAGAGTTTTGGATAATGATGGAGGCCACACAAAATATTAAGAGTTGATATGTTGTATGTTAATATTGATAATTTTTCGTAAGGGTGTACTGACTTTTGTTGTAACGGATTGAGTTTTTAATGGATATATTTTGAGTTATTTTGAGTGGGAAATAAATTAACTCTTTTATGTATCCTGCAGACAGACTACTTTTCATTGTGTAAAAAAAAATAATTTTTCAGTGTTGCTTCATGAAGACATATACTTACATATTTGAAGAAATGTGAGAAGTGTACTCACTTTTGTGTTACACTATATATATAGTACTCTTACGCGGTTTCGTTGACTAGCGGAAGAGCACTGAACATATGCATGTCCCTTGAAAAAACTGTTATAATTTGTATTATGTTAAATGAAAAATAATTTGGGGAAAATATTTGAAAAATTAAAACGTGTAAATTTTACAAAAACATTAAACAAATATGCACGCACTTATTGTACTGCCCTCTCCCCTTCAAAATAATTGAATTTAAAATAAATGGGAATATTATATATATATATATATATATATATATATATATATATATATATATATATATATATATATATATATAAATTTTTTAGTTCATGGGAAATTTAAAATATACGTCGCTCCCCATTTGTGCCCATCAGATTAGTAAAGTAAAACACATTTCCAAGTAGTATTAAAGTAAAATACTAATTCGTATGAATAATTGAGTCTGTTAATAGGTAAAACTATATATATATATATATATATATATATATATATATATCTTCCATTCTCTCTGTATATGTACACATGAGTGCGTGTGAATTTCTGCGCACGGGCGAATGACAATATTTGATATTATATCTATATCTATATACATATATGAACTTGACCTTATCTGTCTGCCTGAATAATGTTCTAAAGACTTAAAACTTGACATATAGGGGATTTATACATGTGCAACACATTCGATATGGTTCATAGCCAGTTTAAAATAGCTGTTAAGGCCTCAACATTGAAACAAACTTGGAAGTTTATTTCCACGCATGCGCAAATATACATTTATAGGTAAAACAACTTTTCTCGTGCGTATGAATGTGGCTCAGAGAACAAGGAATAAGGTTTCGTTTAGATTCTAGTAAATGTCACCCAAATAATATTTTAAAAAAATGTCTTTTCACGTTACTACCATATATTGGATACAATATAATAACTAATAGAGTGTTGGCCTTAATATAATAATATAATAATATCTACGCAATCTGCATTAATTAGAATGTATTTAAGCGTATTTCACAATCGGGCCATGTCGGGGGGAACACTACTCTATACCGCGTACAACATGAGAATCAATGGAGAATTAACTCTATAACAATAATAAATACAATATTTGTATAAATTAAAATAACATATTTGAGCGTATTTTATCATCGGATAACGCCATGCAGCCTGCTAGTGTATATATAATTATTTATTATAATAATTATTAAATACCTACGGACACTTGTGTCTCATCCTTTCGGGAATCATTAGTGTAGGGTGTCACGATAAACACGGCCGAGTGATTCGAACCCAGCTAAGAAGCCATCTCTGGCTCCGTTAGAAACGACCAAATCCATTCGGCCACCGTTAACCGCGAGAAATATTGCTGAAATGTAAACATTTATTTTTAAATGTTTTTAACGACTGTCATAGTAATATAATAATTTCGGGGATTATCAGTGCAGGGTCTCACAATTAACACTGGTCGAGAGATTCGAACATATCTGACTTCATTAGTAAGGACCAAATGTATTCGGCCACCGTTAACCGCAAGCAGTATTGTTGAAATTTAAACATTAATTTTTAAAATGTTTTTAACGTTTATATTTCTTGTTTTTTTTTTATTTTTATATCGCTAAATACAGTTTAATAGTAGCTTCACCTCGAAGCTCAGTTTTATTTACTTAGAAATTGCCGATCATTTATCTGGGCGTATATAATATATACTTATTTATTATTTTTAAAAACGGCAATCTACGTACATGCATGTGTCTAGGTAACTACCTCTCGTCAGCTTGACTGTTTCTAGGAATGTGTATCACAGTTCGGAGCGTTTAACTGTTACGCCATGAACTCCTAGATGATTTTACCGTTTATTTTATTTCGTTTATAAGTTTCCATTTCTTGTTGATTTTTTTGACGATAAATGCGTTTATATATATATATATATATATATGAACTGGCGAATAAACATATGTAAACAATGAAAAATCATTATGGTATAAATTCTTATTGACAATTGCAAGTTTTTGTAGTGCTGTGGTGAGACACTGCATAGGATACATTTGCAACTGATGAGTTGTGATACTAAAGAACAGCTGTCGGGGTATGATTACCAAAACACACGCGCCCACTCACGCGCCCCCTCATATATATATATATATATATATATATATATATATATATATATATATATATATATATATATGGCATGAATAGATATATACCTGATTAGAAAAACATTAACTGATGTCAGCTAACCTGATGTTGCTCCAAAAACAATTATTTTCTCATACTGAAAAAAAAAAAAATAATGTACCCCAGATTTGATAAATACCAAGGTCGGCGGAAATGCCTACGTGCAGCTGAAAGCATTGGGAATGCAGTCGCGGCGATTATAGGAACTTTACAACTTCTGTGTACAAATGCGCATCTTAATAGTTGAGCACGTTCTCGAACAAGTCGACGTTTGAACAAGTTTAAGGCTGTTTCTTTTATTTTGCATTTATTACAAACTTGAAATACCCCACGTAATTTATATTAAAGGAGAACGAAAAATCCGCAGAATATTTTCCAGAAACAAAAGAAAAACACATATACACTGAACACTTTAATTAATCAATCAATCAATCAATCAATCAATCAATTTATCTATCTATCTATCTATCTATCTCCACTCTCTGTGTATATATATATATATATATATATATATATATATATATATATATATATATATATATATATATATATGCCTGTGAATGAGCGCTATATTTCTGCCTCTATCTCTTTTATTCTATAAAAGTCTTTGCGTGTGTAAGTTCCTTCCTCATAGGTTCCGAAACAGCTGAGCCTATCTTTTGCAAATTTCACAAAAAGCTTATTTATATGTCTGACACTGTTCTTAGATATGTTTTGTACAGGAATTTATCCGATAAGTATTGAAAATCGAAAAAATCCGATCTTAAAAATAGTACTCTTCTCTTATAGATAAGAAAAAGCATTTTTACAGATGAATATTTTACGTTACCCCAGCCAACGGAAATAGTACAATCTCAGCAAATCATTTATTCTTAAAAAAAAAACAGATTTATTGTCATCTGTTTATATAGCTCGGTGGTAGAGAATTCGACTGCAGATCGAATGACCCCCCTGTTTTAACCCGGGTGTACCTTATCCTTTAATTTTATTTTTTCTTATTAATGAGTTCAATTTACAATAAAAGAAGAAGACCATTAAAAATCGCTGCAAATCATTTCTTCGTTTGCATATTTTAAAACTGAATATTCGTCAGAATTGACTTTTCCGGGACATATATCGTCAAGCCAAAATATCAGCGGAAGTGATATTGTAAACAAACAAAGACGGAATTTGATAAACGACATTATCATTATATATATATATATATATATATATATATATATATATATATATAAAGCTGAATGTGTGTGTATGTGACTGGACACCAATAGGCTCCTATATGGTTGACTTAAAAAACTGATTGCATATAATGATAGAAGATGTATCAAGACACAGGAATGGGTATGTTTGATCTGGCAGAACGGTGGTTTATTAAAATTGTGGGGTCTGCGTTCGCGCCTGGTCCACAATGTATGGAAATAAAAAATTTAAAAATTAAAATAAAAAAAAAAGTCTACAAGTGTTTTTGATATAGATGTACATAAGAATACTTTAATAAGTATGTTTTAACTTAAATAGGGATGGTATAATAAAATTGTGGGGTCTGCGTTCGCGCCTGGCCTTCATAGAATGGAAATAGGCACAAACTTTAATAAAGACTTTTCATATCTATCTGCGTAAGTATACTTTGATAATTATGGTTCAGTATGAAGAAATATGATATAATAAAATTATGGGGTGTTCCTTCGCGCCTGGTAGAATGGAAATATGTCACAAAGTTTAACAAGGTTTTTCAATATAGATCCACAGAATATTGTGATAAGTGTTTCAGTGTGAACAGGTATGGTATAATAAATTATGGGGTTTATCTATTTTATTTTTACTTTCATCATATTTTGCTTTGGTTTTGATACCCCCAAATTCGAAGCTATCTCTTTACAACCCTTTCTTTTCATAACCTATCATACTTTCATAAATCAAAGTCCATTTTCTGTAGGCTGTTTTTGAACCCAGTCAACGACGGGTACTTTTGCTAGTATATATATAAAAATTCAACGTTATTTCATGCGGTTAATGGTAGCCGAATGGATACGGTCTTCGCTAATCGAGCCAGAGATGTCTCGTGTTGCCGAGTTCGAATCGTTCGACTGGTGTTAATCGTGACACCTGTACTGAAGATTCCCGACAGGATGAAACACTAGTGTCTGTAGGTATTTAAGTATTCTAGTAAAAAAATAATTATGACAGACCTTTTAAGAAATTCGTTTCTTATCGTTCAGCACTTTCAGTTGAATTAAAGTCGGTCAATTTAGCTCTTATGCATAGATCATCGTATACCGATTAGATCACTGTCTGGCCGGTGTAAAGAACATTCACAATTAAAATGTTTAAATTCAACGTTATTTCACGCGGTTAATGGTCACCGAATGCATACAGTCTTCGCTAATCGAGCCAGATATGTCTCGTGTTGCCGTGTTCGAATCGTTCGACTGGTGTTAATCGTGATACCTTGCACCGAAGATTCCCGAAAGGATGAAACACTAGTGTCTGTAGGTATTTAATTATTATAGTAAAAAATAATTATATATATATATATATATATATATATATATATATATGCGAATTAGTCCATTTGGCAAATTATTTATCGTAATATATAATAATCAATAGCTGATTGATTCTATAATAATACATACGCAATCTGCATAAATTAAAATGTAATGTTTAAGCATATTGTACGACCGAGCAACGCCAGCTAGTACATACATATATGTATATTCTACACTCTATAATAAAAATCAATATATATAGAGAGTGTAGTGTGTGTGTGTGTGTGTGTGTGTGTGTGTGTGTGTGTGTGTGTGTGTGTGTGTGTGTGTGTGTGTGTGTGTGTGTGCTCGCGCATGTGTGTGAAGAAAAAAATCACGTTACCTTGGCTGGATATTCTCTCACTTTCTTTACCGGAGAGATTTCAACCAAAGCGTATTCGTGTTGATTATATAAAGGGATATGTCGAGCTAACGGTCTCTTCTTCTTCTTCTTCTTCTTCTTCTTCTTCTTCTTCTTCTCTCTCTCTCTCTCTCTCTCTCTCTCAGCAAACAGAAACATCATGGGCTAACAACTATAAGGGGGACAACGACACGCGTGAGTTAAGTATTTATGAACTTCTTAGTAAGATAAAGATACAATGTATATATATATATATATATATATATATATATATATATATATATATATATTGTGTAGTAGGGGTCTTTTTAAGATGACGGGTATACGATGGTGATGAGGGAGAGAAGACATGTATGAAGTTCTGAGATGTTTCTTCTTAACACATATTAGATGAGAGGGGACAGTCATTACTTATGGTAGAGGGGGACACATTATTGAATGGGTTATACAAAGTTCATTAAAGATGATTACATATTACCTTTTATTGTGGAATGACGACACAAAGACGGCAGTTAAAAAAACATGATGATAACTTCTTTATCATCATATCGACCAGTCGAATGATAATGACGTCAAGGAATTCAAAGTCGTTTCTACATAATAAATAGTCTCCCCCTTCGCTTCTAAAGGGCCCTCCTCTGATTATGTCAGCTCTTTCCGACCGACTCTGCTAACTCTTCGATCCGGACTCGACTGCCTGACTGCAACACTGATCTTAAACTGACTAGCTCCTATGTTGAGAAATTCCCTTTCTGCTATGACGTTATGTATGGCTTCAAAATGTGAAACCACTCACGTGGGGAACTTGCGTGGCCTAGACATACGTGGTTCGGCACATGTTCCTAAACACATTTCTGCAGATAAAGAATTCTCAGTAACCTATTTTTCAGCCTAACCTATTTTCAATATATTTCTAAATTGCATTGTAATTAATTAGTTTTTTTTTATTTCGTCTAGCATTTTTTCTTTGTTTTTTTTTCTTTTATGGACCCTTTTCTTGTCACACACACACACACATACACACGTACATATATATATATATATATATACATTTATGCGTGCATATATATAAATGCATATATGCATATATATATACATATATTTGCACATATGCATATATATATACATACATATATATATACACATATATGCACACACATATATATATATATATATATATGTGTGTGTGTGTGTGTGTGTGTGTGTTTATTATATTATAGTAATCGTTAGTAGTGGAAATTTGGTAAATTGGATTTATTAAGGGGACAGCTAATCAAGAATTGTCTACGTTAAACTTGAAGGCAACCATATTGAAGTCAGCTGGAAAATAAGCAGACGCGCGTGCAGCTCTAAGATAGAAGCTTTGTTGATGGAATCTACGTTTAGGGTTAGGCACAGATAAAGAGTGGGGGAAATTATTGATAGTGGTTTCAGCCAGACGAGTGTTTTCGTAAAAGTTTGACGAGGTGGGACCATAAATTGGAGCTCAGATGAGCACTTGCCATGAATATAACGATAAATCAGAGACAGGCTCGTAAGGTCTCTTCTATGGGAAAAAGGTTGCAGGAAAAAGAAGAAGGACATCTCCACTACTCTACGAACAGGACAAGATCAGCTGCTTCTAGCGGCGCCTACCCGCTGTGTCAACAGTACTTCATCTTTGGACGCACTTAACTTTTATACAGGTAGAGAATTACATCAGCATATAGAAATCTACTGGAGTGCTAGAATCCCACTATTTTTCCAGCAGCCTTAGCAAGGGATTTGATGTACGTGTTCCATTTCAGATTAAGAGTAAAGGTCAGACCCAGAAGCTTGTCAATACATGGAGTCTCCTTAAGACGAGAACCATTCATTTCAGTTGATGTCAAACGGGCATCAGAGCGTTGATGATGTAAAGAAAGAAACCAAGTTACCACGTGCTCAAGATTAAAGGAGATTGAATCAGAGAAAACTTATTCATTTATGTTCTTTGATGTTTTACCATAGATGGTAGTGTCGTCAGCAAAAATGTTTACAAACGATCTTAGGATGTGATTTAGGAGATCATTGTTGAAGATCAGGAAGAGAGTTTTTCCCAAGATGGATCCTTGAGGGAATCCAGCATTAATACTACGAGCTTCTCACTGCTGCCCATCAACCAGTACTTTTATGAACCCATCAAAGAGAAATGATTTTATAATTACGTAGCTGGAGATCTCGTGAAGTAGAATTTATGATATACCCTATCAAAGGCCTTTGATATGTCAAGAATAATTGCCCCAGAAAGAAAGCCTCTGTCGATAGATTCGCTAATCCTATTAGATATAACCGTTAACACATCTGTTGTAGAGCTAGCAGAACAGAAAACATATTGCATGTCGCGAAGAAGGTTATTTTGACTGACGTGGTTAACTACTTCTCTATTTAAGCAACTTACTGATGACGTACAGGGGACTTATTGATCTGTACTTGGAGGAAGCTGACGGATCACCTGAATTCTTAAATACGAGGACACTGATGGGGTTTTCCACGGTTTGGGAAAGCAAATCTCCTTAAGACAACGCTTAAACAGCTTTGTAAATATCGGAGCTAGTTTTGGTTTCATCACTATAATTGGAATGTTGTCACTGGAATATAGGTGTTTTATTTTCGTGGCAAAATCGATATACCCAGATGTTTGTTTTTCTGTATTAGTAGAGTGTTGCCCAACAGCTCTACACGACTGAAAGATAAACATCTGGATCCACCAACAGTTATTGACAGCAATATTGCCATCAGGGCATCCAAACACAGATGTGCAGAGCAAGTAGACAGACATGACAACAAAGGATCCACCAGGACAACGGAATGAATACCTCGTGAACATAAGAGGCCAAAGGATAGACCAAGAACGAGGTTATAGAGGACCTGATACAACACATGGGTCCCACATGGTAGCAGATAGCTCGAGACAGAGATAGATGGCTAAAGTCTAGGGATGGGTTCTTCATTGAGTGATATATATATGTATATATATATATATATATATATATATATATATATATATATATATATGTATATGTGTGTTAGAAATATTTGATGATATTTGATGATAGTTCAAAATTGAATAAACTTTGAAAATTAAATCAATAATGAAAAACATGTCAACCATACAGAAAACTCTTTAGAACATAGTATCTCGAAGCTTAATTATTCTCATCAGAAGAGAAGAAAAAACAACGTTATATATATATATATATATATATATAAATATATATATATACATATATATATATATATATATATAGAGAGAGAGAGAGAGAGAGAGGTGGAAAAAGGAACAAACCAAGTTATATATTCATCAACGTTTTATTTCTTATTAGAAGACTCCTATTTATTATAAGACTTCTGAATGAACAAATTGAAGAAAATAAAATATCAGCACAACATTTTAAAATATATTTGCTGTGAAAAGTATGACGTTGTTCTTTATCAGAACGAAAAGATCGTAAATTCAAAAAAGTAATAGCGTTATGAAAAGAGTAAGATTATTTAACGTTATAGATCCGTTAATATATTTTAAAAGATATGATGTAATTCATACTTTTTAATAAATATGGTCATTATAATTCAAATATGGATGTTTAACGGAAATGAAATGAGTTTATTTTTGTAATAAACTGACTGATTATCTGTATTAATTATTATAGGTAATATTTTCCACGGTGTGAGAGAGTTAACCTATAATTAAATTATGTTTTCTAGTATGAGTTTACTTATCAATAGCGATAAAATATAGACACCTCCTCCTTGTTTAATTGTGCTTGACTTTGCGATAAGCGCTGATTCAAGAAGTCTCTGTTGCGGCTTATTTATAATCAGCGTTTATCGCAAATTCAAGCACAATTTAACAACGTGGAGGTTTCTATAATTTATCGCCATTAATAAGTAAACTCATATCAAAAGAACATCATTTAATTTTTGACATAGGTTAACTTTCTCTTTTATAAGACAGGAGCGCGTTAGAAATGAATGTTTCTTTTTAGACCACAATTGAACCAAGATACTTGACTTTTGCATTTTAAGCTTTAAGTGAAGTCATTAGTTACGCATAATTTTATAAAATCAACAGTAGAATCTCTACAGTTAAATGAAGACTACAATATATTGGGGAAATTTAAAAAGTCGGTCATATGGTCTTGTGTGTGATATCGTAATATCCTGTTACTGGACAACTTTAAGATCATTTGCATTAAACGTTAAGCTTACTTAATGTTAAAATTTTGTCTGGGGTATGTTCATTGATAATCGAGTTAAAAGTGTCCTCGTGGTGCGGTTCGAATCTTTCGATCAGCGTTGATCATTCTCATGCACTGATGATTGCGTAAGCATGAAATATTAGTGCCTATATGTATTAAAATAGTTAATTATAATTTATATGTATATTTTGAATATATAGAAATGCCAATTAATCAACACAGAGTTCTCCGCATTTCATCGTAATAGAGAATCATGTTAAAATGCATTTTAGCCTGACGATTCCCTACGGGGATTAAATTCGGAAGCTTGTATAGCTTAATTGCCATAAATATATTTTCATAACTTATTATCTAGTTTTAGTTGCGTATTAAATCATGTTCACTAATGTTCTGGAAGATTCAGGTTCAAATCTCGATTGAGTCATACCAACGACTCGAAAATGGCATTTGATGTGAAATACTCAGCATTACAATTTAAAAGGATCAAGAATAAGTGGGGGCACTCAATAGAAAGGAATGCATCCCACAATAAGCTGTAGTAGTAGGAATCTTAGGGCTGCCCAAGAAAATCGAGCCCATTATTTGATTCAAACAAAATTGAGAATTTCAAGAATTTAAAGAATTCAGCATTACAGCCAGACTAAAAGATATGGGCCAATTTGGTTTATTTGATTTTTAATTTCTCTCTCCCCCTTGCTAAAGTAATGAATAATGCATTTCAGTTTAAATGGGGCATCCTTTTTTAATTTCTACTACGATTTTTATTAAATTAATATGGACTCTCATAATTAATGAATACGAATTTGATATGTCAATTTGTTTGATAAATATTCCCATTAATTAAAAATATAAATAAAATGGCGTACGCATAGTAAAGTCATTCATTCATTCGTGCTTGATCAGCAGGAGTCAGCATGGTGAGCGACTTGTCAAGTCACATGTCGAGTGAAATATTTTATGTTAGAATGCGTTGAATTTACTTCATTGAGACAAAACTGCTAGTGTTGGTAAAGATGAAGAAATTATTTAATGATATCAGAGTAGAAATCATAAAGTCTTTAAGACAAATTAATATCTTTGGCGATCCCTTTTTAGGAGTTTTGTTGCAATATTTTTGGACAGTAATGGGGTAGTTATTTAATTGCCGCCCACATCGGCAATATTTGGCACAAGGCCTGGAAAGTGGGAACCCCGCAGGCTCCCCTAAAGGAGGGGCACTCCTGCAATTTTAAAAATTGCCTGAGTAACCCCGTCGGCATTCCCCGGTCGGGGCGCCCCAGGCAGCAAGCAATAAACTTGCCCCACCGGAAAGCCCGCTGGCAAGGCCTGGAAGGGTGGACCTCCTAGGTATTACCCAGGCGGTGTACCTAAGTCCAACAGGTGCTGGGCCGGTTCCCGGCCACTCACCTGTTGGGCTGAGTGTCAAGTGACGAATCCTTGAATTGTACTACCCTGTCTCCCTGCAGCCGAGGCCGCTAGGAGACACATCCCATCACAATGGACTTGGAACGGGAGATTCTATTTATAAACGATGCTGCTAGGAACTGACGAATCAAATTAATTCACGTTCCGCTACCAACCATTCAGAAACCAGAATTGCTCCATAAAAATTAAACGTTTCTGTAGCAACTTCGCATACCTTTCTTTTGCTCTGTGGATTCCAACTCAAGAACTGTCTACTGGGAACCAGTCACCTCCAGGATCTGTGTAGAACAACTAACCATCGGAAACTGTTTTGAAACTAAATATGGCTTACAACTCTAGAGGTTTCAATTTGAGAGGAAGATGCTTTAAGGAGAAAAACACTCGCATAGCAAAAATCACTATAAAAAATATCCCTCACTCTTTATCGGTGCCTAATCCCAAATATAGATTACATGAACAAAGTTTTTTTTTCTTAAAGCTACCCGCCCGTGGAACTCTGTTCCGCTGATCTGCTTTCCAGCTAACTACAATATTATTGTCTTTAAGTACAACGTACAAATTTTTTTTTAAATTGAATCGTCCTCTTAAATAATGTAATTGTTCTAAATTTCCACAACTAACGATCACTACACTATTGTTCCAGTGACTATCGTACACACATTAACCTTTATCCTCGAGTGGCCTCCGTGTCTTGATATGTGGCGACCCCTTTGTAAAAAAATGTAGCGGTTTTAGATAAATATTTTTCAATGTAAGAAACCGGATAATTGTAGCTGGCAAACACAAAATAACGAATGCAAAGTCATAAAGACTTGAGAGATATAATTATATATATTTTTGATATATTTTATACATGTTTAAAATAAAAGTTTACATGGATATGAAATATAGATGTTTATTAATATTTTTAGAGTTCTTGTACATGTGCAAAGCTTTTTGTTTTTCTTAAAACTACCCGCATGTCGAACTCTATTTCCAGCTGATTACAATATTGTCGTCTTCCAATACAACGTACACAAGTTTTAGTATTTTAAATAATCTAATTATTCCGAATTCCACAACTAACGATTACCACGATTACTAAGCTATAGTAAACATATTAACTTTTCCTCGAGTAGCCTTGATATGTAGCGACTCCTTTGTAACAAAGTAGCGGTTGTAAGTAAACATTTTTCAATATAAGAAACCGGGATAATTGTAGCTGATAAACACGACATAACGAATGCAAAGTACTAAAGCCATGAGAGATGTCTTTATATATATATATATATATATATATATATATATATATATATATATATATATATATATATATATATATATATTTTATATATGTTTAAAACTGGAAGTTTAAATGGATATGAAATATAGAATTTTTGTTAATATTTTTTAGAGTCCTTGTAGAACAAGGGGTATTCATTAGCTATCGACAGCCGATAAGGCGATATTTTGAGACACGAGATTTATCGACCAGTTTGAAACATCGTAATCAAAACCTCTTCACACAATTACAAAAATTATATTTGATTAAAAGTTGTTAATAAGAGTTAACGTTCATTTGTTTTCATTGTAGAAACAAAGTTCAGTGAGAAAGGTTATATGTAAATAAGAATAAAGAAATGTATACCTTTTTTATAAGCAGATAATAATGATAAAAAGTTAATGATTTGTGTGAATGAGTATGTGCGTTTGTCAACGTGCGTATGCTTATGATTGTGTGTGCGTGAGTTGAGATTACGACCCTAAGCCTAACAAATTGACGAGGCGAAGTAGATGTTAGATTTATTTGTAGGTTTTGGCTAAACTGTTTATTGAAAAATAAAATCTGATTTATATGCATCGGATGTTGATCAAAACGTCAATTTCGATAACTCCAAAGAAATGCATCTGATTGGCTTTAAATGTTCTTTTTTTTTTTAATCATTTTTACTAATTCATACGGTTGTATGCGCAGAGAAAGATTTTAAGCATTGTAATTTTGTAAATATGGTCACTATTTATCTATACATTCAATAAACAAAAAGAGTTGGATTTTATAAGTTACAAAAAGTTAACCCACAAAATATATACATACTAGCTGGTCTCCCGGCCTTTCCCGGTCATATAATATGCTTAAACATGATATTTTAATTAATGTAGATAGCGTATGCTTTATTATAGAATCTATCCCTTATTGATTATTATATATTACAAGGAATAATGTTCCCGGTGGACTAATTCGCAAATAAATAAAATAATAATAATAACGTCGTTCATCAAATTCCGTCAATATCACATCAGCTGATATTTGGGTTTGACGATGAATGCCCTGGAAAAGTCACTTTTGATTAATGTTTAGTTTTAACCTAAACAAACGAAGAAATGATTTGCGGCGATTTTAAATGATACCTCTTCTTTTATCGTGAATTGAGCTCATTAATAATTTTAAAAAAATAAAATAAAAGGACGAGTTATGGCCAAGCTTGAACATGGTATAATTCGATGAGCAGTCGAATGCTCTACCACTAAGCTATATCTTCAGATTATAATGAATGAGCTCCTTTTTTAAAGAAACGATTTGCTGACATTTTATTATTTCCTTCGGCTGGTGTAACATAAAATATTCCCCTGCAAAAATCCTTCTTTTTTATCTTTAAGCTCAGATTTTTTCGATTTTCGAAATTGATTTGCCGAAATTTTATTATTTTCACTTGGCCTGTGTAATGAAAAAATTAAAAAAAAATCTTTTTTTTTATCAATAAGAAAGAAAGAGTATTTTTAAGGTCAGATTTCTTGAAGTTTCGATACTTATCGGGAGAATTTCTGCACAAAACGTATCTAAGAACACGACAAGACATTACTTTTCTGTGAAATTTGCAAAAGATAGGCTAAGCCGTTACGGAACCTATGAGGAACTCTTTCTATCTCTCTCTCTCTCTCTCTCTCTCTCTCTCTCCCTCTCT
This sequence comes from Euprymna scolopes, assembly GCF_053919585.1. Lineage (NCBI taxonomy): Eukaryota > Metazoa > Mollusca > Cephalopoda > Sepiida > Sepiolidae > Euprymna > Euprymna scolopes. The sequence goes on along the minus strand of NC_136498.1, from coordinate 65,876,121 downwards.
CTCTCTCTCTCTATCCCTCTTACACACACACGCACACACAAACACACACACAAACTGACATATATAATAGTAGAGTTTGTCTGCAAATGATCTATATGCAAGATTGTTCATATTTAAAAAAAAACTATTATGAACCTGTAACATAAAATCCTTTTACAATAATAAATGGAGTCGGCGTTGAATTACCAAAAAGGGTTTATTTGCTGTAAAATATCAGAAACCAAATGCAATAAAACATTTAGCGTTATTTTTTTCTATCTTAGCATCTTTAGACATGAAAAAAATAAGCATGGCATTTAGTCTCCGATATTAAAAAATACCTACATTGTATTTATCTTTGTCTGACCCTCCTCCCTTCACTCTCTCTCTCTCTTTCTATTTCTCCTTTTCTCTCTGTTTCTTATGCTTTCCTTTGGATTATGGTTATGGTTTAATTATTGGGCCGATGTGACTGAAATTTTTTATGGACTTTAGTTATGATAAAGTGCAGGAAACTAAGGATTATAGTATGCGTTTGATGCACAGTTAGTGCTTTATGAAGATTCGTAAGAATTAGTATTTAATACAAAAACAAGCACATATTAAACCATATTCAATCATCAACATAACATAAAGCGCTAAGTCAACAAATTATGCATTTTAGTTGTATATTTTCTCTAGTTAGGCATTCCTTCAGGAAAACAAACCAAAAAATAGCAACTTCCGGTTCAATACTTTTAAGTTTTTAAAACACATTTATAGTGTTTTCACTTTGCAAAGCTGTCCGTGTAAAGCAGCATGTTAATATGCCGACGTGTTTGTCCGTTGACCTAGCGCCACTAACTTAACTGCTTATATTTGTTATAGCTTGGTCTGTTAACTAGGAGCAATGAGTAGTATACGTATTGGTGCTATACGTTATCTATTTTGCTATCGGTAAATGAATTCCTGCTAGGCTGTGACATATTTTATGGTTGTTTTAAACTAGAATTTTTTTTTTTTTGAGAACTGTATTTTCTCCATATTTAAAAACCAACCTTATGTTTAGCGCCGTGGGGAGGCCGGCATATAGGAATTATATTTTTCCGGTTACGCTCGGCACACGTACACAATTAATTTTGTTACAAGAAAAGGGGCAGTCAGGCAGTCGAGTCCGGATCGAAGTCAGCACAGTCAACCGGACAGAGCTGACATGAGAAGGGTCCCCTTTAGAGGCGAAGGGTTAGAACATAAAACATGTAGAAACGACTTTGAATTCCTTGACGTCATCATATGATAATAAAGATGACCATCATGTTTTTGTAACTGTCGTCTTCGTGTCGTCATTAAACAATTAAAGATAATGTGTAATCATCTTTAATAAACTTTGTATAACCCATCCAAGTAATGTGTCCCCCACTCCATCATAAGTAATGACTGTCCCCTCTTGTGTTAAAAGAACTGATCACTTCTCTCTCCTCTCTAATATATTTGTTAAGAAGAAACACTCAAGAACTGTATAAATGTATCTTCCCCTCATCAATATGAATGACCCCATCATATCTCTTTAATATGAAACAATTTTTACTGTTTTGTACATCGGCATTAAAAAACCAATAGACAAGTTTTAAAGTCAAACGTGTACCGATACTAAGTAACAGCATTATGGAAACAGGTAGTGTCAGATCTATACTGTTGGAAACATCGGTTTCTAACAGGGATACCCAAGGCGGATTGATTAGACAACCAGCGATATTAGTGTTGTAAGCCACCATTTCTTACATACCTACCATTGAAGTTTCAGTTTCCTTGTGGAGACAGAGAGCGATAACCACTGTTTCATCATATCTTGTCAGCACATTTTTAATTTAATATATTATCATATAACATGTCATCCTTCCAGCCCAGAGCTGGATTGGGGCTTTTAATCTTCGGTCGTTTCATTTTCTCATAAGCTTCACGACATTTTCATATAACATCCACCTATGCCGAAAACCAAGAGCTAGAATACAGTAAGAACAGGGGACTATGCCATCAAGAGGATAAGTGGTTTTGGATATAGTTTAAGGTTATAAGACCAATATGAAAAGTTAAAATCAGAAAAAATATTTGATATCATAAAGAGAAATCTACAATGATTCCAAAATAAGATAAATTCTAGCATAGACAACCTAGCCAATTTCTGGTCAAAGCAATTGACTGTACTACATAACCACTGTAGTGAATTCACCAGAATATCTTTTTACTGTTTTCTTAACCTCAAACAAGGACCAGATTTACAAGGATACTATGTAAGAAGTTAGGCATCGTATTGTCCATTCACATTACACTTGAACTACTGCATGTCAGTACAGTCAAGGGAGCAGGCCCCAAGGAGGGAATTCTAAAGTTTAGCAGTTCGAGGGAAGAATGCATTTGAGTAGAAAGCTTTACGGAATCTAAACATCTTTACAGTCTAGGGTGGGATTTCGCTGCTTGTCTGGTTTGTCGAAGGAGAACTCGTGCTTTACGTTCTTCCGAGAACTTACCTCTGCTGATGAGAAGCATTAGGCTTCGAAATACCATGGTATCAAGTGTTTTACGCATCCTACACCCCCAATTGATGTATCGTCCTTATTGGATAAACGAATAAATCGATATGCATTCGTATATATTTTTATATTGTCGTTTTCTTATTTTCTTGATAATATCTATCTATTTCTCTGTCTCTGTGTCTCTCTCTCTCACTCTCTCTCTCTCTGTCTATATATATATATGTATATATATATATATATATAATTTTAAAGGTCATAACTCATGTTAGAAGGCTAAACATAACGTTAGATTTCATACACCTAAGGGACCATAACTAGATGTTATTGTTGCGATTTAGTTACTCTTTAACATCTACAGTAATTCAAAGAATAACTCAACCGCGGATACAACATCTGACGATTGTCCCTGGGGCTTATTAAGCAGGACGTTTGTTGTGATATGTGGGTTGAATTATCGCCAAGTATTTACTTTCTTTGTTATATATCTATACTTTTCAATTTATAACAATGCGTTCTGAATAGTGCATCGTTATTAAAAGAAAAAAATTGATACTTGCGCAGTATAGTTAACACGAATAAAAGGCAGACAAAATAGCAAATAGACAACTAATAACTGTCACCAAATGCAATAGATCTATTGTTCTTCTAATCTGTATAATGTTCATATATGTTCATACCTATAATATTTATGCATTCATTTGTTAATGTCACTTTTACTTAGCCAAGCTCGCGTAGTTTTCTAACATCGCTGACAACAGTCTCAAAATGCGCTTAAAATGGCGCCTATATTGGAAACTACGCGAGCTTTGCTAAGTTATGATGCCTCCGTTAGGTGTCAAGAAACAATGGATATCCCTTGTAAGAGTAGTTGCGCGTATAATTGTAAGGCAAGGGTTGCGTAAGCTTCAACCACACCTCTCCTGAATCGGCACTGCTTAAGTCAAGTGGTAAGGAGAATTGCTAGACGACTGGAAAGAATGCTGAAATAAGTGGAGAGTACATAAAACACCTGAAATTCCAAAATAGTCACCCATTCTATTACGGCCAGGCTCAACGTTGCTTAACTTCGGTGATCTAACGGGAACCGGTGTGTCAATGTGAATTACACATACATCAAAGTAAACTTGACGATAACGATTGCATAGGTAAGAAAACTTCCAATCAGTTAAGGTGCGTTAAATGCATACAGGTAAATATTTTTACATTGGGTAATAGTTAATTATTTATTTTGTTACATAGTAGTCACCAATTATCAAGGCCCTGAGGTCACTCGAGGATAACGGTTATTGAGTAATCAATGGGATAATATCGTAGTAGTCGTTATTAATGGAAATTTGGTAGATTGGATTACTTAAGGGGCGGTTCATCAAGAATTTGTTTATGTTGAACTTGAAGACAACCAAGTTGTAGCCAGCTGGGAAACGGGCAAACGGAAGTGAGTTCCACATGCGTGCAGTTCTAAGAAAGAAGCATTGTTCATGGAATCTAAGTTTTGATTTAGGCAGAGTTAACGAGTGGAGAAAGTTATTGACAGTGGTTTCAGCTAGACTGGTGTTTTTCAAGAAAGATTGATGATGGAGGAACAGAGATTGGAGCTCAGACGAGCACTTGCAGCGGAAGTAACGATAAAAAAGACGGTCGCAACGTCCCTTCTGAAGGAAAGAGGTTGCAGGGAAGAGAGAAAGCTGCCCCCACTAAGTTACGGAGTCTATTTTATATTCTGTCAAGGTAGGATAGGCTGCTTCTAGCAGCTCCTGTCCAGATGTGGCAACAATACTCCATTACTGGACGTACTTCGCTTTTATATAGATGGAGAAATGTATCAGCAGCGATAGCGATAGACAGATCCCACCATTCTTCCAGCGGCCTTGGCAACAGATTTAATGTACGTGTTCCATTTCAGATCAGGAGTAAAGGTCAAGCCCAGAAGCTTGTCAAAACATGAAGCTTCTCCAAGACGAGAACCCTCCATTTCAATTGATGTCAGATGGGGATCAGAGCGTTGATGATGTAAAGATAGAGCTTGGTTTTAGTTGTATTAAAAGTAACAAGCCACCTCTTCCCCCATTGAACCATGCGCTCAAGCTCGCCTCGTTATTTATTGTATAATATAGCGTACGATAGGAAAAAAAACACAAAAGATGCCTATTGAAAAGGTTAGAGTGAAAACAACAATCAGAAAAGAAAAGAGTTCCACGGTTATTCGAAAATAATCTACTTTCAGTAGATTATTTTCGAAGAATATCAAATTAATGACGACGACTAAACATAACGAGTCAAATGAGCCGGAGCAAAAAGAAGCAGAATATTTTCCAATTTTCTCTTATTTTAACTTCCTCCACATTCTCTTGTATTTTACGACTAGCAAGAGACCCGACGTAGCCCAGGATGGAAGCAGGATCAATTAATATTCCACACTTTCAATACTTTGTCATCGAAATTGGTGAAATCGCCCATTTTTCAAGTGAACCGATTAACTGCTTGCATCTTCGGGAACTCATTGTGGTGCACCGGGAAAAATTCACTTGCTTACCACAGTGATTCAGTTCACGATCGGTCGCAGTTTACATTTCATAGTACAGAATCTACCGTTTACTTTACAGGTTTATTTTATATAATCGCTTGAATTAAAGTTTAAAATGCAGTATCATGCTTGTGTTGTGCTCTAAACAGGATCATTCATTTTGAACGCGTTTCTGTTTTATAACAGAATAATCCACTGCCAATTTTATACGTCGATCCATTTAGCTTGCGCGGTTATAAAACACCTGTATAAGAGCGTTACATTTTGTCAAAATCGGATATTTCCTTCTTTCATCAGAGATTTTAAAAACGTATCGGAGTTATTCCAATGCAAAACTTAGCACTCCAAGACATATACTTTTTATTTGTTTAAAATTTCAAAGAAGTTAACGCAGCCGATTCAGAGTTCACGGTCTTCTTTACATAAATCAATATTTTATTTAATGTTTATCCCTGTGATTAATAAATTGTGATTGTATGTAAAAGAAGACTTAATTTTATTTTTGTATAACTAGTAGTATAAATAACTTGCAGAACCGTGGAAATTCCACGGTAGTTGAAAACATCATCACATAAGCAAATAATAGAATGTCCTTCAATGGAATAATCAGTGCGATATTAGATCCGATCAGACCATGAAATAAAAAAATAAATATTTTTGTAGTCGAATATGGTAACTGCTTGAGATATATTATTACAGAAAAATAGAAGAAAGACACTGGCTGGCGAAAAATAACATTAGTATTTTGATCTACAATGATAATTAACTTATTATTGTAACCTACACGGACAGGACACTGGCTGGCTATAAATTATTTATTAGTATTGTGATCTGCGCACATCATGCACTTACTGGTGATAAATAACTGATTAGTATTGCGATCTGTACCCACCAAATATGGCTGGCAATAAATTGGCTCGCGATAAATAATTTAATGATAACGGTCGAAGCGACACGCGTAATAATATGTAGATGAGTTTACTATCTAAAATACTGAACAGTTTTTAATTCAGAAGGTATCTCTTACTAAATACATATATATTCTATCCACGGTAAGTTGCTAAGCTGAAATAGGATGCAAGTCACACAAATGGCTGCCGTTAGTTTACTATTGCGCAGATTAGTTTAGAATTTTAGATTAGCGCATGTGTTATGTTGCCATATCACGTGCCAAGTTTCAGTAATTTGTATTGAAATCAATATTTGCATACAATTCTGGCACCCAGTATATATATATATATATATATATATATATATATATATATATATATATATATATATTCAAATATAATTACCCACTGACACGTGTTTCATCGTCTACAACTCATCAGAGTGGCTGAATCTTGCGAAATTCGAAATCGGGACCTCATGGTAAGAACCCTAAACTCTTACAACTGGAGCAGCACCCACGAGTGTTTAGATATATCTGTTATTTTATTTGTTTTGTTTTTGCGATACGTTTTGAATGAATTCAATTATTTATACAAAAGTGCATTTTTACCTAAATGCAAGTTGAGAATAAGTTTCCCTTTGATCAATTGGGTACCCCAAAATGTAGAGGGCATATTTATATATATATATTTTATATAATTGCCTACTAACACGTGTTTTTTTCGTCTGCGACTCATCAGAGTGGCTGAATCTAGCGAGAATCGAAATCGGGATATATATATATATATATATATATATATATATGGTATACTATATATTTGTATATGTATGCATATATAATGTACATGTATATATATATATATATATGTATATGTACATGTATATACACTACGTGACAGGATGATATGCGAATTGGATATTTTTTTTTGTTCGAACTCAGATAGTTTTTAATAAATATAAGTGAAAATTAGCACGTTATATGGCAACATTAAGACATCCGCAGGTCTAAAATTTTAAGCTAATCTGCGCAATATTAAACAAACGACAGCTTTTTTTTTTTTTTTTTTGTGACTTGCAGCCTATTTCAGCGTGTCAACTTTAAATGCAAATTATTACTAAACTGTTAATATGGTGAAGGGATGATGGTCAATTAAATCATGAGTCATTTCAGGAATATGTAATTTAAGAACAATAATAATACAGAGCAAACATCTTTAATATGGTTTTATAGTGCAATTAATATTGTATGTAACTGCCATCTTTATTAACAAGAGGAAAAACCTTAGTTCCATTGAAAATGTAAAACTTTGATTTCATCTGATGAAATGTTTTTGGCAGCAGTCAGAACTAAAGAAGTCATCATTGGTGGGGGGGGGTACTGCCTTCGTCCGGAGTTTTTTTTTTTTCAATATAATTAACTTTGGAGAACAAGCTGGATATCGCACTATTTTCCTATATCTGGCAAAAACACTCTCCAAATATTCAGTGGTTATCATTGCAGTATGAGACATTGCATTATCATGCCAGGGTTCGACGTGTTCCTTAATGCAGTCAACTTAGAATTTAGCAGTCATTTTCAATTCATCTAAGATTCTGAATGGTCCTACTAGCTAATTACCAACGATTGTAGATCAAAGCATAAAACCACCACCTCCTTGTTGACGCCTGATCCGGTGGGGACATGGAACACTCATTACGGTACCATCATTGAGTCAATCAAAGGTGGTTCGACACTGGCCGGTGACCAAAACAATTTGAAAATTTACCTTCATGTGATTTCTTGCGAACTCAAATCTCTTTTTCTTGTGAACATCCTTTAATAGAGGGTGATACTCTGTCTTTCCACATTTTGCAACCGTCCTCAGCCAGCGTTATCAAAAACTTTTTAATAGTTTCAAGAGGGTCACAGAACGCCCGTTGCAAAGTTCATGGTTAGTAATTTTTTTTTTCAATGAACGATCACGGTCCAATTCTTTGGCTATTTCTACTGTAGATATCTTATTATGAATCCTTTGAAAAATTCTGCTCAACTCAGCTTAACTCAAAACACCTTTACGCCCGGTCTTGTGTAAAAAGTTGGCAAGCTGAAATAGGATGGAAGTCACCAAAATGGCTG
>NC_136498.1:65850598-65865598 GCF_053919585.1 Euprymna scolopes | reverse complement strand
TATATATATATATATATATATATATATATATATATATATATATATATATATGCATGCATATGAATACATAAATATATGTACATACATATGTGTGTGTGAAGAAATTATGGAAATGACTTTAAAAGGAAATATGAAAATTAAAAAAAATTATTAAAGTAAAAGATGTCACAAACTTTTAGAAGGCACTTATTTTTAAAGAAAATTTAAATGAGACATTTGAACACATTGAAGTGTCGGATATAATGATAAGATAATTTTTCATTTTTGTCGTCGTCGTCGTCGTCGTCGTTGTTGTTGTTGTTGTTGTTGTTGTTGTTGTAAGTCCAATATTCCGCTATTAAATAGCCGCTTCAGGGTAGGAAGTTCGGTTCGTTATTTTTTGTTTCTTTTTCTTTTTCTTCATTTTGGTGTTATGGTGGAGGCAATGCCTCGGAGTAGAAGAGAAGAGAAAAATTAGTGCTGTTCCGGTGGATCCACGTGTGTTGTACTCCAGTTTCGGGCGGGAATTAACAGTAAAAGATGGCCATTGAAGACACTTATTTATATATTTATCAACGCGTCGTCTTTAATTCAAGACTTATTCGGAACATTTTATGTATTTGGTATATACAAATAATATTTCTGTTTCTTTCTTCAGGCTAATAATAGCCGTTAGAATTCAAAATATTCAGTGTGTTTATGACATGTACTGAGTATCTTTTTTTGTTTATTTCAAACTGTAGTATATATATATATATATATATATATATATATATATATATATATATATGATGAAAATAATGGAAATAGTATTCTGACAAAATAGAGAAAATAAAAAGGAACAAACCGTATTATATTTTTTCATCCAGAGGAAGTCTCGAAATAAAGACGAAACGTTGATGAACACATAATACGGTTTGTTCCTTTTTATTTTCTCTCTCTCTCTTTCTCTCTCTCTCTCTCTCTCTCTCTATATATATATATATATATATATATATATATATATATACAATTGAATTACGAAATTTCATATTATAAAATATCTGCTTATCAATATATTAGCAATCCTGAACACACTTAAAAGAAAATCACAAAAGAAAACAATTCACAAATTAATTCCACTTTTTTTAAATGCGTTGACTCAATATTTATTAATTTCAACCCAAATTAGGCATTTGTTGATTTTTCTGTATTAGCAGTATTGTGATAATTATTATTTATTTATACTGAGTAGTACTATCCAATTTTTACTGTCTATGCTCATGGAAATATTATTTTTAACTCATTCACAACTCCAGGTCATGCCCAATATGTATTTAAATTTTAGGATATTTTCAATATATCTAGCTTTTATAAATATAGTCACACGTTAAACTATATATGGTATCATACTGGCATGGAGTGTTACACATACAAATAAGTACAGTTAGTGTGAACGGTTATAAACAACACAATCAATATCTCCATGGCGTATTCTTGACTGAGCTAAAGCGAAGGTTAAGTGTGACGAAATGAGGTCAGACGTGTCAGAATCAAAGTAATATGTGGTCATCAACGAGTATATATATATATATATAGAATACAGAACAAACAAACAACAATAGATTTGAAGACCAGTCTGGTTTGAGGTTTGTTGCGACCAGTAGCTAAAACTTTAGTAATTGAACAGCAATTGAATAATCCTCGACAATCAGCATCGGCCTGTCTCTTTTGGAATACATCTCCCTCTTTCTTTCTTTCCTTCTTTCTCTCTCTCTCTCACTCTTTATATATATATATATTTATATATATATGTATATATATATATACTAGCTGTACCCTGCCATGCGTTGCAGTGGCTCAATTTGGTGTAATGGAAAAATTTAATAAAAGAGAAAATGCATGTTTCTTATATTAGTACAGCAATCCACTGCAAAAAGTGAAAAAGAAGGCGAAACTGAAAAAAATGGTACTCTTGCAGAATTTGATCTGGATCCTCGGGAGTTTCTGTCAATCATTCATGTTTTGGACTTGACCAACAATCAGTGGATGAAGCCGAACGTAGCAAAAATGTTGAAACGCTAAATGTTTTTTTTGTTGTTGTTTTAAAAAATGTGAGTTAGTAATAAATATTTGGTTGATGGTGGGGGAAGCGGGTTACTATACACAGATTCGAAAAAGTTGTCCAAAAACAAATAAATGAAAGCAAAGGTAAGGTAATTTACGTTTCTACCTAATTGGATAATTGTTTAGTGTTTTTATGTAATGTAAAATGTTTAATTGGCTCAAAAAACAGAAATGGTCGCGGACTCTGTTGAATACGTTAAGTTTGGGAAAGTAAGTTGAAAACTAAAAACTATACAATACAGTGTCTGAAACTCACTGAATATATGTTACCATGACATAGGCTGGCATAATCGGTGGGTTTCTAATAGTATTTTGTATAGTTTTTTAGTTTTAACTCACTTTCTCTAACTTAAAGTAATCAACAGTGTCCACCACCATTTGTAGCTTTCAAATACATCAATAAACACTGTTTTCGAGCCGACTAAACGTTACATTTAATGAAAAGGGTTTGTATTACTAAACACAGATACAAAGAAGTTGTCAAAAAATAAATATATAAAAAATAAATGTTATCAAAGGCAAGAAAAGTAAGTGTTCTACCTAACTGGATAAGATTTTAGTGTTTTTATGTAATGTATAATCGGTTCAAAAACATTCAATGTTTATCGGTATATCTGAAAAATACAAATGGCGGCAGACTGTATCGAACACGTTAAGTTTGGGGAAATTTTGGGAAAATGAGTTTAAACTAAAAAAACTATACAAAATACTGTTAGGAACTCACTCAATATATGTTACCATGACGTAGGCTGGCATATAATCGGTGGTTTTAAACTTTTGCTCGATACAGGTGACGACTTTTAAAAGTCCCTTTTAGTGATTACCTGGTTTGAGGATATTTGTACAACTAAACGGCAAATCTGCTCCCAAAAATCCGGTATTATTTTACTTTAAGGCCCGTTTCACATTCATATATAACGAAATATTTTATTGTAGATTTCGGTGTGCTAAAAACGAATCTGCAAACCGTTTGCGTAGCAAAGAAAAAGTTTTCATGATATTCATGAAATTACTTTTTCGAAAAATGGGTGATCACTTTTCAATGTAAATTTAACTTAGAATGAGCACCCACTTTCTGGCCACCTGAGAGAGGGGCATTTTTCTGTTTCTTGGCTAAAAAGTTTTTTGTTTGATTTCTTTTGCATGGTAATAACCCCTGAACTCTGGGACTATTTTCCATTTAACAGCCGTAGCCTTCGTTTACGCTATGCGTAAGCATAAACGAAAGCTGTTTAGCCAATAAACATGGGAAAAATCCCCCCTCTCTCAGGTGGCTAGAAAGTGGGTGCTCATTTTAAGTTAAATTTACATGGAAAAGTGATCGCCACTTTTTCGAAAAAGTAATTTCTTCATATCATAAAACTATTTTTTTTGCGACGGAAACGGTTTGCAGATTCGTTTTTAGCACACCAAAATCTACAAAAACAATTTGTTATTTACGAACGTGAGACGCACGGCCCTTAATGGAAAATTATATAAAAAATCCGGGGGAAAATAGTTTTCAATAAAAACAGCAAATGAATTCGATAGAAAAAAATGGATGCTATTTTTTTCTTTCTGTGTGTTTCTTGGCTAAAAAGTCTTTTTGTTTGATTTCTTTTGCATGGTATTAACCCCTGAACTCTGGGACTATTTTCTATTTCACAGACGTAGCCTTTGTTTATGCTATGCGTGAGCATAAACGAAAACTGTTAAATATGCATTCGCGTACCAAACTGCCTTGTCAAAAAACCTTTAAGCCAATAAACACGAAAATAAATGGCCCTTCCTCAGGTGGCCAGAAAGTGGGTGCTCATTTTAAGTTACATTTACATGGAACAGTGATCACCCAATTTTCGAAAAAAAAATTTCTTCAAATCATGAAAACTATTTTGGTACTCCTTGGGCGTTGAGTTCCATGGCGACTCGCAGAATTATTTAATGGTCGTTCCCTTAGTACCCCCCTAGTCAAGGCTAACGTATGCGCACGTAACATTTTTTTATTTATTTACTTACGTGGTGGAGTTTCTTTACTGATAGGTTTTTTGAAATTTTTTCACTGGATTATTATTGATTGAACACTAACCAGATTATGAAAACAATTGAAAAAAAAAAATCATTTCAACATTTGAAAGGGGTACTCACTTTTTAGTTCTGGTAAATCGGTCACTTTTTATTTATTTATTTTTCTAAATACGGAAGTATCTTCGGGAGATATAAAATGGTCGCATGTTGACGAAGCAATGTATCGGGAGGCGTACGGGATTAAAAATTATTGCTAAATTTTTAGATTAGGTCCACCTCCTCAATTGTCTTTTAAATGACGACTTGAAATGGTTTTCGACTATGCTAGATACGAAAATCGCATCGAAATTTTGCAGAAATAAGTAGTTATCAAGATATAAAAAGTTGTATTATGCATTGTAATCTTTGGCGGCCATCTTTTTTACGTGTGTGTATTTGTTTGTGGCGCGTGTACACGTAAAAAGATGGCCGCCGAAGAATACAATGCATAATACAACTTTTTATTTCCGCAAAATTTCAATGCAATTTGCGTGTTCAGCATACTCGGAAACCTATAAATGTCGTCATTGAAAGGAAAATTGTGGAGGTGGACATAATCTAAAAAAATACCAAATTATTAAACATTTCTCCAGCATGTTAGTGAAATTTATAATACTTTAAAAAAATTAAAAAAAAACAAACAAAAGTTTTGAAAAAAAAACTCACCTTTCACAAAAACAATTTTAAAAAAAACCCCACAAACTAACTAAATAAGTAAAAAAAAAAATAATTAAAAAACTCGAAACTTTATTTTCATAAAAACAATAAAAAAGTCCTGTTCAATCTATATTTTTTTCTTTGAGAAACAAATATATTTCTGACTTACAAATGCGGTAGAGACTCATTTTTTTTACTGTCTATGGTTTTGATATACCGCGTTTTTATTGCTTACAAAATGGGTGACTGACTTATCAGAACGTTGTAACTAAAAAGTGAGCACCACTTTCAAATGTCGAAATAATGATTTCTTTTTTACATTTTTTTTAATAATCTGTTTAATTAGTGTCCAATCAATAATAATCCAGTGAAAAAAAATTCCAAAACCTATAAGTATAGAAATTAAGCATGGGAGTGATGGTTGTACAACGTCGCCTTTCGCACTTTTACAAACATTATTTACGTTAACTCTTTTCATAAATAATTTAAAAGAAAGTAACTAAACCATTTATTGATAATTTGTCACGTGTACAAACATTTATATATTTACGTAGGCTTAACTCCTTTCATGAATAAGAAAAGTTTTACTCTTTAAGAATAATAAAAGGAAAAAGTTACTGAACATTTATAAAAGGACTTACTTCTTTTCATGAAGGCCAGAGGAATAGTTGGCCGAAAAGTCGTGAAACAAAAACTAATAAATATGAGAATAATAGTCCGCAATAAATAAAAATGGTGCTAATGCAGAGAGTGATCCGCGCTATTTTTTAAATCAGATTTTCACGTTTAAATAACGTTTTACGATATGTTTTTTTTTATTATTATTTATTCAATTGTAAGGTTAAAGTACAGAATAGGTACGAAACATCCTTCCCTCTCCATGTTAAGAATGACTTTTTAAATAATAACATTATTTCAGCACGGATTACTCTCTGCGTGAGTAATCTTATATCGAAAAACAAAACAAAACACTCAAAAAGCAAGCGACAAACTTTTTGGGGGGCCTTATATAATAAAGAAAAGATGTGTAAATTAAAAAATTTGGAAGATAAACAAATGAAATATGTTTTTTTTTTTTTTACTTATCGAGTTAACAGAAAATGAAATCTTTCGTCAATTCGTGGCTGTGAAATGAATCGAACCGGAAGTTCAGTTTTATCAACAGAACAGATTCGCAGTAACGGTTAAAAAAATATATTTATTTTATTTAATATTTTAATTTTAATAATTCGCGAGGTAAATTTATTTTAATAACATAAAAACATACCTCGACTCTAAAAATGGGTTGTCTGAAAATTTCAAATAAATTGGTAACGTAGAAATATGGTTTTATTCGTTTAGAACGAACCAACTTTACATTTTTATATATATAGATATATGTATATATATATGTATATATATATATATATATATATATATATATATATATATATAGGGAGAGAGAGAGAGATATCCTTTATAATCTCAGTGAATACTGTACTTGTAAAACTTTGATATTTCTATCTAAAATAAAATCTGTCATGTCGGGTTCTCATATATAGGGTGGGCTAAAATAAGGGTCCTATTTTTAAAAATTCATAAATTCATGTAAGTTTTAAGAAGTGTTTTTCGGCCAAAATTTGTTTTGTTTATTTCAAAAAAAATCTCGGAAGGGGCAGTCTACACACACATAAAGTTTGGTGAGTTTAACTTTTATTTTGTGGAAGTTATTCAAATTTAAAGATAGGACCCTTATTTTGGCCCACCCTGTATATACAACGAAGTTATTCAAACAATATCACAAAGATAACATACGTAACAGTACAAACGATCTGTCCATGAAAAATGAAAGAAACAAGATATAAGAAAATCGCGCAGCATGACCCATATTCGCATGTTTAGTTATATATGACATTCAATTCTTGTCTATTATGAGTAAATAAGAATATATATGTCTATATATATATATATATATATATATATATATATAACTCCGAGAGTATTAGAGATATACAAAAAATAAATAAATGTGATGTATTTATTCAAAGATGTTTGATTTTACTTATGTTTAAAACGAAAAAAAAACGCGCACATTGAACGGCGCATACAATGCTAGCAGATTTCATTTTTTACATTAATCAAGTTATCCTTAGATATTATATTGCAATATGAAAGAGTGCGAAACTTACATTTTTAAAATTCATCAAGAGTATACATTTTCATAAATATTTTTATTTAATCTGCCATGATAATATCACTAACAAGCAAAATCATACACAGAACATTTGAAATTCTCAACGAGTCCTATTATTTGCAAGAATGCTTCGAGCCTATTCTTGGTCCATAAAGCCAGCAAGATGTGCAATGAAACTTGATGGTCAAAATATATGCCACTGAAAAAATATTTAGAATCATATGACAACAAAGAAAATGCTTACTCAAACATTTAAATTTAAACCCAAGTTATATTTTATCAAATGCTGAATGTTGTATTAACTGATAATCTTTAATTTTTCTTGTTCATTAAGAGTAATTTTTTTTTCAAACTTAATATGCTCTACTTGGTTCACAAAAGACTACTAATACTTAATTTTTACCATTTATTCTGCAGTTTCATTACTACGGGAGGCAACTGCCAGACGTTGCTTTTGTTGTAATTTGAAAAAGCGGAGGTTAGAACCTAAGAAAGAAATAAAAGAGGAATAAAGAATCAGGAGTGGAAATTTCAAACGGCTTACAAAGTATCTGATTGTCGCTTGCATAAAAGAGAAATAGCGAAGAATAGAAAAAGAAAGAAAAAGGACGGAAAGAAATAAAATTATATAAGAAGTGGATGACAACAGAGACTACATCTGATGATTGTCATCAAAACCCAGGCTAATGTTGAATTTGTAAGAGGTGGGTCGTAGCTTAAGAAAAGAAGATATCTAGACCACTCCTCATCTCACATACATTTTTCCATTCAGAATTATAAAAGAAAGAAATAGGATATGCCTGGCTCGCCTAAACCCTTTTTTAAAAAAAATTAAAAAAAAGAACAACTTGACAATTCGACTCTGAAATTTAGTGAGTGTGATCTCTACTTTTCCAAACAATTCTTCTAAGACAGAAAAACGGTTACTAGTCTCTTTATACTTTAGTGTTGTTTTCATGGAAAGTTCTCGACTGAGTTCTAATATTTTGTTCCTCTTTTTAAGGCATTCGCAAAAATAATTCGTTGTTTTCGGCCACATCGAAATATGAATGTTATTTGTACACCTATTTGCCTCGAATTACCGACATTTCATAGATGGTCTTCCTTGCGATGACTTCTTCTCCGCTGAGCACATATACCGCCGAACTGAGCCCCTGTTCATTACAAGTTACTCGTTTTCAAATCGAAGAGAGTGCTCAAATATGTATATATTTTTTATCAAACATGTTTCGATTACCGAATCCTATCAACGATCCCATAACTTCATCAGACTTTATAGCAATAATTATTATTAGTAGGACAAAAAGATACTAGAAAAAGGACAAAAAAAGGAAAAAAATTAATTCGACATTAGCAGCAGTTAAGTTTTAAGAAATACTGGAGGGAGGTAAAGGGCCAGGAAAAGTTTAAAATATTAAACCAGACACGGATAGGAATAGATGGAGGGAGAGAGAGAGAAAGGCTGGAAAAGTAAAGCGTGAGACGGCTAAAACTTTAAAGGTAGAGGTAGAGAGAGAGAGAGAGAGAGATATGGAGTAAGAGAAAAGGAAAAAGACAAGCAGTTAATATTGTAGTGCTATATGTATGCCATATGGAGTTTGACCTGTTCAAAATACATGCGGTTAGGAAGGGGGAGTTGTTTGCAATAACTAAAATGCGTCATCTTAAAGTAAACTTAGTTACATCCAACTTAAGTGCATTTATCTATTTAAAGAAAGTATTGAATACATCGACTATAAAAGGTTTGTAAGCAAGGTAAATTAATTAAATTGCAAGATACGAATGGAATTAACGTATAGGTTGGTTGGTTGTTTTTGTTTTACGGCATATCAACCCTTTTCGGGTCATTTAATGCCGAATCCAAAGATTTTGAAGAAAAATCTTTTTAATAGAATATATTTGTTGTTTTCACGTCGGTTTCTATTTAACCCATAGTTGGGACCCAAACAGGTACTATCACTCCGGGTCAGAGTGGACCTGGGAGCAATGGTAATTAAAGGGTGGCTCCACACTCCCCAAAGCCCACAAGCTGGGGCCTCACCACTGGATATAGTTTAAGGTCATATCCAGGACCACCATTGAGGGACTTTTACCCTCTGCAGGGGGGGGGGCAGTCGGCGTATTCTAATGTCCAACCGACAGGGCCTAACATACAGGATATGAAACTATGGAATATAAATAATAATATTAATAATAATAATAATAATAATAATAATAATGATAATAATGATAATAATAATAATAATAATAACAACAACAACAACAATAATAATAATAATAATAATAACAACAACAACAATAATAATAATAATAAATACCTGATAATAATAATGATAGTAAAGGTTATGGAATTAGATCTACTTAGTAATTGTATAAATACAGTAGGTATAACATAGAAAAATAAAAAATAAAAGTAGAATATAAAAAATAAGTATTATTAATCAGGCTAGATTAGACAGATTCATGATAAATTATGTTCTAAGAATATGATTGGTTTAATATTTGAGAGTCTGTATAGAGTTGATCGGATACAAGGGTTCATTGAGTAGAGATTAAGTTATAATGGTTCAGGAGTCCTAAAACTTCAAGTAAGATAAAGTGTTGGAGGTAATTATCTGGTTTAATGTTTTAGTTCGGGGTACTTGATATTAAGGGTCAAATGCATCAGAATTGCTAGGGTTAGAAATTTGTATAATTATGCGCATGCACATATACATATATAAAAGGTATATGTATGCAAATATATAATTACATATTAATGGACATACTGAGTCAAGTGTAAATGGCTATATATATGAAAGTAAAAATAAAAATAATAATAAGTATAAAATAAAAATGAAAGTAGTAAAAATGTACGTAAGTACAGGGATCAAGTATAATTCGCTAAGTAATTTAATGTATTTATTTGCTTCCCCACCAAACCAAATTAGGCACAAGGCCGTTTTTAATGTGGGGTAAAAACCAGCTCCCCTAAAAGTAGGCAAAAAGGGGGCACTCTGGTTACCAAAAATAATAATTGTCCCAGTGTAGAGGGTTTCCCCTCCATTGACTGGTACAAATTATCTTAAGTGCAGCATCTGCAGAACAGATACTACACTTTGATCCCGGCCCGAAGGCCAAGAACAAAAGTAATTTAATAGATGTAGTAGTTAAGCGTATATATGCATAAGAACTATATATATATATATATATATATATATATATATATATATATATATATATATATATATATATATATATATAAGGAAAAGTTATTAATTAGGTGAGAGAATTCATAAGGCAGGTAGGCTATATTATTAGTTATATGGTTAGTAGAATATTTATGATTTTAAATTGTGTTGAACCGATATAGGGGGCCTGAAGATTTAAAAGTTAAAAGTTATGAAAGTAAAGATTCAGTTATAATGAGTCAGTAGTTTTCTAGTTAAGCCACCGATGAAAGATGACAGGCTGTTTTTCTCTCCTTTTTATTTCTTGATCCCACTCCACTGGCGATCAACTTTTCTATGGACTACTGCACTATCCGAAAAAACATATCCCATAACTTCAGCTGCTTTGAAAACTTTACAACCAGACTATTAACATTGCACTTGATTTAATTTTAAACTTCATTCTCTCTAAAGACGTACTTTCGCCTTTCGGATTAACTTGAGAGAATCTTCATGAAATATTATGCGCGGTTTGTTTTTATTTTTTTACATATCCAATATTTTTTCACTTGTTTTGTCTTGGCAATTTATGACTATAATAAATTGCGGTTTCACTTAATGCCATAAACAGCAAATTCTAACATTGCTACAAATATAATTTGTTGATTTCTTTCTGTCCTCTGATGAGAAGAATAGCAAGAATAGCATTCTTTGAAACTCGAGGGAATAAGGACTTTGTAAATTGTTTTATATTTTGATTGTAAATTTCAACTTACAGTTTTAATTTTCTTTCTCTTATAATAAGCTCTATTCTCTGTTGCATATTGAGCTTTTTTGTTCGGTTGGGATTAAATTATCTCTATATAAATACTGGTATTTGTATTAGATTGAAGTTTACCATTGTGTATATCAGGTAAACACTACATCCTTTTGATTTCATTACTCATGAAATGTGCACTACTGACGACCTAACCATATGGGCCACGGCGCAATCTATTGGCTATCCCTCGATTTTTTAAATTCTTATATTTTCATCCAGTTCTACATTCTACGATGTGACAAGCAACGCGTCCTATACAACTAAGATAGTTACTGCTGGTATGCAGGCGGTAGATATCACATCTACAAACATTAACTGAAATTAGCCTACTCCCCAGACACGAAATTTGAATTTTCAACTACGATAAGACCATCTTCTCTATATAATCCTCTGCTTTTGTTATTTATAGTTTGGTGGGATTGTACAAAATAAAAAAAAAAAAACAAATAGGTCAGTTGCTTTTTCTGAGTTTAAAGATCACATGCAGAGTTCAAATGATCAAGGTTTGTCCTTCTTATTCTGCCTTCAAAGTTTTACCCATCTCACGACTTTCTTTTCCACACTTTCTCCCTATCTTTCACCTTCCTTCTATTTATATCCGTGTCTGGTTTAATATTTTAAACTTCCACTCGCCCCTTACCACCTTCTGATGTTTCTTAAAACATACCTGCTGCTGATGTCGAATTGAATTTTTTGTGTGCTTTTTCTAGTATCTTTTTTTTCCTAATCATAATAATAATTTCTGTAAAGTCTGATGAAGTTTTCGATCGTTGCTACGATTCGGTAATCGAAACATTTGTAACTAAGCAAATAAAACGGTAATAAATATATATATATATATATATGTATCCTATATATATAATATTATATATGTATATATATATATATATATATATATATATATATATATATATATAAGCACAAGAACACATAAATTACGATTGTGAAATAATATTTCTCATACATCATTGTACTATATTAATTCCTTTTATTAAATAGTTTAATATTGAAATTTTTAATGGTTTACATATGTAATAAAATGTCACAAAAATGAAGTTTATTCAAAGATACCAAACACGAGCTTTTTGTAAGGCATTTTCCAAGACAATTTTTAGCATCTGACATTTCCTGAAATAAATTTCCTTCCGTATGTTAACTCAAAGAGTTTGGATAGTTCAACGTTGCTTTACGTACACCTCTTCCTTAAAATGTCCTTCACCAAAATAAATGATACTGTGAAATCAAATAGATTTCTCGTTGGTACCGAACATCGGTCTTCACTGGAGTTTGGGTGACAAGTTTTCCCAGAGTCTCTGTTCTAATTAAGCTAAGAGGAAATCAACTAGTGTTTATCCAATGTTTCCGACTTTATGTCGTTCGAACACTATGGATTGTCTAATGTCCGCGCCAGAATTGAGCGTTCATTAGTCCTTAATTCCCTTCGTTATCCTGGCAATGGTTTGGTAACTCGGGGGTAGAGGCTTAGTAAATGGAATCAAAGATGGATTTGTGGCTGTGTTCGAGTTTCCTGGCTAGCAGGAATTTTAACCCTACGCTGGTGATTGCATATGCATTAAACACTAGTGTCAGTCTGTATAAAAGAAATAATATTATATATATATATATATATATATATATATATATATATATATATATATATTGACTAAAATGATTCATAATCGTTAATTAAAAATCAGTCCCAAAAGGAAAAACAAACAAAATCAATTCTATTGTACGATCGTTTCGGAAACGATGTTCATTTTATTGAAATTGACAATAAGTATTTACAATAATTTGACAGAAGTTTTGTTCTTTAAAACATGGTCTCCTCATCATCAAAAATAGATGGGAGGGGGGGAGTTAAAGACACCTTAATAAGACTAGCATTTTAGTCGTGTGTAAGGCAAATATTTCTTTTTTTTTAATCTCCATTAAAAAAATTCGTTTTGTTTTAAATTCAGTTAGTCTATCTTTAGGCATGCTGTTATATTTTGTCTCTGAATCGACAATTATTACTTAGCGTTTAATGAAATAAGAATTACAATTAAGTTTACACAGATAATCTGAAATAGCCAACGCAAAATATATTATAAATATTAAAGACTTTATATTTATTAATAATCCTAATAGAATTACTGATTCAATAAACGAATCAAGCAGCCCTTCTATTAATAACCCTACAACTAGCACTACTACTACTACTACTACTACTACTACTACTAATGATTATAATAATATTTCTCCCAATATTCATCCTAATACTAATAACACTCATGATGCCCTCCAAAACAATACTCCGACAATCATTGTCGCGCCCTATGTTCATCACAATGAATTTTTTTTTTAATTATCCCACCATATTTAATCCCAGTATAAATCAACAAATTAATATAAGATCTCAAATAATTGATAAACCACATATATCGGCGCTACTTCAACTTTAATAAAGGAAGAAATATCAAACCACACATCTTCTTTTAACAACCGAAATTCTAATAATAAACAAAGAACTTCTCTAACCACTTTAATTAAAAAAAAACTTAAATCTAGTAATACTCCCTTTTCAATTAAATGGACTATCCTGCAAAGGTTAAGTCTCATACTCCAGGTTCTAACTCATGTCACCTCTGCACAGCCGAAGCAATAACAATAATTACCCCCTCAAACTAGCAATATTATAAACTCTAAAACGAATTAATCATCTATTGCAAACATAAGACCAAATTTAAATATGGCAAATTTGAAATTACATAGCTCTTATATTTACCCTTCAGATACATAATTCCATAATATAATAGATCTTTTTACATACTTTCTTAGCACTTTATAATTTTATAATTGTAATTGTAATTCTTTCTTTCCTTTATGTTTGGTCGGCTTTACATCTACAGTTTCCGTTTAAGTGTATCCATGCGCAAATTATAATTTATCAATTAATTTTGTGTGTTGCGTACTCTTTTCCTCATCTTTTTAGTTGAGGATATGTGTTCGCAATAAATAAAATTAATATCTCAATAAGCATTCTAACTAATTACATATATTCATCTACCTGTACATTTACATTTTTGTATGTGTGTTTACTTATACTTTGCTATGTGCATTTAAATACACACTTGCGTAAATGTATATTTATTTTTGTGCAGTTCTCAGTTCTCCCGTTATAGCGGAGCCTTTGTATGCTGGCCAGTGTCCTCCCCATAACTTTTGTCTTATCCCCTTTAAATCTGTTATTTATTTATTTATTTATTCATCACAACTTTAAATACCCTTTCCAATCTATATATAGATATAGACGTTTCCACATTAAACTCATAGCACATAACTTGTAGACAATCTATAATTTATAACTTCTCATTCCACGCATTTGATTTGCTTCAATCTTGTGACTCCTGCTGATAATATCATTTTAAAGTCATTACTTGTCTATTTCATTTCATCTCTTCTTTTCTGCCTTAATTATTGCACTATTTCAACGGTCTGGGTCATTGTAACATTGCCTTTTCCATTCTATAAATAACTCAATCACCGCTCACCGTTTCTGTTTCTTTATGCGTATTTAGAAATTCGGCCTCGCCAGAAGCGCCTTGGAATCTTTCCATTTCTTCATTATACGTACATTTCATTTTATAATAATATATTGAACACACTCTTTTTTCCTTGTACCCATTTGTGAATTATTTCATGGAATTCTGCCTTTTAGATGACACCGAAATATCTTCCAGTAACGCGATTTCTTTGGATTTTTACTTCTGGATACCGGACTTTTACCAACTTTTCTTAAATTTTGACGTTATTCACTCGACCATCCATTCATATGAAATCAGTTTTCTTCCCCCCCCCCCCCATTCCCTCTGCTTCACTAATTTTTAAAACTTTTACCAAGTAAGCTCTATGGCTTACTTGTAGTTTCTTCAAATACTCTGCAAGCAAAATCTGATTCCGCATTTTCCTAATTCCTACTCTCTGATAAGCAGGAAAGTATTTCTTTCAAAATTCCGCGGATTAAAGAAAATCCACTAAATTTGTGTCTCCTTTTTGAAAATTAAATGTTTTCAACTCTTCTTAAAGTGTTT
>NC_136498.1:65798098-65848098 GCF_053919585.1 Euprymna scolopes | reverse complement strand
TCACCTTTACTCTTGATCTGAAATGGAACACGTATATCAAATCTGTTGCCAATGCCGCTGGAAAAATGGTAGGATCCTTCTACTGCTCTAGTAGATATCTCACTGCTGATGCATCTCTATCTATATAAAAGCCAAGTGCGTCCAAAGATGGAGTACTGTTGCCACATCTGGGCAGGAGCTGCTAAAAAGAGCTTATCCTGCTTTGACGGAGTACAAAATTGACTTCCTAATTTAGTGAGGGATGCCCTTTTCTCTTCCCTGCATTCTCTCTCCCACAGAAGAGACGTTTCGAGCTTGTCTTCGTTTTATCATTGTTTCCATGGCAAGTGCTCGTCTCAGCTCCAATCTCTGGTCCCCTCCCAATCTTTCACGAAAAAACACCCGTCTAGCTGAACCTACTGTCAATAATTTTCCCCACTCCTTATCTGTGCTTAAATCAAAACGTAGATTCCATAAACAAAGGTTCTTTCTTAGAACTGCACGCCTGTGGAACTCCCTTCCGTTTGCATGTTTCCCAGCTGACTAAAACTTGAATGTCTTCAAGTACAAAATAAACAAATTCCTGATAAATCGCACTCTTAAGTAATCTAATTTATAAAATCTCAATTACTAATGATTACTACGACATTATCCCACTGATTACTGTACACGCAACAACCCTTATCCTTGAGTGGCCTCCAGGCCTTAATATTGGTTACTCCTCTCACTTAAAAATCTTTCAGTCCTTCCCCAACATCAGGGGTCTACGTTCTAACCTTCCAGAGGTTGAAACCCAATTACAGGAGACGAAACCTGACATATTCTTTCTAAGCGAAACTGAAATACGGCCGACCACCTTCCTAGATGGGTTCATAATTAAAGGATACTCTAACTTAACATCTAAATCTGACCCCCAGGATCGCCACGTCATGGTATATGTGACTACATTAAAGATGGCTTCCCATGTGGTAGGGATATCTCCAGAGAAGACCCTAATCTGCCTTATATGTGCTTCCGAGTTGCACTTGCTTACACCACCGCATTTATATTTGCCCTCTATGGCCCCACAACAGCGGAGTTAGTGTCTTTAAGAGTATATCAGAGAAAATTGACCACATCCTGTCTGCTCATCCCTCGGCTAACATTGACATTTGCGGTGACTTCAATGTCCATAATGTGGAAGGGCTGGCCCACTCAAATAAGACTGATGATGAAGGGAGGTTCTGTCATGATTTTGCCATTGCCTATGACCTCACTCAGATTGTCCACGAGCTCACCCGTGTGCCCGATACTACCGGTCAGTATGCAAGCCTTCTAGACCTTTTTCTATCCACTTCCCCTTCATGTTCCGTTCTATCTCCTCTGGGATACTTCGACCACTGCGTCGTATCAGTTAAGATCAAAATGAAATATAATAAATCTACAGACGTACCTCTCCACCGTACTGTATACCGATACTCTATGGCGGACTGGGATGCTTCCATACATTCATATCTGATTTACCTCTCCATTCCATGTTTAAAAAGGATGTGTCCTCTATAATATCAGACCTGACCGAATGGTTACTTGTAGGCATAGGCCAATTCATACCATCCAAAACATTCCAACAAAAACCTAACAGCCAGCCATGGTTCTCCCCTAAATGTGCTGTTGCCATCGCACACAGAAATCACTTTTTCCATAGCTACCAACGTAATAGATGCACTGAAACTAAAGCTGCTTTCAGGACCGCCAGCAACCACTGTAAAAGAGTAATACAAAATGCAAGAGAACTATATGCTCAGTCCGTTAAATCCAAAGTAGCTGAGCAGCGGCTTGGTTCCCACCAGTTCTGGCAAATAGCAAATAGGATCCTGAACAGAAACGTGCGTTCTATCCCAACCATTATCAATGGACCAAAGGTCATCTCGACAGCGTCCGACAAAGCCAAATAATTTGCCAAAAACTTTGCGGCAAATTCTACCCTGTGCGACGAAGGCCATCAACTCCCTATATTCCCTCCTATAACAGACAACACGCTATGCAACATACAAATAGCTGTGCGTGAGGTCACCAAGCTAATCAACAACCTTTACTCCAGTAAAGCAACTGGTCCTGGCGGTATTCCAATTATAGTGTTAAAAAATACAACCAGAACTTGCCCTCATACTAACCAAACTGTTTAAGCGTTGCCTTAAGGAGAAGTGCTTTCCAACACCCTGGAAAACCTCATCAGTATGGCCTGTATTTAAGAATTCAGGTGATAAGTCATTCCCCTCTCAGTACAGACCAATAAGTCTCCTATGTCATGAGTAAGTTGCTGGAATCCACAATAAATAGAGAAGTAGTCAACCACCCCAACAGAAATAACCTTCTTAGCGACACACAATATGTTTTCCGTTCTGCTAGATCTACAGCAGATGTGCTAACGGTTATATCTCATAGGATTAGCGAATCTCTCGACAAAGGCTTAATTTCTAGGGCAATTGCTCTTGACATATCAAAGGCCTTTGATAAGGTTTGGCATAAAGGCGTACTACACAAGATTTCCAGCTACGGTATAGTTGGAAATGTTTTCTCGATCATTAAATCATTTCTCTCAGATAGGCTCATAAGAGTAGTGGTTGTTGGGCAGAAATCAGAGGCCCACAGTATTAACGCTGGAGTTCCTCATGGGTCCATACTGGGCCCAACTCTCTTCCTGATCTACATCAATGATCTTCCAAAACACATACTAAACTCTTTCGTTGACATCTATGCTGATGACACGACTATCTATGGCAACACATCAAAGGCCGTAAATGATGATGTTCTCTCTGATTCTCTCTCCTCAGATCTTGAGCGCGTGGTGCCGTGGGGAAGAGGTGGCTGATTACCTTTAATGCATCAAAGACCAAGCTCCTATCTCTAGAGCATCAACTCTCTGATCCCCATCTGGCATCAATTGAAATGGATAGCTCTCGTCTAGGGGAGGCTCCATGTTTTGATAAGCTTCTGGGTTTGACCTTTACTCCTGATGTTAAATGGAACACATACATATAGTCTGTGGCCAAGATCGCTGGGAAAATGGTGGGATCTTTCTACCGCCCCAGAAGATATCTCACTAATGATGTAATTCTCCGTCTATATAAGAGCCAAGTACGTCCAAAGATGGAGTACTGCTGCCACATCTGGTCAGGAGCTGCTAAAAACAGCCTATCCTGCCTTGACAGAGTACAAAATAGACTTCCTGGCTTGGTGGGAATGCCCTTTTCTCTACCCTGCAACCTCTTTCCCACAGAAGAGACGTAGTAAGCCTGTCGTTGTTCTCTCGTTATTTCCATTGCAAGTGCCTGTCTGAGCTCCATTCTCTGGTCCCCTCTGACCAATCTTTTTCAAAAAACATCCGACTAGCTGAAACCACCGTCAATAATTTTCCCCACTCTTTATCTGTGCCTAACTCAAAACGTAGATTCCATGAACAAAGCTTTTTTCTTAGAACTGCACGCCCGTGGATCGCTGTTCCGCTTGCCTGTTTCCCTCCCGATTTCAACCTGGATGTCTTCAATTCCAACACAAACAAATTCCTGATGAACCGCCCCCCTAAGTAATAACACCTTACCAATTCTCCAATACTGTTGCTACACTATCCCTTTGATTACTGTACACACAATAACCATTATCCCCGAGTGGCCATTGGGCCTTGATAAGTGGTGAACTCCATGTAAAAAAAAGTCTTCCTCCGTAATTAGAAAGTCGGGGTTTAAGCACAGAATGTTTAGTAGGACGACCCAACAGGTCTCTGGAAATGTAAGAAAAGACGAGGGTTTAAGCACAGAGAACTTTCTCGACTAAATGTTCAATGGAACGACCCAACGGGTTCATAGAAATATAGGAAATATGATGGGTTTAGCATAGAGAAGTTTTCTCGGCCGTATCTACGAGGAGCAGAGTTTCCTTTTTCTTTTTTTTTTTTCTTTTCACATAAGACAAGGAGGTAAGAGTTTGACATGAATCTGATAACCAAGGTTAGCAATAGAAAATATTACCGACCTGTTTTCTTTTAGCATAGTGTATAATCACCTCGTTACTCTGGGAGGATGTATCTGGTTCGTTGCATAAAAGCGCCAATTGACGAAGATAGTCATGCACCTCTGATTCCATCCCCGCTGTAATATCCAATGAGGGACCTTGTGCCCCTCGAGACAGGAAATTGTCTTTCATTAAAGATCCATGTGCGATTACCGCAATTAAGCCCTTTTTAAGCATAAAGAAAACGCGCCATTTTACGTCACCCATAAACTGAGCAAGAGCAAAATCTTTCTTTCTTTTTTTCTCTTTATTGTTTTTTTCCGTGAACGATAGACACGTTGATGACGTCACTAGCTAATTGGCTTCAATCGTACATCGTATGTAAAAATAGAATGTAGATTTCCTGTCGCCTACATGATCTGTAAGTCTGACATAATAGCGACGACTACGGCTGCCCTGCTGAGTCAGGGCACTGCTGTATCGCTTCTTTCTTCTTTCTCCGGTGTTGTTCGGACCCCGTCCGTCAATATATAATAATAAAATAAATATATATAATGAAAATTACAATTGAATTTACCAAAATGATACAAGATGGTAAAATTAAAGTAAATTATAAATATATATTCTTTATTTTCTATATATTTATTATTTATTTATTTATTTATTTTTATTTTCCTTTTAGTGTCGTTTAACAACTATTGCTTACATATTTTAAGTGATGACCTGTACATTTCAGTTGACCTATATATATTTTTTTGCCCTATATATTTTTTCGCGCCTTTAACATTTCCTGTTTGGGTCATTTTGACATTTGTTTCCCTTTATTTTATATTTTATATTTAACTTTATCATCTTTTATTTTATTTTTTTCTCTTCTTTCTCTTCCCAGATCTTTCTTATTTATATTTATGTCTCGGAAGTAGAGTGAAAAGCACATCTTATTTTTCTTTTATTAATATTATTGGAATCTTTTTTTTTTCCTTGTACACATTTTTGTTAATTATTCCATGGATTTCTGCTTTTGGATTATTATTTACCATCTTCTTCAAATTACGGGATTTCCTTGGAATTTACTTGCACAAATCAAAATTCTTTTAACTTTCTTGAAGTTTTACATTTGGATTTTTACGTCACTGGATTTTTTATCTTCCATTCGTGTGTAATCACCTTTTTCTTCACCATATTCCCTCTGCATCACTTTTTTGTTATCAAGTGAGATCTTTGACTTACTTGTTGTTTCATCAAATACTTCTGCATGCAAAATCCGATCCCGCATTTTGCTGATTCCTACCCTCTGATGAGAAGGAAAGTATTTCTTCGAAACTCCGCAGATTAAGGACTATCCATTTATCTAGTGTTTCCTTTTCAGATTAAATATGTTTTAACTCATTTCTTCAAAGTGTTTTTTAACATATTTTATTAACTGTTTGCTCATATATATATATATATATATATATATATATATATATGTATATGTATATATATATATATACAATAAGAATAATATATATAGCGTAATTTATAATAATTTATAATTTGTAAATAAAATTTTATAAGAGCTGTCGTAAAATATGTGATTGAGTACATTGTTTATTTCAAATTACTTGTGATAATTGCTATATATATATATATATATATTTATATATATATATATATATATATATATATATATATATATATATATATATAATTATGTATGTACAAATTCGCATGTGCTAGTATTTGTCCATTTGTCCGTAAGTGCTAGGAAATATATTCAATTTTATAGATAGGAATGATATTAGACTGACTTACGTATGGTCATTTATTGCTGTCATTTTAGTGCAAGAAATGCTACATCAACAAATGTTTCAACAAAAATTCTTGTTTACGAGGTTGACCCCTCCGGATGCCTCAGACTGTTCGTTGATACTACTCGCCTCAGTGCAAAGATGGGATCTTAGTAGATTGCCGCAAACCCTAGTTATTCATGGCCAAATATATATATATATATATATATATATATATATATATATATATATATATATATATATATATATATACTATTTGTTATCTTATGGCGTGAAACACCATCTATCTTACACTTCTTTGGACCGTTTGTCAGCTCCGCCTCTTCCCCATTTCACAGGCCATAAAATTCTCAAGAGAAACGCTATGGACACTTATGCACACCTTTGCTTTTTCAAGGTGATAAATGCGGTGATTGTATGCGGCACCGAGAGATATACATAGATATAGAGGGAAAAGAGCAATACGTTTATTAATACATTTTCGCTATAACCTCTCGAAACCCTTGAGATCTGACAGACGCCCAAATCGAAAAATTTCAGGGAAGTCTCTTTCTCTTTGTATATATTATCTCTCTCCTCTCTCGTTTACTCCATTAACCTTTCTATTACACTCGTATTCATACATGCGTACATATATGTATAATTTCTTTAAATTCACCCCAAAAATTGGGTTAATAGCTCAATAGTGTGTATGTAAACAGCGCTCAAAATAATTTAATAAACTATGTGTGTGTGTGTTTAAATCCATACATTTGTTTCTGCTTACTTCAACACATTTTAAAGTCTTAGGTCAAGATATGTTTTCAAGAGTTTGCTTCGTGAATTGTTATCTTCCATCAAATTAAACGCAGCCATTGTTGCCTTTAAAATTATTCTTTTATTTTCTATTCACCAAAATGCAATGAAATAAGAATACTAGCTACTTTCTTATATAAACAAATCTTCAACAATAATAGTAAAATAAGATTGAAAAGCTAGTGTGATTTACTTTGATAATCGTAATCATTACTTTATTTAGAGAATAAACATGCAAAAAACCATGAGAAAACATAAAACACAAGAAAAACAAGTGAAATAAAGAAAGAAATTTTGAGCTTTTAGTTTTTAAAAAAAATTTGCTATGAGAGGGCCTTATACAGAAGAAATGTGTGCCTTGCAATGGACCAAACAATTTTTTTTTTATTTTCACCCCAAACAAGACACATTGCCACTTTGGTGTAGGGAGCTACTATCAGGGGCAGCAACTACTGGGGCACTATGTAGGGATTTGGGCAGCAAGATGTCGGTTCACGTTACACTTGACCTTCTGCATGTCAGTACAGTTGGGGAAGCAGGGACCTGGAATGGAATTCCAGAGTCTAGCTGTTCTGGGGAAGAAACTACTGGAGTAAAAGGCTCTCTTGCATCTAGGGATCTCTACTGTGAAGGGGTGGGATTTAGCTGCTTGTCGGTTTGTCGGGGATATTTACGTCGTGGGGGCACAAGTGTCTGCAGTTTGTCAGAGCATACACCATTAAAATACTTGTAGAACAGGCAGAGAGATGCAACGTTTCGTCGATGGGACAGAGACTGAAGCTTAGATGCCAGTTCAGGGCCTATCAGGTTTGCGACTCTCTTTTGAACCTTGTCTAGGAGCGAGAGACTAGCAGCAGATGCACCAGCCCAAATGTGACAGCGATACTCCATACATGGCGAATGGTGACCTTATAGAGGTACAGGATACTTTCAGGTGTCAGTAGTTTTCTAGCACGGTAGAGAGAACCTACCTTCTTCGCAGCGGCCCTGGTAATGTTTTCAATGTAATTGTTCCAACTCATGTTTCCTGTGAACGTTAGGCCAAGCAGTTTGAGAGCTGTGCTCTCAGATATGGAGTCACTGGCCATTGCTATTGGTGGCAGAGAATGTTTCTTGTAATTATTAAAGGAAACCAGTTTAGTCTTGGCAGCATTGAATGTGACCATCCATTTTTGTCCCCATTCTACTACACATCGGAGGTCATCCTCTAGTGTTTTTGTCATTTTTTTTAGTTATGTGTTCATTTGATTTCCTGTCATGCCTGTTATAGAGTGTGGTGTCATCAGTATATATACCCATCTCAGGGGCAGTTTTGTCGGGGAGGTCATTAATAAATATTAGGAACAATAGAGGTTCAAGGGTAGACCCCTGAGGCATTCCCGCATTTATATTATATTGTTTAGATGTACGACCGTCGAGGACAACCTGTATTTTTCTCTTATCTAAGAAGGATTTAATTATATTAAGTATTCTACCAGTGATACCGTATGATTTAATTTTCCTGAGGAGACCCTCACGCCATACCCTGTCAAAAGCCTTAGATATATTTAGAGCTACCGCTGTGCCTTCCCCCGCTTTGTCCAGTGAATGGTATATACTTCAGAGATTACAGTGAGGATGTCTGCGGTGGAACGGGCTGTCTAAATCCATATTGTTTGTCAGTCAGAAGTTTAGCATCTGTAAGGTGACGGACTAGACCATGGTTAATTATGGTCTCAAATATTTTGGCGAAAAGTGGGAGGAGGTTAATGGGGCGATAATTTGGTGGATCAGTTATTTCGCCAGAATTCTTGAATACTGGTACCACAGAAGCAGTTTTCCAACAGCCCGGAAAGCATGATGCATTAAGGCATTTGTTGTAGAGTTTGGAGAGAACTGGAGCTACTTCGACTGAGCACTTTTTTAATAGCACAGCTGGGATAAGATCAGGTCCACATGCTTTTGAGGTGTCAAGGTTTTTTATGATAGTGTGCACCTGAGCAGGGGTGATTTTCAGATCGTCTAGCGTGGTGTCTGTCGTCAGGCAGGGGGTGGTTGGAAGGGTCCAGTGTAGAGTTAGATGCAAACCGGCTGGCAAGCATGTTAGCCTTGTCGGTTGCTAAGCAAACAACCTTGTGATTGTTGGTTAGTAGGGGAATTGTTGATTGCCCATTATTTACTACACTGTTGTAAATTTTCCAGAAGTCACGAGTTCCTAATTTTTGTGCTTCGATGCGTTTTTTAGTGATTTCAGTAGATTCTCTCTTAGATGTCGCTATTTCCTTCTTAACGTTACTTCTAGCTTCTATATACTTCTGTCTGTTTGAACTGGACTTATGTCGGTTAAATCTGCGGTATGCATGCTGCCTTTGAGCAATGGCAGTTGCGCAAGTAGAAGTAAACCATTGGGGAGAGTGGGACTTGCTATAAAATTTCTGCATGGGACCATGTGCTTCATTTGCGCACTGTTTCAGTAGAAAGAGAAAAAATATTTCCCCAGGGGCATCTCTGATAAGATCTTTGATGGCTTCCCAGTCAGTCTTTTTATAATATCTCGTTGTTTTGAGCACTGGCTCTTCAGTTTTGGGTCTAGAGTTTAGGGCGATTTCGACCTTTATCACTGCATGATCAGCGTTCCCGAGTGGGCTGTCATCATTTGTAATAAAATCCTCGGGAACTGTGGTCAGAAACAGGTCTAGAAGTGATGCGTGTTGTTCTTGCTGGTCAGGGAAACGGGTTGGAAACGTAACCATTTGTGATAGGGAGTGAGATATAGCGAAGCTATGTGTTGTGCTGCCCGCTGCATCTGTGTGAGTAGAGAATCCAAGCCAGTTTTTGTGGTGAACATTAAAGCAATCAAATACATGTACTTGTGCGCTAGTGTCGAGGGAGAGTACTATGTCTATGCTGTCAGAGACTTTATTTATTATGTTGCAGTCCTGGGTCGAGGGAGAGCGGTAAAGAAAATAAAAGTAGCTAATGTTATGTTGTATGTTTAGTCTAAAGCACCTTATGGCTTGATCGTCCGTTTCTAGGTTTGTTTCTCTTGTCAGGGGGAGGGTGTTACAAATGTAGACTCCAAGTCCGTGCATATGTCTGTCAGATTCCTTACGGTAGAGTGGGAGATAGCCAGGCATGTTAAAGTAGTTAGAGAGGATGCAGGAGTGTAGGTTAGTCTCGCTTAGTGCTAAGATATCCGGGGTATTTGTTAGGAGAAATGCTTCAACATCAGCTAAATTAATTCTAAGCCCACGGATGTTAGTGAATGCAAGTCTCAAGGGAGGAGGCGAGTTGGATTGGTTTGTCCCTAGGCCTGGTTTAAGCTTATTTTTTATTGTACTGTCATCATGTTTTTAAAGAGTTTCAGTTAGGTAAGGTGGGGCTGAACAAGAGGTTATGCAGGGTATATGACATGCAACACAAGTAGACCATTAGCTGACCTTTCTACAACTAGGACTGTGGCCTCAGGAAAGCCCACCAAGGATGAGTGCAGGGTCCCTTTCCATACGCGACATGGCACTACAAACATCCCGATATTATACAACTGTTGATGGAGCAGCCACTCTAAGCGCTACCACAGAGTTAGGGCACCTGTACTGCCAGTCGGAAACAGCAGTCAGGAACTGTCAATCCGGTACCCTAAACCCATCAGAAGAAAGCCACCCTAATCTAATTGCACAGGCATGCGTGGTACTCAAGCACTCCCAAGTGCCCAGTTTTGAGGGGTGGGGTGTGTCGGGAGTGAGGAAACGCCATTCATTACCCTAGACAAGAAACAAGATCTACCACTAAGTAATTTATCGATTCACTGTGATAGTGTCTCTGCGCCTGACTAATAGGCAAAGAAAGAGTATGGAAGCCGGGCGATAGACAGAGCCTATCTACTCCTTAAGCAATTTAGGTTTGCAGACCGGTAATTTGTTTGATTCACCAGCTCTAGGACGAGGTTACCTCCACTTTTGTTTAATTTTAGAGTTTTCCTTCTCCTAGACAGGTGATGAGAGGGTTTGCTCAGAGCCTGGGTTCTAATCCAGGTATTTCTGCGACCCTGCGTGGTTAGTTAATGTTACAGGGTTAGTTTGTAGAGGTTATATATCTAATGAATAGTTACACTCCTCAAAGTGATTTAGGGACATGAAGTGGAAGCAGTTGGTTATGGTAATGTCGACAAACAAGGTGTCAGACTTATAAACTTAAGCACACAAAAACAGGATTGAAGTTGAACCAAGAAATTTCGATCGAAGGGTCTAATCATATTCGTTCGGTAATGGAGATTTTACATGTATATGCCTTTGATTCGATGATGTTTTTCTTGTAATTTATTGAAAATTGTGAGACGAGACTTGTTTTTTCTTTTAAAACAAATTTCATTTGCATTTGTACGTAGTTAATGTTATTTGCAAATTTTCATTAACAATTGAAAAGAATCAACGAGTTGTAAGCAAAAAACGAAAACAGTGTAGGAACAGAATAGTTAACAAAGGCCGTCACCGTGTTAAAATGAATGTCTACATTATATTGCTTTTCAGAAAACCATTCTTAACATGGGGGAAAGGGATACTGCAACCTATTTTCTGCCTTATATTTATATTTTCTCCTAACTATAAAAGTTAGTCGGTTATTAGATGTATTAACTTTACTGTAAAAGAAAAACAAGATATAGATAATAATAATAATAATAATAATAATAATAATAATAATAATAACATTAATAATAACATTAATAATAATAATAATAATAATAATAATAATAATAATAATAAAAGGTAGAACCACACTGCTACAAAAGGGCACGGAGAAAGGAACCGTCCGTAGCAACTATAGGCCAATCACGTGCTTACCAACTATGTGGAAGATACTGACAGCACAACTGAGGGAACAAATCTACAACTCCCTGAATAACCGTGGACTCATCCCCGAGGAGCAGAAAGGATCACAAAACGGAAAAAGATCCTAAACGAGGTAAAAACGGAGGAGAAAGAATTTAGCCATGGCATGAATCGACTACAAAAAAGCGTACGACAGGATCCCCCAAGCATGGATAATAGAATGCCTAAAAATGTATAAAATACCAAGCAGGATCACCAACGTAATAGAAAATGGAATGAAAACATGGAGACTGGAATTGACAGCTGATGGACAACACATAACAGAAATTAACATACAAAGAGGCATCTTCCAAGGAGACTCGCTATCACCACTGCTGTTCATCATAGCCATGATACCCTTGAACATCGGTGAATTGGTAGCAACAGTAGTTGCTAAAGCGATGTGGTTGTTACGGAAATCAGTCATAAAAAACGTCACTCACCTCATTACGTTTTTTACGATTTTGAACACCACTAAATTCATCATAACTTTTGTTTTACTGAACGAAAATTGAATTTTTTTTTTCAAAATATAGCTAAGAAGGTGATCTATCAACTGTAATAATTGTTTTAAATTTGGTCGAAAATTGAGTGAGCGGTGAAGCTTTAAAACGGTTTTAAATGACTAAAACTGTCCCTTAACCTTATATTCAAATACTACCGTGTTTGAATGATATAAACGCTAAGTAATTTTGCGGAAATTAGGAATCAGTTCATGAAATTTCCGGTTGGTTTTAAGCACAGATTGTGTGTAGTGTAAATTGTTAACAGTGGTTGTAGTTAGACGAGTATTTGTTGTGAGTGTTTTGCAAGGGAGATTAACTTCAAGCTCAGTTGAGCACTTAAGACAAATCGAAACATCACATTATTACAGAAGCCTTGAAATCGGCGTATCACGTTAGTGAATAAACTCAATTTTTGTTACTAAAAATTGTTATTTTATCAGTTAGACCCGGGACTTATTGAGTGATGTTTTATTTACACGTTTATATTGATGTCAACATGGCAGACAGGAACATCAAGCGTCGGAAATGTTCGGATCAAAAAGATAAAAAAGGGGAGGAGACATGGGTATAAAGTCAAAAGCAACCTACAGCACTCTTCATTCTAGGGGTGGGTCTCTCTTTGTCTCTGGCCACCCAACCCCGTATGTAGCATTAGACTCATATTTACGACACCCGTTGATAATCGAGCGAGTACTGTCACGTAGGTCGTAAGTATTTTGTTGAGTAGTTCACCCTCGGTGGCCCTATCGGCCAGCCCTAAATCCCTCCCATCCCCAACAGCCATAACCCGTTCTCCACGTTGCGGTAAATGAAGCATCGACGAGTATTACTCAGCCAATGAACTCCAGCATCAAAGGGGATTCAGGCGGTTTTCTCTGAATATGTTCGGTCCATAAACTCTGGTCGTCGTCAGCTACTACCACTACCACCGCGTTTTAATTTGACTACTCTATCAGACACGTTCTCCACGCCCCACGCATGTAGTTAGAAACACTTGGGCTTGATAACTAGTATAGAGGGAATTAAATCCATCGTTATCTTGACAAAACTAACACGTACTTTTTATAACATGATGACAAGCGGATAAATTCGCTGATCAGGGTTCGTGCTTTGTTACCGGTAGAAAACACCCTAAAACGCAATATTTATTTGCTTCTCACAAACTATAATGCGGCATGAGACTAAGAATTATTATCACTTGGACAAAAAAATAACTACTGTTTGGGAATAGTGGGCTGTGGGGAGTAGAGTAGCGAGAAGATCAGTAAAGTTATTGAAGCAGGAAACAGGGAGGAAATTCCAAAATCTAGAAATAAGAGGGGAGAAAGTATAATAATAGACGTTTTCCTGGCATCTAGGGATCTCAACGGTGAAGGAATGTGATTCTGCTATTTTCCATGTTGGTCGAAGGGGGCACATACCATTAAAGTACTTGCCACCTGCTCCTTTCTCACAAACAGTGTATAAAAGGTCACAAATCTAATAGGTTTTATACTACCGGCCAAGCTTCAACCTCTGCCCCATCGCCACAATGTCGCATCTCTACCCCTATTTTATAAGTTCTTTAATCAAATCTGCTCTGATGAACAGTTGTTCCCCGTTGACGTAGATACTTCCGATTAATGAGACAGGCAGCTAAATACTTAAGTGATGGTTAGGGCTGTGACAACAGAATATTTTTTTCATTCTTTTGACTCTCGAGTATATATCCGACACAGTAAGACACAGTCAATCAACCGAGAACCATATCAGTCTATAGAAAAACGTATAAGATATTAACGGCTATATACTCAAGAGTCAAAACAATGAAAAGAATATGCTGTTGTCACAGCCCTAGTGATGATTCACAACGACTGTTCCTTGTAATGACTAACAAGTAGCTTTTTCCCGTTTCATTTTATTTTAGTCTAAGTTCTAAAAAATCAAGGGGTCCCCTTCCTAGGAGCCTTCATAGGGGCTAAAACTTGATCCCTTTCCGAGACACACAGATATCCGTAGATTCTATTAGCTCTCCTTTACGTCTCAAATGTTGAGTTAGTAAAGAAGTTAAGAATATTAATTTTTCTCTCCTCAATTGACCAGTTATGTGTCTTATAATATATCTTTCTTGTGGTCTATTGGATTAATGGATTCCAGGACAAGAATTATTCTAGTCTGGTGGAGTATCCAGCTTAGTCTTGCTACTATAGACAACATCATTTGAAGAAAATGCACCTTCTTTCCTATAAACCACTATGGGTTATCCATATCGAATAGATCTGATTTGGGCCGCAAATACTATATTTGTGGTGTTCTCTGGAGTCTGGAGAACAACAAATCTCCCCAGATTTTCAGTACTCTCAACCTTTTTCGATAACCTTTGAAAATTAGTTACCATTATCGCAACAGCCGTTTACCATTGATTTCTTGTTGGTAGCAACGATTGGTCTTCACTAGAATTTGGGTCTCAGTTCATTCGCACTCATCCAGTGGAGGTCTGGTTAGTACTTTCTCTCCTCGGTATTTTCATCCTCCTTTACCCTTCTTGATTATTTGGTGTGATGTAGCATAAGCCAACACTTCATTATGCAATTATTCTTGTTATTATTATTATTTGTACTGACTGGAAATTCGCACACAAGCCAATATCAGAGGTTACTCATTGACAATAACCAGTGGTGTTCCCTGTGTGACAGAATATCTCCCCAGGTTTTCCCCAACTCTTTCGATACTCTTTGCAAATGAAATTGCTTTATCGCCTCTTCGCATTCATTCAGTGAAAGTCGCGTTAGTGCTTTCCCTCTTCCACCCTTCTTGACCTTTCATTCTTATTTTGTGTGATATCAGCCGAGGTTGATCTTTATTATTATTATTATTATTATTATTATTATTATTATTATTATTATTATTATTATTATTGGCTCACATGGAGCTTTCACACAAGTCAACAAACGATCTGATTGGAGACCTGTGGTGTTCTCTGGAAGCTGAGTGACAACAAGTCTCCACAGACGTCCAGCTCTCTCCACTTCCTTCGATAGCATTTGCAAATAAATTTGCATCATCGCAACAGTCTCTTACATTGATTTCTCGCTGGTAGTGGTCATTGGTTTATACTGGAATTTGCGTGGCACTAAGCCTCCCCAAGATCCCAGTTCTCTTCGCGCTCGTCCAGCGGAGGTCTGGCCAGTGTTACAGGAGAACGGTGATGATACAATGGAGATCTGCAGATCTGCAGTTTCGGTGTTCTTCATTCCCTGTAACGCTTCTTCGTTATATTGTCTTGTGTTATTCTCAGCATTCAAGGGTTTTCCTTAATATTTCAGCCGTTTTCATTATCGTTAGGCGTTGTATTTTTGCAGCTATTCATCTGATTCCAATTTCTGACATTCTTTTTTCCAGGTTTTTCGGAATTGTTCCTAGTGCTCCTACTATTATCGGTACTATTTTGATTTTCTTCATCATACAAATCACTTTTAATTCTCTGGCTAGTTATGTGTATTTGCTTCGTTTCTCCTTTTCTTTCATACTCAGTCTATGGTCAGCTGGGACTGCAAAGTCTACGATTTGACAGGATTTCTCTTTCTTGTTAATTATTACGACATCTTGTCTCCTTGCTTGGATGGGTTTGTCCGTCTGTATGTCCATGTCCCATAAGATTTTGTGGTTCTCGTTTTCGAGTGCTCTTGCGGGTTTATGCTTTTACCATTTATCTGTACGCTCAAAATGCAGCCGTTTGCACAATTCCCAGTGCACCGCACTCCCCATTTGGTCATGCCTGTTTTTGTATTGCTTTTGGGCCAGTTTGCTGCACTCACTTACTATATGGTTTATCGTTTCGTCTCTTTGTCGACAGAGTCTGCATTTGCTGTTTTCTTACGTTTTATCGATCTTTGCTTTGATATGGTCGGTCATTATCGAGTTATCTTGTGCTGCAGTTATTAGAGATTCAGTTTCGCGATTTATATGTCCTTTTCGCATCAATGTCCAGGTGTTTTTGTTATTCTCATATTTTGTCATTCTTATGAATCTTCCGTGGAGTTGTTTCTCTTCCCATTTTTCTTTTCTTGTTTTGTCATTTGTCTCTCTGTTTCCTGTTTTGTTAGTTTTCTCCGTGTCTCTCGCTGACATAATTATCCTTTCAGTGTTTTGCATTATTATTATTATTATTATTATTATTATTATTATTATTATTATTATTATTATTATTATAGGTGGGAAACAGGCAAACGGAACAGAGTTCCACAGGCGTGCACTTCTAAGAAAGAAGCTTTGTTCATGGAATCTAGGTTTTGATTTTGGCATAGGTAAAGAGTGGGGAAAACAATTGACAGTGGTTTCAACTAGACGGGCGTTTATCGTGAAAGATTGGCGAGGGGGGACCAGAGATTGGAGCTCAGACGAGCACTTTCCATGTAAGTAACGATAAAACAAAGACAGGCTCACAACGTCTTTTCTGTGGGAGAGAGGTTGCAGGGAAGAGAAAAGGGCATCCCCAACTAAGCCAAGAAGACTATTTTGTACTCTGTCAAGGCAGGATAGGATATTTTTAGCAGCTCCTGCCAAGATCTGCTAGCAGTACACCATCCTTGGACGTACTTGGCTTTTATATAGATAGAGAATTGCACCAGCAGTGAGATATCTTCTGTAGCGGTAGAAGGATCTCACCATTTTTCCAGCGACCTTAACAACTGACTTGATGTACGTGTTCCATTTCAGATCAGAATTTCGGTAGAAATGAAAAGGAAATACAGGGACTGGTAGAGCTGGTATGGAGACACTCGGAAGACATCGGGATGGAGTTTGGGATTAGTAAATGTGGGCGCTGGTGATGAAAAGGGGAGTAAAGGTTCATTCGGGTGGAATAGTGCTGCCAAATTTAGAAATTATGAAAAAAATAAAAGATACAGGGAATAAGTATTTGGGAGTGCTGGAGGGTGTAGGCATCATGAACAGATAAATGAAGGAAAAAGTCAGGAAGGAGTATCTTAGAATAAAATTAATTGTGAAAGCGAAATTGTATGGAGGAAAGCTAATGAAAGCGGTCAATGCACGGGCAGTCAGTGTTTTGAGATACAATGCGGGAATTTTAGAATGGTCTGACAAGGAGTTGTATGCCATGGATATCAAAACAAGAAAAGTTTTAGCAATGTTTCGTATATTCCACATTCAAAGTAGCGTAGCAGGGCTGTATCAAAAGAGGAAAGATGGTGGGAGAGGATTGAAAAGTGTAAAAGGTTGTGTTAGAACTGAGGAGATGTCGTTGAAGGAGCATCAGGTTAGAAGTGAGGAGTGGATGCTTAACGTTGTGGCTAATGAAGTGGAGGTATGTGAGATCAAGGGTGTAAAACGTATGGATAGAGAAAGGACAGACAAACTGGCTAGGAAGAAAATGCACGGAAAGTTCTTCCAAGATATTATAGAAGTGGCTGATGAAAGATCATGGCAGTGGTTTAGAGCTGGGTATCTTGCTAAGAGTACTGAATCTTTTCTTTGTGCAGCATGAGAGCACGCATTAGGAACACGATTATTTAAAAAAGTGGTTTTAGGAGAGGAAGTTGCTACAGAATGCCGGCTCTGTGGTAAGAGCTCAGAGTCAATTGCGCACCTTGCAGCAGGGTGTAGTGGATTAGCCGAAAGAGAGTACCGCAAAAGACACGGTCGGATGGAACTCCGGATATATTGGGAGGTATGTAAGAAGATTGGGGTGAAGTGTGCTGAAAAATGGTTTGAGGGTGGAAATGTAGAGGTATAGTGGGACAGAAGTGTCATAACGACCAAGCAATTGGAACATAATTGTCCGGATTTGGTCGTAATTGACAAGGGCTAAAAAAAACTGGCAGATTGTAGACTTCTCAGTACCCTGGGACAGGAATGTGAGAGAGAAGGAGAACGAGAAGTGGATCAATTATGCTTCATTGGCCTTGGAGATAAGGCGTATACACGGGGTTAAAACACAAATAATCCTGATCGTAGTAGGTACGCTAGGAGTAGTAGCAAGTCGTCTGGAAGGACAATTGAAAAAACTATGAATCCCCGATGTTTTAGGCGGCCTTCAGACTTCTGCTATTGTAGATACCACCAACATCCTTAGGTAAACCCTTGATCTTTGAAGCTCCTAGTTTGGAGCCGGGATTGAGGGAAATCCTCTGGAAATGAATTCTACCCCTTTTCAGGGAGACGTTGATAAACCAAATCAGAATTATTATTATTATTATTATTATTATTATTATTATTATTATTATTATTATTATTATTATTATTTACACACTAGGAGTAGTAACAAAAGCCGTCATCAAAGATTTCTCTTTGAGAAATTGTTATGTTTTCTGGAATCTGAGTATTCTCCACCTCTTTTGATAATCTTTGTAGTTATCTCACCAGCCGCTTACAATTGATTTCTCGTTAGCATCGAACAATCATCATTTTTCTGATGGGATGATTCATTTTTTGAATGTTTGGTTGGTGATGTGTATACGAACATGATATGCTTAAATGAAGAGATACTACACTTTGTGTAATCATTTGCTTCCCACTGAGCAAATTAGGCACAATGCTGTTTTTTAATGTGGAGAGTGAAGGGGAGGGGAACCAGCTCCCCCGAGGGGGACTGGATAGTGACATTGTTATGGAGGGTTTCCTCTACATTGACCAATAACTGATTGCTCAAGAGCGATGGTCTGATTGTATTCATTTGCTTCCCCACTGAGAAAATTAGGCACAAGGCCGTTTTTTAATGTGGAGAGGGGGAGGGAAAGGGGAAACGGAACTAGCTTCCCCAAGAGAAGGGAAGGGGGAGCTGATAGAGATGCGTCTTTGTATGTAGGGTTGTCCCTACATGGGCCAAAAACTGATTGCCACAAAGACAACTGTCTTTGATTGCAGCATCTGCCGGAACAGATACTACACTTTGAGTTATTTATTTACTATAAGTAAAAAATGTATATACATATATAAGGCCATAAAATGTGTGAGAAAATTGAAGGCATTGAACATCTAAAGTAACAAAAGTTTATATTGATTGAAATTACTTTAGTCACGACAATGCCGTATTTATTTTAAGATCTACTTAAAAATATTACAAAATTGTTTTAGAAAATATGTTTGCTTTATTTATAAATATAAGGAAGGCAGACAAAAAATAGAGGGTAAATAAGACACTCTGAACCCTTTCAAAGTAATAGACCACTCACTGTTTTCCGGTTTGTTCAGAACCGAAAATCAGGCGAACTCTTAAATGGAAGTAAGTGGGAGAAAAAGTAGATGGAATTTATGAATCTGGTGGACCTTAGTGTGAAGAACAAAAAAAAAGAAACTATTTTAGTTTGAGTTTCATGTTCAACACATTAGTTTCATCATATAAAAAAAAAATTACTTTTTGCCGATCCCGTATCTTATTATAGATTTTCCTACTGTCTGTCTGTCTGTGTGTGTGACGCAAGTTAGGTACCGAAATGAAGCTTATGATCCAGCGGATGTTTTAGTGATATTTATATTCACGTCTGGTGTATGGAAATGCAAAAAAACAAAAAAAAAAGAAATGCAAAAATTGCAAAAAAAAAATAAATAAATAAAGAAATAAAGATTTACTAAACGACGTTTTATTTACTGAATATGTTTCCGGTATTCACGGAAGTTATTATCTCCCTTAGTATGTTCGATTTACTGTGTGTGTCGCGGTTTATATCAGCCTACAGGCAATCCACCCAGGAAAGTTAGGTACCGAAATGAAGCTTATGACCCAGCGGATGTTTTAGTGATATTTATATCTATGTTTGGTGTATGGAAATGCACAAAAAAATGCAAAACAAATAACGATTTACTAAACAACGTTTTATTTACTGGATATTCTTCTGATACAAGGACTAAAATTTGCCCAGCTGGGCAAACTTTAGTCCTTGTTAAAAAAGAGTGGACCGTTATGACTTATATACGAACGTGACTTTGCCTTAATATATTATTATGTAGATCTCTATAACCTTGGCATTTGAACCGTCAGTATATTGCACTCGTTCTCAAGAATTCACGACTGCGTTCTTGGCCTCAGACAAATAAATCTGTAAGTTATTTAGATAAGAAAAAAATGGCTCTGTATTTATTCCTCCTTCAACATTATCATTTTCGACCGATCAGAAACTCGACTCCAATGCGAATAGCGAATAAATTAATTTACCTTACAAGCAAACGAGATTTCCCGCCTTTCCCAGCGCTATGTCAACAACCATAGGCGACCATATTGTAGAAATGATTTGAGCTTATTTTCATTGAAATATGGGAGGTCTCTGACTAACAGACCCTCGTTTTTTATCATCGTTTTTTTGTTGTTTTTTTTTTTTTGCTGTTATTTTTGTTTAGTCAGGTGGTTAGTTATTTCACTCATCGATTTAATCATCCATTTGTAAGTTTGTGTCAGATATTTTCATATCGTTTTATGGACTCATTTCGTCCGTTTTATGAACAAGTTTTTGTTTATTCAGTTCCCAATGATAGAAATTATTTTCAACATTAGACGTCAAATCAATAAACAGTTGTGTTGCTGCTGCTTCGTTTTTCTCTTTGTTTTCTTTTATTTATTCTTTCTTTCTCTTTTCTTCTTTTTTTTTTACTCACGTTCACCCCTATCAAGACATAACTTCGCTT
The DNA here is from genome assembly GCF_053919585.1 of Euprymna scolopes. Lineage (NCBI taxonomy): Eukaryota > Metazoa > Mollusca > Cephalopoda > Sepiida > Sepiolidae > Euprymna > Euprymna scolopes. The sequence goes on along the minus strand of NC_136498.1, from coordinate 65,827,572 downwards.
GGACGGACACAAGGGGACCATGGCAAGGAAAGATTAACAAGACGTTGATTTACGTTACATTTAAACTTCTGCATATCAGTACAGTCAAGGAAAAATGTAGAAGGAAGAGAATTCCAAAGTCTAGCTGTTTGAGGGAAGAAACTATTAGAGTAGTAAGCTTTTAGCATTTAGAGACCTCAACAGTGAATATTTTGTTGCTAAGCGTCGGGGATGTGTACGTCGAGGGGGCACAAGTACAACGAGTTCATCAGAGTACATTCCATTAAAATATTTGTAAAACAGTCACAGAGATGCAATATTGCGACGATGGGACAGGGGTTGGAGCTTAGTTGACTATTAGATTGAAAACTCTTATTTGGAATCTATCCCAGGGTGGGGCCAGTGGCAGACGCACCGGCGCAGATGTGGCAACAATACTCCATACACGAGCGAATGGTGGCCTTGTAGAGATACAGGATACTCTCCTGTGTTTTATTTGTTTTGTTTTTTTCCTATTTCCTTTTAATTTTGTTCTTTAACTTCTTTCTTTCTTTAAACTTTTTTCCATATGTTTCACCTTCTGTATGTTTCTCCTTTTTACAAAATAGTCACCATTTACCAAGGCCCAAAGGCCACTCGAGGATAAGGGTTAATGAATGTAAGGTGGTAGTTTTGTAATCGTTAATGGTGCAGATTGGGTGGAATTTAGATTATTTAAAGGCACGGTTTAACAAGAATTTGTTTACATTTCACTTGAAGGCTATCATATTGTAATCGGCTGGGAAGCATTGAATCTGCGTTTAGAATTAGGTACAGATAGAGAGTGGGGGGAAATTGTTGATTATGGTTGTAGTTAATCGAGTGTTTTCTGTGAAAGTTTGGCAAGGGTAGACATAGATTGGAGATCAGACGACCACTTACCATGAAAATAACCATAGAGCATAGATATGCTCTCAACGCCTTTTTTGTGAGAAAGGGGTTACGGGAAAGACAAAAAGGGCATCACCTACTAAGTCTCGAATTCGGTTTTAAATTCTATAAAGCCAACTTTTATTTTTTTGTTTTTTTCTTTCTTGTCTTTTTCTTATTTTCAGTTGTTTTTTTTTTCTTTATTTTGTTTTGCTTTTCTTATTTGTTTTTTCTTTTTAAAATTTGTTTGCTTTTGTTTCTCCTTTCTTTCCTTTCCTTTTTCATTTGTTTTTCTTTCTTTTTTATATTTCGTTTCTTTTTTTCTTTCTTTTCATTTGTTTCTTCTTTATTTTCTTTCTTCCGTTCGTTTCCTCTCTCTTTCTCTTCACTTCTCTTCTTTTGATCTATTTCCTGTTCTTTTTTTCTTCTTTAATTTTCTTTCTCTTTCTTTCATTTTTTTTTTTGATTTCTTCTATTTCCTTTTTATTACATTTTTCGTCTATCTTCTTCTCATCTATTTTTTCGTTTCCTCATATTTCTTTTTGTCATGTCTTCTTTTCTTTTTATTTTGTCTTCATCTTTTCTTTTCCGTTTATTCGTCCCTTTGCTATTACTTTCTTCTTTCTTTTTTTAATATTTATTTTTTTCTTATTTTGTACATCTTTCTTTTCTTTTTATTACCTTCCTTATTCTTTTTTTTATTTTTTTTCTTACGATACTACTGTAGTATATTGGTTTATATTGGAGGAGATGATATATTAAAACGTGTCATGTGTTATCTAGTTGATGTAAGATATTGTTCTTTTAACAGACAGATAATAAACGTATAAATCGTATGTATGTTGTTTAGCCAGGGGACATGATATTGACGTGTAAACTGAATAATGTTGTATCAAAACTTATCACACGGGATATTTTTACAGTTCATATATAAGAAGAATAATATATGCTTCATACCTTTTTCTGGAAGAGTTCTTCTGTATCTTCCCGGTTTTCTTTTTTCATCTTCGTATAGTAAAATTCTTTTTTATAATATATTTTAGAAATCGGCTTATGCAAGTGCTAAGTCTATTTCTATTAAACAATGTTAGGTAAAGATTTCTTATTTTTTTATAATTTTCATCATTATATTATTAGATTCTCTTTTTAGAATCGGATTATGTAGGTCCTAAGTTTGAAGTCTCAGTTTGAAGTATTTGACTCTCAGATAGCTAAACTTCAACCGGTCTCCGTGAATACATTAAGGTACTTAAAAACAAGTTTAAACAACCTTGCCCACAGTTACGCTAGTACACCAGTATTCCATTCAGAGTTTAAATGGCGTAATGAACACCTTCACGTCATTAAAACTCTACGCAAAAATAGATCCCTCGTGATAACTAGACCCGATAAAGGGTCTGGGGTAGTCATTATTAATAATGAGGAATACGTCAAAATGTCCCTTATATTAAGCGATAGTGACAAATTTGTTAAATTAGACCCTGTTGACACCCATGATTCCACGAGTACTCTGGAATCTATATATATATATATATATATATATATATATATATATATATATATATATATATATGTATATATAGATATTCTAGCGAACGGGTAGATATGTTCGGTAGCTTGATTTTTTTATTGCGGGAATGATCTTGAACATTACCTAAAGTATACAAATTTATTCTCGTTTGGAGGGGAGATGGCTCGTTTTAAAACTATATCTATATCAGTATTTTCTTTAATTTTCTAGTTTTTAGCGATTATTAAAACCCTTAAAATGTGATCCTCTCATGTCGGACATTATTTATAGTTCTAACGTAACACTCAAGGCTACTTTTTTTTTACCCAATAAACGCTTCAAAATAAATCATACCACTAACAACTTAGCCAACTAGGAAGAAAAATCAATTTTGCCCTTTTAAAAACAATAGTAAATAAGTATAAATATTTTTTTTAATATTATGCTGTCTGTAGTCTCATTTTCTAACAGAATAATGCTTTAAAATAAGTGAAACTGCAAACAACTTAGCCAGTTAGGTAGAAAACGGATACTTAGAAAATCTTTTATTTTTTAAAAACAACAGTAAAGAAGTAAAAATATATTTTTTTTAAATATTATGATATATATATATAGTCTTTTTTAAAAACAATACTTCTTCAAGAACGCTCATAAAATGTTTTTTTAATCGATATTTATTCAATAAGGGACCAGTTTCCTACCTAGTTAAAAGGGACGAGGTTTCCGGGTACGGGTTTTCTGGGTACCAGTTTTCCGGGACGAGGTTTCCGGGTACGGGTTTTCTGGGTACCAGTTTTCCGGGACGAGTTTTCCGGGCATCACTTTGAATATTGAAAGAAGACCTTCACAAGAACCTGTATCCTTTTAACAAGTTACACCGGAGATTTAGTTACAAAAAGATTTGCAAAAAAAAATAAAAAAAAAAAAAAAAAAAATCATTAAATAAATAAATAAATAAAGACGATTATTTTCAAAAAATATCCGTTTAGCGTTTTCTTCGCTGTTTGGCATCATTATTATTATATGACACTTTACGAAACGCCTTTGAGCGTCATCGTAAGGATTATTATCTCGGCTCAACTTGAGTAGGGCTATGTTCAAAGATATCGCATCGGTTAAAACGATAAAAAGCTACTCAAAAAATGCCACCAGATAAGTGTGTAAATTTAGGGGGAACTGTACGTAACTCCTCTGAACCGGATTTATTTCTCATTAAAATTTTATCGTACACTATGTGCATGCCTCCCCCTTCTTGCATGATTGTTCAATTGGATGTGTGAAGAATTAAAGAATTCTTGTGATCTTAGCTACTGATGCTGCTATCTGCTATTATCTTTGAAGTGATAATATAACAGAGCCGCTAGCGCTTGTAGCAGCAGCAGCAGCAGCAGCAGCAACTGCGTGATACATGTGCACATGACCGAGTGAGTGCGCAAAGTAACGTCACAGCGGAGGAAGGGAAGAGAAATAAAAGCAGAAAAAAGAACACACGTGGAAAACAAGTGACGGCGAACACACGGGAACGCCGAGCGACGAGACCACCCGTGGAGAGCAAGGGTCGGCGGACACATGTGGAAAGCAAGTGACAGGAACACACGCGGGCGTGCCGGCGTGATATAGACGTGGGTCTAGGTGGACGCATGAGAAACTTTTAAAGTAGCGTCTTCGACGTAGTAGAGCTTTTGTTAAGTTCATGTCGGTGCGAGAGGAACTGTAAAAAACAAGATGCAGTGCGTTGTTGCAAGATATTGGTAATAAATGCCTTTTGTTAAAACTGGGAAAAAAAAGCGGAGTTGAATTTCATTTGTTTATCTCCTTGCGACTGTTTCAGATAGAACATGTTGGGCCAGGGTGTTAAAATATAACAACACCGTTGAAGAATAATAGCGACCGTGTTACATTAAGATTATTTGGCGGTCTTTTTCCGAAATAAGGGTTCAAAAAGAAGAAAAATAAAGGTTAACACAGGAAGAGAATGTAGTCGCAAAAAAAAAAAAAGGATTTTTGCACTGAATCAAACCGAGACGGAAAACTTGGAGAAAAAAAAATGCGCCAGTTTCTGAGTACTATCGTTCTTTTCTACTTCACTTTCGAATGATTTGTCGGTTATGCTTTATTAGAAAAAGTATGTGTTTTGAGGACCTTAGTTCACAATCAATATTATTTTTTATGTTAAATACAAAAGTTCTAGTATTACGAATCAGTTAAAAATATTATAGGAGAAATATTTTTCGTATTTAAATAACTTATTCAGTTTTAAATAGAAATTTAGAATTAACCATTTTACTTGAGCATATATTTTTGTAAATTTGTATGTGGGGGTGTTCAATTAAAGTCTGCCTCGCAGATGAAGAACAAATAACTATCACCAGTTTTATGTATTATTATTTTACAGGGTATTATATACAGAGTGGTTTATAAATATATGTTTTTATTTACGAGTTTTTAAGCCGTGTTATTTTTCGATATTTTGTTATTCGGATTCTTATAAATCTAATAGAAAGACAATAAAACGTTTGGTAACCAAATTTGGAAAGACAGTATGTGTGACAGATGCACACAAAGGCCACAGTAGTCAACATCGTTCAGCCATAATATCTGACAATATTCAGATTTGACGGGGACGCCCTGAGGAATTTCCATAAAATCAACACGTGTCTCTCACAAGAAAGTGCCATGTCTAGAGCATTAGTTTTGAGGATTCTCCAATGAAAATTCCAGATCTTGCAGAAGCAAACCGATCGCAATCAAGCAGGAGAAACAGTTTGTGAAGGGGTATTTAATTGCTTCTCCACAAGAGCAATATGTGACACAAGGTCGGTTTTGATGTGAGGGGAAACCAGCTAGTCTTGCTCTGGCATATCCTAAGATTAACCGAGCCCGAAGTTATTTGTCAAACACGTGCTCCAATGATGGAAAAAAGGGGAAGACCAAAAATGGACAACAATCAGACTATAGAGAGAGATTTGATAGCAACAGGGATAAAAAAAAAAGGAGGAACGCTGTGGACCTGGCTTCAGATCGAAAACGATGGTTTAATTTGACTGTCTCATACGTTGTAGGATGCAATGGTTCTTCAGTCTAAGTTTAAGTATTCTTTAATAGTATTTTCATTTATTTTGAAAACGCTTGTAATAAGTAGGGCTATGACAACAGCATATTCTTTTCATTGTTTTTACTCTCGAGTATATATCTGACACAGTTTAATATAGTTAATCAATCGAGAACCACACTACTCTATCTAAAAACATATAAGATGTTAACTGATAGATACTCGAGAGTAAGAAAATGAAAAGAATATTCTGTTGCCATAGCCCTAGTTATGACTAATGCTACTTTTCATTGTTTTATAAACTATATATTTTATGTGTGATAAAGAAAAAAAACAGGATTTACGTTTGTGAAGAGTTGATTTTAATTAAATATGTTTGCATCGTTGTCTAGTTTACTATTATTATTATTATTATTATTATTATTATTATTATTATTATTATTATTATTATTATTATTATTATTATATCAGTTGTAATGTGTCTTCTTTTCTTCTATATTTTCCTTTCCTGCTTTATTCCCCTCCCCTTTGTCATTATTAATTTTGTTCTTGTTTTTCTGTTTCACCCATTATACAGTCGTTTTCTCTAGTTGTCTTAAGATATCGCTTGCTTGTTTTCTTATTCTCCGATGAGCACAATGTCTATAAAGAATGCCCTAGTAAATTAGCAACGAACACACATGACTGATTCTCAATCTCCCGACCACCAGTAATTATTACTGCCTACACTGATGATTGCGGATGAATGAAACACTAATGTTTGTAAATATAAATATAATTGCTCATATTTATTTTGAAAAAAACATACATTATAACTATAAAGCACTGTTAAGAAGTAAAATCGATTTCATTATGGCAATTAAGAAAAGACGGTATCCAATGATGCCATAATTCTTAATATTTATTTGAAAAATTATGTATATATATATATATATATATATATATATATATATATATATATATATATCAGAGGCGCCGCTAAGGGCAGGTGTCAGGGGGGCACTTTGAGAGGGTAAAAATAGAAAAAATTCAATAAAAGCTAACAAAAAATCCGAAATTTTATACCAAAATGAGTCTTTAAAGTTGTAAAAAGAAAAAAAAAACGGAACGTGTGGAGGTATCGGAATCGGAAAATATGTCCCTAGTTTCCGATTCCAAAACCGATTTTCAAAACTTTTTAACTTAATTTTTAATTATTGGTACTAATGATAAATGATTGTTTTTTGAATTATCAGTAAAACTAAAATGATAATAACATTAAAATACGATGTAAATTTATTTTACTTGTAAAGCAGAAACACTTTTTATATTGCATAAATTCTTTAGGTAACATGTCAAAAAAGCAGTTGATTTACATGCTCAAAAAAATGTTGAAAACTTCAAGAAAACATTTTTGTCAAGAGAAATACTTTCAAACATTACTGATAATTAAATGATGCAACGGAAAATTGCACACTGGAAAATTAGCAACAGAAAATTACGTAATTTGGGAATTGTGACAGAGTCAGCTCTGGCCCTGTCACACGGTTTATAGGTCTGTATTTGTTCAGATAAACTGAGCTTTAACTGGATTAGTAGATTCCAAACTTTTCACACCTATACGCGATAACACGTGTTGGCTGATTTCTTCTTTGATTTCAGTTTATGTGTCTACTAAAACAAAATTTCTGAATAAAAGAAACGGATTTCAATGGTAATATAAAGTAATAAAATCTCAGGCTACTAAGAGAAATTATTTTTGGTAAATAATATTTTTGATTCCATTAGGCAATTTAGTTTAGTTTTTCTCTTTTTACACTAAGAGGAAGCACAAAAGACATTGAAAAATTGCCAATATAAAATGTAAGTTTATTTTAAAAACTATTTTAAAGACATTTAAAATTTGTTTCATAAATTGAAAAGTAATTACTAACATATTTTTTTTATTTTTGTTTCATGTTTAAACTTTTATTTTAATGTAATTATAAAGTTCGAATTGTTTCCTTTGTTAAATACATTCTTTTATTAGGTAGAAGAGTTACTTATCTTGCCTTTGGTAACATTTATTCATTTGTACTATTTTTTTCTCCTCTTTCTTGCGTTCTTTAATAGTCTGGAAAATCATTCCCAGGCGAGAAGAAATAAGCAAAAAATAAGTGATAGAATTTAAAGTGGGGGTCATTTTCACATGTAAATTTAATGTAAAATAAACCTCCATATTCGAGCTTCCCTAGCGTTTTAGGTCAGTTGAGCAAAAAGTGATTTTCTTGAAATATTTTTGTTGATTTTTCTATAGAAACGTTTTTTTTCTGAAAGTTGAACTTTTACCCCACCACCACCACCACCACCACCATCATAAATTGAAATTATTTGCAAAATTGAACAATTCAGTTGCCACAATACAAACTGTACTTGATTTGAAGAAAATATAATAAAAATATTTTACCATTCGATTTTTTATTCTACCTTAACTTAAACCTTTGTGAGGGATGGGAGGAGTTTGTTAAAAAAGCATCTTAAATCTTGACTAAAGTCGTATGCAACATGGAGGCCGCGAACGAATGTAAAAAATGAAACGGAACGCAAATTTTAGAGAAACGACATTAGCGAGTCGACTATAGAGCCTAACAAGAAAAAACAACAAAAACTCGACAGCTGATAACAACTAATAATAAACATGCTTTTATTTTTAACTACTCTCTACTTGTTATATGTTTATAATGACATGGAATAACTAAATAATGTTTTTGTTTCATCTAGACTGTAGTTTCACATAACATTTCAATAAACAAAAGATACCGTAAAAATTGAATTTATTTGTCTTTTCTTCGCATAATTATCAAAACAAAACAATTAAATAGAAAAAACTAAGCAACTTTTTTTTCATTTTTTTTTCCAAAATCGGGGAAACAATGAATAAATGAATAACAAATGTTGCCAAAAGCAAACTAAGTTACTTTCATATTTGACTAGATAAGTTTTTTCGTGTGTTTTGATTTATTCATTTACATTTTTTCACGCTACTTTGATTTTTAACTAAAAAAAAGACATTAAAATTGTTTGTTTGCTATTCTAAAACATTACATTATTTTTTAACTATTTCATATCATTGTTTTTGTTCTATTTTTTATTTCATTGGTTTGATTTGGTTATTATGCAGAGAAGGGACCATGTAATTCAACTTTTACCGTATTTTTTGTTTATGAAATTGTTATCTGAAACAATAGTCCTGTTTGTGAAACTAAACTCTTATTTGGAAAAATCTTCAAACAAAAAGACTAGATCTGAAACAACGTTCTGTCAAGCTGACGGCGTTGAGGGATTACCTTCTTCAGAATAGAGACAAAAATGGTGGGCACTGCATTAGACGAGTAAAAAAAAAACTCTGCTCTGTAATTGGGATAAACATGGAGCGTCGTGTCCGCAAAAGAAAACGAATGAATGGTGAAGGAATGACTGATGCAACGCTGGGGTTTGATACTAAATGTAGACGGGAAATGCTATCAGTCATAAACTCCTGACTGAAGAAATATCTTGCAGATTTTAACAAGTTCTCGATCTTGCAATAAATACGCTTTTCTTATACCGTCAAATCTGCTTGATGATAATTATGATTGTCAGCTTGGTGAAGTTGATGAAGAGGACTTCTTTGCCATAAAAGAAGAAATTACAGTATTTTGTGAAAGCTTCAGGAAAAGACAACATCAATAGACCTCTTGAACTTTTGAACTTCATACCGAGATACAATCCTGACTACTCCGTCCCTAATTTTGTTATCTTGGTGCATATTTTCCTTGTCCGAACAATTAGCGTTGCCAGCTGTGAGCGCTCTAACTCTTACAGCTGTGAAGCTCATAAAGAACTAACTTCGATCGATACTCAGTCGGGCAAGGCTTACAGACTTAACAATCCTCTCCATCGAGAAGGAACTTGTCTATGGAGTAAATTTTGATAGAGTTATTGATAACTTTGTCAAAAAAAAAAAAAGCGAAAAGTCTGTTTGTAAATTTTCAGCGGACTTGATGCCTTGCGGCAGTTCTCTCACAAAAAACATAAATTTATAGGATTATTTGCAATTTATAAATAAGTTTATTAAAAAATTTTAAAACTATTTAAAGGGAATTGAAACATTATTAACAACAACAAAAAGCAAATAAAAATTATTTTATCATTTCATAACATTTTCAGGTTTTCAATTTTTCTCATTTAAATGTATATCAAAAATGTTTTCTAAATTGTGTAACTCTCCATTTCTTAAATTTCGCGCTTAAACCCAGCGATTACACACACAGATTTCAAACAGTACCGATACAAGACGTTTTTTCTTTCTTTCAGCGAGGCTCGACTTCTTAAAAACAACATTATGAAGCAAAAGAAAAGAAAACAGCATCGGACTATCCTCTCCTTGATAAATCCATTCGGATTTTATTAACAAAAGAGTAAATAAAAATGGCTTTATCATTTCATAACATTTACCATGTTCTCATTTAAATTTGTTATGATATTGATTTGTGTAATTAATTTAGTTTAACAATTTTTTATTATTTAAATTAAACTTTTTTTTTAATATTTGGTTTCGTTTGTTTGCGTACCCAGTCTTTATTTGCTTGTTTACGTGGCCAGGTTATTTAACAATATTTTTATAATTTGAATTATTCGTTTTTGTTTGGAATTTTTTTTTGTTTCCTTTGTGTGCGTATCCAGTCCGTATTTACTAATTAATTTAATTCAACAATTTTTTTCAATAATTTAAATAATACGTTTTTGTTTTGAAAATTTTTTGGTTTTCTTTGACGACGACTGTATATTGATAGAAGTACTGTAATAAGATGAAAGTCTACTTCTAATAGCAGCAGTCTAAAATTAGACACGTAATTATAGCTCCATGAAAATAAATATTTTAAGGTTGTTTTTTTAAATTTTGAAGGCTATCAAATACCAGCGGAGGGAGGGGGCAATTTTACGACCGCCCCGGACGACAAAAACAGTTGCTACAAAATTTAATAGAAGTTCAATAAAAATCATAATATCTCAATTCATATTGCATGGCTAGGTGAGGAAAAGTATAAGGAAAAAAACACGTTTATATATATATATATATATATATATATATATATATATATATATATATATATTATCCCCTCGTTAGTCCGTACGTTAGGCTTTGAAAGAGGGAATATATAATTTCTGAATGCCAAACTGATTTTAAGAAAACCAAATTAAGGAAAAGTCAACTTTGGCAAACCTAAATAAGAATATGAGTGAACTCCCTTTGATGTATTGAAATTGATGTTTTGAAATATCATTATAATAATTTATGATCATTGCTGTAATAGTGTGAGAAAGGAACTCGTAGAAATTTCGACGTTCAACGATTCTTCACCAAAGAAAGAAGTCGGTGAAACTTTATGTAAAAGGGAACATTCGAAAGAAACAGGGCTAAACAGAACACTGTCTGTCAAGAGGCAGTGAACTGAAGGCGTAAATTAAACATTGTCTCTTAAAATATTATTTTTTTTATTTGTATTGAACTATGTAGCGCAATATTACTTTCCAAGTATTTATTATTACTAATTTAGGTCAGTTTTATATTTAAAATACAATGGAACTTATTTACTAAATTCATATTTGGTTTATCTGCCTCAAAAATAATTTTTGCGCTAATCAGAAAAATGTCAGCTTCATCAAAAAATATTTATTGATTAAATATATTTCTCATCTGGTGGAATAACCACTGATCCGACTAGTATTTAAACTATATAACACAGAAAATTTGAACCCAGAGTATCTTCCGACTGACACATCTTCAAAAGTTAAACATCGTCTCACAACGTTTAAAATAAATAAATTAATAGATACATAAAGTAATCATTAGAGCCCAAGGGAATAAAAAAGCGTGGGAAAAGAGATAAAGTGAAAAAAAAAAACATTGAATAAATGTCGCCTAAATTGCAAAAAAGACGAAGGGGAAATAATTATCTGCAAACAAGTGCAGACTTAAAAATATATCAAGGAAGTAAAGCCGAAGTTGTTTTGGAACTCTTTGAATAGGTCTAACATATGTGAGGTGGCTTTTCGCTTGCCAAGCGAGGGTATATGTTGCATACACACACACACACACCCACACACCCACACACCCACACACACACCCACACACCCACACATACACACACACACACACACACACACATATATATTAGTGATGGGAGGATTCCAATATTTTTACTGATTCCGATACAATTACCGATTTCATTTTAGATTCCCGATTCCGATATAATTACCGATTCCGATTCTGATTCTCTATATATCTCTAAGTATTTAACTATAGAGCTGTTATTTTCCCCGATTTCTGTAAAAACCGCATGTTAAATATGCAGATATTTTCTTAAACGTCAAATTACACTTGTGGAGGATGATTTAAAGATTTTAGCTTTACTGGTTATTCAAAATCAATAAATATTTATTATTTTATCATTATTACCAGCAATGAAAGATTTTGCTTTAAACAAAATCAAATGAAAAAAAAAGACAATTAAAAGAATCGTTTTGGCATCGGAAATTAGGCACCAATTTTTTCGATTCCGATACCGATCTCGATATTTGTCGATTTTTCCAATTCCCGATTCCGATTTCGATTAATCGTTCCAACACTAATATATATATATATATATATATATATATATATATATATATATATATATATATATATATATATATATGTATTGGTTATTGGTATTCAGGAGTGATAACTCATGAATTTAATGAGGTTATTAAGAGTGCTCAAAAAAGAGCAAGACATATTCTTATTAATATAAACAAATTTAACAAGTCGCGACACTGCATGTGCTAATGTTTCGGACAGATGGTCGGTTAAAACCACAAGTCCTCACCAGGCGACTTAAAATATGGTTGCTTTACATAGAAGAACCCAGTCCTGGGCCAAACTCTCCTCCTGATCTTCATCAATGATCTTTCAAATCACATTCCTGGATTATTTGTAGACATTTATGCAGATGACACCACAATCTATGGTAACACTTCAAAGGTCACCAATGACCAAGATCTTTCTGATTCTCTCTCTCTTCTTATCTTGAGAATGTAGTGAAATGGGGAAAAAGGTGTTTGGTTAATTTTAATGCATTAAAAAGGAAGTTTATCCCTTTTCATCATAATCACTCTCACCCCCATCACGCCCCAATTGAAATGAATGGCTCTCTTTCTGGGAGGGACTTTCACTCCTGATCTGAAATGGAACAGATACATCAAATATGTTGTCAAAATCCCCGGATAAGAGCCAGATACGCCCTAAAATAGAGTAATGTTATCACAGCTGTGCCAGAGCTGCTCGGCATGCACTACCCAGGCTTGATAGAGTTCCAAACCGGCTTCGAAACCTAGTAGGTGATGCCCTTTTCTCTTCCTTGCAACTTCTTTCCCACAAAAGGAACGTTGCGAGCCTGTCTCTGCTTTATCGATATTTTCATGGCAACTGCTCGACTGAATTCCAATCTGTGGTCAACCTTTGCCAAAGCTTCACAAAAAACGTCGACTAGCTACAACCACTATATATGATTTCTCCCACTCTCTATCTGTGCCTCAGTCTAAACGCAGATTCCATGAAGAAAGCTTCTTTTGCAGAACTGCTCCTCTGTGGAACACTGTTCAGCTGGTCTGCTTCCCAGTTGAATACAACATATTAGCCTTCAAATCCAATGTAAATAAGTTCTTGTTGAGCTGTCCCCATAAAAAATGAAATTCTAACCAATTTACACCATTAACGATTGCTAAACTACCACCTTACCTTTATGCTCGAGTAGCTATCAAGCCTTGATAAGTGGTTACTTCCAAGTAAAAACAAACCCAAAAGGATGAGACTATTGATATTTATTATTCCTGTTCTTGTTCAAGATCCCCCCCCCACGTATTATTCGACAACTTCGTGGCTCTTAGCTAAAGCATATATCATACGTGGAAGAAAAAAAACGACTAGACTATGACTTAATTTATTCTAAGTAGTAAAGTAGACCATTAACACCAAAGAGAGATCACATATCCGGTACTTGTTTATTTGGTTTGAAGCAAAGTGTAGTATTTGTTCTGATATTGTATTTCATATTTTCTATCGTTGATGAACTCGTTCTAGACTTGGGCAATTTTTATTTTCGTCCTAATCTAGATTGCCCGTGTTTCCGGCTTCAACGTTTTCCCATATTAAAAATCAAACTCATATCGTAATCTACCGTCAGTAGGCAGTAAATAGGGACTAGGTATCCGTATCTGTGTGTTTTAATTACAAAATAAATACAAGGTTTAATAACACTATGCCTAATGGGAAAAATCTTAAATTATTTACGCTCATTTAACGGGTTTTTTCCCTTGTTTGTTCACTTTGTATTGGTTCAGTTTTTCATTGTCGCTGACGAACTTACGCTGTTTTTTCTAACATCTTATGGTTGATTCAGCGTAACGAATATCATAATAAATATTGTATCTTCAGCTCTCACATCCACGATCAAGCACTTTATTGTATTTTTACATTACCTCCTGACACGCTATATATATATATATATATATATATATATATATATATATATATATATATAGTCCCCCCCCTTTGGCTTGAGCACTATCGCAAACGTATTTTCACCCGATGCTTTGTTTGGCTAATAAGCGAAGCTCACTGTCGGTTTGTTTGTTCGAGCACTGTGAAACGATGGACAAGTGCTTATTTAATAAGCTCTTGACGAGAGACAGTTGCGTGCTTAGAGCTGCCGACTGTCAACTCGATAGTTGTAGATACGACCGGCTAGGGAAAGTGCTGGTCTAGCCGCACTGATGAGTTGTGATACAACGAAACATTATATATATATATATATATATATATATATATATATATATATATATATCCATTTTAAATATATATATATATATGTATATACGTAAAATAATAGAATTATATATATATATATACATATATATATATATACAGTAGGACACCGGGATACGACATTAACAACTAGTAACAAAATACAGTACAGTATACAACACACGTATATATAATGAAATAACATTATAAATACCATAACCAGGGGCAGAAAACATCGTAATTCTCATCGTAACCTGAAAGATCTGTATCCTGGGGCCACCGTATCACGGGGTTCTAATAAATAACCATATGTTATTAGTTTTTGTTCTGCTTTGTTGTGTCGGGAAAATGCTTTACAACAAATGAGTCTGTAGTCCCGAGTAGCAAAGACTGAGAGAAGTACACAATAAATCAGACAATAAGGTTTATTGTGATAAAGATACAAGTATCAAGCATCTACACAATATAAACACTACGTCTGCAGATCTACTTGTCTTTTCCATAATAAGTTCAAACCCCGTAGTTTGCTTTATGAAGTTGCATTTATTATAGGTGGTAGCCCAATGCTACGGTTGACAGGTTCTTCTATTTCAACATAATTCAGTGACTATTTTTAATTCATTCTCATATGTGTTATTTTCGAGGATAGAAAATTAGCAACTTGTTTGAAATGAGTCTTTCCCACTGCTTTTTTAGAACAATATATTTCTCGGGGCCGCTATCCCGTTCGACATTGTAAAGTATAATACTCTCTCAAATATAAATAAAACCCACGAACTGACACCAAGTAGACAAGTCGATCAGTATCTCTTGTCAATTGCCCCCCCCCTCACATTAATTTCATAACAAAATAAAATTCCAGAAGGATGCATTTCATTTAATACGTAAATCTGTAATTTTATTCTTTTCTTACATTGTAATTCAAATGCCAACTCATGCTTTTGAATTTTTAGATAAAGATTGGTTATTCGTGTTATTTGGATTTTATGATCTATTGTTCATATTTTCAGTGTTGTTTAACAACGTTTCCGTCGATGTAACGTCCGACCAACTAGAGGATTATCTTGTCAAACTCGAAAATATTTCTGTCAAACTCGAGAATCTTTTTGTTGAACTCGGAAATCCAAACGGACTTTCAAACGAAATCATTTATTTAATCCACAAAGGAAGCATGCACTAGTTCCGTAAGCCATGACATGGTAGAAGTCACAAATAATTACCCAATGTACTTTATAGTAATGGGACAATTCTAATATTTTCCCGATTCCGATACAATTACCGATTTCACACTAAATTCCCGATTCCGATAGAATTACCGATTTCACAATAAATTCCCGATTTCGATACAGTTACTAATTCCGATTCCGATTTTTAAAAAAATCTATAAAGATGCTATTTTTCCTGATTACCTTAAAAACATGTGCTAAATGTGCACATATTTCGTAAAAATAAACTTGCGGGGGAGGTGATCTATAGATTTTAGCGTAACTAGTAGTTTAAAATCAATAACTATTGATCATTTCATTATTACTACCAGCAACGGAAGGTTTTTTTTTTTAAACACAACTAAATGAAAACTAAAGATAATTAAAATAATTGTTTTGGCATCGGAAAATAAGCACAAGATTTTCTGATTTTGATACTGATTCCGATACCTAAAAAACTCCGATTCTTCCAATTCCCGATTCCGTTTCCGATTAATCGTCCCAACACTAATATTTTGAATCTTTAACCTCTAGAAGAGTGTAACTTACAGCTGAATTTTATTACCTCGCAGATACTTACTGTACACGCACACCGCAGCCAAGCAAGAAATCACCGACTCTAACCTTCAAATAGCTCCTTTTTACATCATGCATAAGGGCTTTGCCTTTTTTAGTGAAAATAATCCTTCCGGTTATTCCCGATTCTCTCCTGTCAATTTAGTTCTGTGGGTTTAAATTATTAGTTTCTTCAAATTTCTCGGGCAACGTCAGGGTTTATGATCCTGCTAGTTCATTTCTGAAAATGTAAAAAAAGCTTAATTCAAACATTTAAGCAACAGTTTAACAGACTTCAATTTTTTAATAAGGTTAAAATGAAACACTGTAAATCTTTGGCGGGACCTTAACGTTAGCGACATCCGAAAGGGTATCTCTTCGTACGGGAAACAGCAGCGTGAAATTTAACGGGGCGGTTCAGGAAGGTCAAATTTCGCGCAAATGTTTTTTTTTCTTTTTTACAAAACGATAAAAAAAAAACGATGAATGACAAAGTAAGTTCATTCTTTCTCATTATGAATGGAAAAAAAAAAGTAAAAGGACAGAAAAAAGAAAACACGAGGACAAACAAATAGGATATTAGAGTGTAGGGCAATTATTCACTTACGAGTGAGTCACCGCTTATCAAGGCCCGAAACCACTGGAGGATAAAGGTCCATAAGTGTACGGTGATCACTGAAACAATAGCATCTTTTGTTTGGAATTTGAAAAGAATTGGGAGGAAATTCTGCTGCTGTTTCCAAAATCATTTCAGCTAACATTTGAATTCTCAACAAATATGATTGTATCAAAGGACCGAAGAATCTACATGCTTCTAATAGATGATTAAATCGACCAAAAATGTTTGTCGTTTGAAGCCGGGATTCGTCGTCTTGTTTAAAATCAAGCGCTTTATTTCGGCAGTAAAATATAATTAGTATCTATATATAAAGTTATACTTAATGTCTGTTTGCCCATTTCTTCAGGAGCTCCTCGGATTTTGCAGCAAGTCGCCCTGAACAGGTAAATTCTAAAACACCATCACGTAGGACATATAGATACGTATATTTAATTTTGATAACTAGAGGTGACAGCGGTCGAGTGTTTAACGACACGGACTGCTGACCTGGGTGTTACAAGTTAGAACTCAGTTCGTTCCACAAAAAATCAATTTCAACCCCAAACAAGGCACATGACCACTTAGTCGCGAGGAGGCTACTATTTGCCACCAGATTTGGAGGGATACTATTTATAGATAGGCAGCGAGATGTCTGTTCACATTACACTTGAATTTCTGCATGTCAGTACAGTTAGGAAAACAGGGTTCTGGGAGGGAATTCCAAATATGCAGCAGTTCAAGGGAAAAAGCTATTCGACTGGAAGATTTTATTGCATCTACAGGGTGGTCAAAAAGTCAGGTAACATTTTAAAGAAAAACGATATTAGCAATACACGTATATTTAAGTACCATATATTGAAATATAAAATGAAACAAACATGAAATATGTTTATTTTGTTAATTGTTGTCCATTTCTCTCTATCAATCGCTGGAAGCGATTAACCACTGATTGTGTAACACGTGTAATCATGTCAGCTGATATCCGCGCAATCTCCTCTTCAATAAATAACTTTAAAGACGCTATTGTATCAGGCTTCTTGCCATAAACGCTATCCTTTACATAGCCCCAAAGCCAGAAATCAGGAGGGGTAGTTTAATATTACACTCAAATATTTAAACAAATAATATTAAACGAATAGAGATTATAATGGATCATATTGTTTTTTCTACCTTTAACATGTTACCTGACTTTTTGACCACCCTGTAGGTATCTCTACAGTATAGGGTGGGATTTGCTGTTTATCGAGGGCATTGTCGTCGAGGGGGTACTAATGCTCGGAGTTTGTCAGAGCACTTGCCATTGAAATACTTGTAAAACAGACACAAGGATGCCACATTTCTGTGATGGAACAGACGTTGGAATTTAGTTAATAGTTCAGCACCTATTAGGTTGGCAGGCTCTTCAATCTATTTCTAGAAAGAATTTTAGAAAAAGTGAAAGTAGAACGAACTGGATTCGAACTTGCGGCACCTATATCCTCATTTTCTGAAATATGAATAAATGTTTTAAATGGTTAAATATTATAGAAGACGACGAAAACGAAGAAAAAACTGCAAACGAAATCGGAATAATATGAAGGAATATGATTTAATTCTATATAAGACAAGATTAAAGACAAGGAAGATATAAAGATACAAAACGGAATTAATAGATTAATTAGAAAGAATAGAAGGAAAAGAAAAGAAAGAAAGAAAGAAAAAGTGAATCGATGAAAGATTAATTAGATAAGAGAAAAGAAAAAAACGAACGCTATAGAGAAACGAACAAAAAAAAAAAGGAGGGGGACACCGACAAAGAGCAAACTAGAAACTGACAGTAAAAAAGAAAGAAAATCAGTTCGGAAGTACGAGGAATAAAAGGCGAACGGAAGCCTTATCGCATGGAGTTTATACACACAAACACATACATACATAGACATACTCCGCACGAATACACGCATACACAGATATATATATGTATATATATATATATATATAATATATATATATATATATATACGTGTGTGTGTGTGTGTTTATGTGCGTGTGCATGTGTGCCTTTGTATATGTATTTATATGAACTCTAAAAGCATTTTACAAAAACACTCCATCTGAAAGGCTCACTAAAATATTTTGTATTTTATCTTTATTTACGATAAATTTTCGGTGCCACTTGTTTTAAGTACCAAACAGTGATTTGTGGCATGAATTCGAGTTTTATTTTGAAATGTCAAGTACATGATTAAACAGTACGACCTTTGTATGGATTTAGCTATATATATATATATATATATATATGTGTGTGTGTGTGTGTGTGTGTGTGTGTGTGTGTGTGTGTGTATGTGTGTGTCTGTGTCTGTGTCTGTGCCTGTGTGTCTGTGTGTGCGTGTGTGTGCGTGTGTGTCAGAACGTGCGTTTGCGTGTTTTCGTTTGTTTCTCTCTATTTTTTCATTTTTCTTATCATTTTGTTTAAGCCAGGGATGGGGCATCCTACCAGATGCCAAACATACACCTGCTATTTTAGACACTCCAACCGAGAGATCTTTTTAAGATTCTAACCGTCCCTTTAAGTGCAATTGTTTGAATCTCCTTTGCACTTGGTTTACCTGGTATATTTGTAAGATAGTTTGTAAAATTCTTTTTCATAAGTCCGGTTGCAGTGTGTGTGCCAGTGTGCGTGGTTACATGAGGTTATGTGTGTTTGTGTGTCATTTATTTATTTGTTTTGTTTGCGATACTTTCTAAGGAGGGTTCAATTATTTATACCAGAAGCACTTTTACCTAAGTACGAGTTGGGAATAATTCTTCCTTCATCAATGTGATATCCCCAGACGGGGAGAGACATATGTATAGGTATCATCCACAGACACGTATTTCGTCGTTTTACGACAAATCAGCGTAGGTGGATCTACTGAGATTCGAAACGAGTACCCCAGAGTCTGATGTATGCGTATTCATCGACATATACGGCATAATCACGTTTGCACATCCCGTCAGATCATCGAAGTTAAGCAATGTTGAGTTTGGTTAGTAATAAAATGGGTGACCATTTGGCAATTCCAGCCGTTGTATGTGCTCGTCGTTCATCTCCGCATTGTTTCCAGTCAGTCTTACGCCTCTCCTGAACGGGAGAACGAGGAAATAAATGTCGTTTTACAACGAAATGAAAACGAGTTGAAGTTCGTTTCTATTCTTTGTCTACTTTGCGACGTAGACTGCATACAACGTTTGGGTCCCGTATTTAAACCTGTGTACTGTGTTACACCTGGCCCATACTGTATCCAATTAAGTCTTGCATCTTATTTAACCCTAACCTTTGACATTTGACTCTTATCATGAAGTTCGGTCAAGGACAACATTAGGAGGTAATTTTAACTTTAGATTGTTTGGAATTCTTTATATGCCCGTTCAATACCAGTGAAACTACTATACAAACTTTAGCCTGATCTGTTTCAGTTTTCATAACATTGATCATAATTCATATAATATGGCATAGTTCACGTTGATACACCGGTTCCCGTTAGATCACCGAAGTTAAGCAACATTGAGCATAGTCATACAAAAATGGGTGACCATTTGGGAATTCCAGGTGCTGTATGTGCTCTCCGCTTATCTCGGCATTGTTTCCATTGGTCTAGCAGTTCTCCTTGTCACTGGACTCAGGCAGTGCGGATTCAGGAGAGGTGTGGTTGTGATTTGCGCAACCCTTGCCTCACAATTACACCCGCGGCTACCCTTTCAGGGGGTTATCGATTGTCTCTTGAGATTGAATGAAGGGATGAATCGACATCGATGGAGAAGTAAAACGTAGATAAGACGTTAGCATATCCTTACGTTATCAACCGACGTATGCAGTGTTTCGGCTGACATGTTCATGTCTCAAATTAGTTTTTGGCTATAGCAATCCGGTTTTGATTGACTTGAACTATTTCGGATCTTGGCGCCATGAAAGTGTTTGAAGCGTGAAATGTTAATCTTTGACTTTTTAATTTAATTACATTTTAACCCTAAGTAACAGACACCAAATTATTTACATTCCTGCAAATTGAGCAATTTTTTACCATTATAACCTCTCCAAAGCGACTTAAACTTCTCAAAATTAAACTTTTTAAGTCTAAATACTATTAGATACAAAATCGTCTTTTGTTGTTTTGTTGCTGTTGTTGTTGTTTTTTTGTCGTTTTTTTTTTTTTAAAGAAAATATAGATCTCCCAAAAGGGAAACTCTGGATTGGATAAGAATTGTTTCTGTTAAGAAGGATTTCCCATTCACTTATCGAGGAAAATAGATTATAATGTGTATCAGAAAAGATAATATGATTTTTTTCCTAGTCTGTTAAACTCTATTCACATTTTTACGGTTAAAATATTTCGTTAGTAAAATACGCATTATTATACGTAAAATCATTATTATTATGCGTAAAATACAAATTATTATACGTAAAATTAAATACGTATCATTATAACCATAGTCGAAACACAGTGACAAGCCTTACTGAGATATTACACTGAAGGTGCAAATAAAAGCGAAATTAAAAGTACTTGTTCTTCAAAGATTTATTATTTTTATATTTAAAATTCCGATTTTTAGTATTATTTTTACGTGACACATGACCTTAAATTATTATTTTTTTATTTCCGTTTTCGGTGTGTCATCTGCTTGTAAAAGTAGTCTGCGTTTATACTAAGGGCTTAATAAGACGTATTTCATCCTTAAAATTTATTTGATTGGCATATAATCTAAAGATTTCTTTTTGTTGTTAATAAAATAAATATATCTATGTTTGTAAAAGTGACGTCTGTTTGTCCGTCTATTTTCCCGGGGAACGGTCTCTACTAAACATCTCTGTCAATTTTTGATCTACAGCCTTGAAACTTTAAATTTGGTTTTGTTATTAGCCGGTAAAACTTGCTGCTAAGCAGTCAAAGTTGGAAAAATGACATTTGACAGTAAAATTCTACTTAAATTGCTCTTGTACGCATGCGCAAATATATCTTTCTTGGTTAAACGATGTTACTTTATGCAGTTTTTTTTGTATGCGTATGGATGTAGACGGTAACGGAGCACGCTGGAAGGTTACATGTTTTGGTTTCGATTCTAGCTGAAAACAGCCAAATTATCTTATATTTACTTTTAAAATCACTACTATATATCTGGTACAATATAATAATCAATAGATAATCGACTCAGTAATAATAAATTCGAAATTTTCATAAATTAAAATATCATATTTAACCGTAGTTTACGACTGGACAATGCACGACGACATGTTTATACTTCATAAATTAATTAGAATTTATAGTCCTGATAAAACTTGATTGCATACAGTAATCTTGGTTCTTATTGTTTGATCGATTAAGACAAATAAAAGAATTCACATGTATTAAGATATTTACTGTGAAATATTTCCTGAATACTAAAGAGAATTACCTTTCTTTACTGTGTGTCGCCCTCAGCATGGAGAGTATGTATATTTTATTTACAAAATACAATTATCTACGGACACGCGTTTTGCCGAAGCTGAATTTAGCTACATACGAAACAGCGACAATCATATGGCTTTACCGCGAAGCAATGAAAAATTGCTAGAGTTACAGCACATACAGTTATGCATTATTTATGCTTGTTATG
Source organism: Euprymna scolopes (assembly GCF_053919585.1). Classification (NCBI taxonomy): domain Eukaryota; kingdom Metazoa; phylum Mollusca; class Cephalopoda; order Sepiida; family Sepiolidae; genus Euprymna; species Euprymna scolopes. The sequence goes on along the minus strand of NC_136498.1, from coordinate 65,805,309 downwards.
TATTATTTTTATTAGGGCTATGACAACAGCATATTCTTTTCATTGTTTTGACTCTCGAGTATATATCCGACACAGACGTAGTTAATCAACTGAGTACAACATCACTCTATATAAAAGTATATAAGATATTAACGGATACACACTCGAGAGTCAAAACAATAAAATAATATTCTGTGGTCCTATACCTAGTTATTATGTTATGGCGATAGTGACTAATGAATGAATTCAGATACCTACTGTGAGGCATTTCCTAAAGATAATACCTCCTTCAGATCATTTAGGAAATCCTTTATTATTGCTTGGCCCCGACAATCTCTAGATATATTAACACCAAGAGGCATAGCATAAATATTGTTTATCCAAGAGCTTTATACAAATAGCAAAGTTAATGCTTTATTTCATAAACACAGTCTTTGATATAAATTCATTTAACTTCTATCACTTCATATTCATATGCACTACAGATTCTGTATTCCAGAATACACTCTTGAAAAACAACTTCTACTTGTATAATATTAGATTATCATTAGAGTTATATTTATTTAAACATTTTTCATTAATCATAATTATTTCAAGAAATACATACGTTTGTTTGCGCCATATAATTTAATTTTAATTTGTTTTAAGTTGTTTCAGCAAAATATTTACAATTTTATTTTAATGTGGATACTCCGACGAACTACACCCTTGTACCTTGTACCCTCTTGACGTAAATATCTCCGACAAACCCGACAAGCAGCAAAGTCCCACCCTTACTCAATAGAGATCCCAAGATGTAAGAAACCCTTTTACTCTAATAGTTTCTTTCCCCGAACTGCTAGACTTTGGAAGTCTTTCCTGGGTTCCTGCTTCCCCAACTGTACTGACATGCAGAAATTCAAATGTAATGTGAACAGACATCTTGTTGCTCAACTGCTTTCATAGTATCCCTGCATATTATGTCCTTGATAGTAGCCCCTACATCAAAGTGATACTGTGCGTTGTAATTTAAAAAAACGATTTCGTCGATAAATGTAATTCACTTTTCGAAAATTACATGATCTGACAAATAACTACCTTATAAACTACAGGTGCTTGGCAGTTTAAAAAGAATATTTAAGAATATTTTTCTTCCTTAATATTCTTTTACATCTCGGGAAACGTTGCGAAACGAGTCTTGCTAGCATATAGATATACACTGAAACAATTGTTAAAATCAGGTAAATTTATGAAATTAATCTCTTCTAGTCAAATGCATTAATTTTATCATTAAAAACAAACCCAGTTTACTTTCATTCACCATTTTTTATCTAATTTATCTCATTTAAAATACTTGTCTCATGTGGAAAAAATTAATGAGTTATCATTGTAATATACGATGATATAATAAACATGTTAATGGCGAACCACTTCCTTGCATCATAATAACGTATTCTACTTCAATTATGTTGTATCACACGACGTGACGTGATGCACGGTTTTCTTTTCTTAAATGAGGGATTAGTTTCGCATGTTTACAAGCAGGGATTTATTGCAGAAAACCTCCCCTTGCCGGAAAAAGGCGCGTCTAGATTTTTTTTCATAAATATGCAAATTTATTTCGCACATGTTTATTACAAGTCAAAGAAATATCTGGAGTTATCGTTTGCTTTAGGTCATTTTTCTTTCCAGCGTATCAATCCTTTTCAGGGTTTTTTGATGTCGAATCTAGTAATTTGTGGAAGAAAAAGATTTTATGCTTCAGGTTTTTTTATATATAAAATGTACACTCCTGAGTAAAAAAAATGTGCCAAAAGTGAAAGATGGGTAATTACGGCTTTACCTTATCATGTTCTCCAAAAAAAAAAAAAATTATTTATTTTTCTCTCTTAGTTTCCCCCCTCTGTCCTGCTCTAACCAAGTCTGACGACCTAGTCCACAAACTCCAAAATTCCATCATGACAAGCTTCAAGAAAAAATACACGATTAAACTCAGATCTCCAACTTCCAACGCAGATCCCCATTACCATGTCTCCTTCTCCAACATCAGGGGTCTACGTTCTAACCTTCCAGAGGTTGAAACCCAATTACAGGAGACAAAACCGGACCTTTTATTTATAAGCGAAACTGGCATTGAACAGGCTATTTCCCTAGATGAGTTCGTAATTAAAGGATGCTCTAACTTAACTTCTAAATCTGACCCCCCAAGATCATAATGGGCATGGAATATGTGCCTATATTAAAGATGGCTTCCCATGTGGTAGGGACATCTCCAGAGAAGATCTTAACACCCTATATGTGCTTCCGGCTTGCATTAGCTCACACTACTGCATTTATATTTACTCTCTATCGCCCCCACAACAGCGGAGTTACTATCTTTAAAAACATATTTGAGAAAATTGACCACGTCCTGTCTGCTTATCCTTCAGCTATCATTCACGTATGTGGAGAATTCAATGTTCACAACGTGAAATGATTGACCCACTCAAAAAAGACCGATGATGAGGGGAAGTTCTGTCATGATTTCTCCATTGCTTATGACATAACTCAGATTGTTCACGAACCCACCTCTGTGCCCGACAATGACGGCCAGTATGCGAGTCTACTAGACCTTTTTCTCACAACTTGCCCTGAACTATGTTCAGTTTCTGTCTCCTCTTGGATCTTCCGACCACTCTGTTGTATCAATTAAGATAAAAATTAAATATAATAAGTCCTCAAACGTACCTCTCCATCGTACAGTATATCGATACACTATGGCTGACTGGGATAGCTTCCGTACATTTACATCGGATCTACCTCTGTGTTCCATGTTTAAAAAGGATGTGTCCTCTATCGTGTCAAACCTGACGGAATGGTTAATTGTAGGTATAGACCGCGTCATACCCTCTAAAAAGTTCCAGCAAAAACCTAACAGCCAGTCATGGTTCTCCCCAGAATGTGCTGCTGCCATTGCGCAAAAAATCACTTTTTCCACTGCTTCCGACGTAATAGATGTATGGAAACTAAACTAAAACCGCTTTCAGGACTGACAGCAACAATTGTAAGAAAGTAATAAAGAACGCAAGAGAGTTGTATGCTCAGTCCGTCAAATCCAAAGTAGCTGAGCAGCAGCTTGGTTCCCACCAGTTTTGGCAAATAGCAAACAGAATCCTGAACAGAAGCGTGTGCTCTATCCCAACTATCATCAATGGCCTGAGGTAATCTCATCAGCATCAGACAACGCCAAACCTTTTGCCAAGAACTTTGCAGCTAATTCTACCCTTTGCGACGAAGGCCGTACACCCAATATTTCCTCCTGTATCAGAAAACACGCTATGTGATATACGTATATCTGTACGTGATGTTGCCAAGCTAATCAAAAACCTTGATTCCAGTAAAGCAACTGGCCCTGACGGTATTCCAATTATAGTACTCAATAAAACTTCAACCTGAACTAGCGCCCATACTTACAAAACTGCTTAAACATTGTCTTAAGGAGAATAGTTTCCCATCTCCCTGGAAAATTTCATCAGTATGCTCTGTATTTATGAATTCAGGTGATCGCTCATCCCCCTCTCAGTACAGGCCAATAAGTCTCCTGTGCGTCATGAGTAAGTTGCTGGAATCTGTGTTAAATAGAGAAGTAATCAACCATCTCAGCAAAAATAACTTTCTTAGTGACACACAATATGGTTTCCGTTCTGCTAGATCAACAGCAGATGTGCTTACAGTTATACCTCATAGGATAGTGAATCTCTCGGCGGAGGCAACCGTTCTAGGGCAATTGCTCTTGACATATCTAAAGCCTTTGATAGGGTATGGAATAGGGTATGGAATGAAGATCTCTAGCTATGGTATAGCTGGAAATGTCTTCTCAATTATTAAATCATTTCTTTCTGACAGGGTCATAAGAGTAGTAGCTGATGGGCAAAAATCAGAAGCTCACAGTATTAATGCTGGAATCCCTCAGGGGTCCATCCTGGGCCCAACTCTTTTCCTGCTCTACATTAATGATCTTCCAAATCACATCCTTACATCATTTGTATACATTTATGTTGATGAAACTTCCATCTATTGTAGCACATCTAAGTCAGTAAACGACCAAGTTCTCTCTGATTCTCTCCCCTCTGATCTTGAGCACATGGTACAATGGGGAAAGGAGGGGCTGGTTACTTTTAATGCATCTAAAACCAAGCTTTTATCTTTACATGACCAATGTTCTAATCCCCATCTGGCATCAGTTGAAATGAATGGGTCTCGTCTTGAGGAGACCTCAAGTTTTGACAAGCTTTTGGGCTTGACCTTTACTCCTGATCTTAAATGGAACAGGTACATCAAATCTGTTGCCAATGTGGCTGGAAAAATGGTGGGATCCTTTTATCAATTCAGTAGATATCTCACTGCTGATGCTATTCTCTATCTATATAAGAGCCAGATACGTCCAAGGATGGAATACTGTTGCCACATCTGGGCAGGAGCTGCTAGAAAGGACTTGTCCTGTCTTGATAGAGTCCAAAATAGACTTCGTAGTCTCGTAGGAGATATCCTTTTCTCTTCCCTGCAAACTCTATGTCACAGAAGAGATGTTGCGAGTTTTTCTCTGATGTATCATTATTTTCATGGCAAGTGTTCGGCTGTGTATGGTCCCCCCTCGCCAAACTTTCACGAGAAACACTCGTCTAACTGAAAACATTATCAATAATTCCCCCACTCGTTACCTGTGCCTAAACTTAAACGTAGATTCCATGAAGCAAAGCTTCTTTCTTAGAACTGCACGCCTGTGGAATTGGTCTCCGTTTGCGTGCTTTCCAGCTGACTACAATATGGTTGTCTTCAAGTCTAACGTAAACAAGTTCTTGATGAGCCGTCCCACTTGTTAACAAACTTACTGAATTTCTATTACTAACGATTATTATATTGTCCAATTTCTACTGTACACGCTTTAACCTTTTTCCTCGAGTGGTCTCTTGGCCTTGATAAGTGGTGATGCCTATGTAAAAAAAAGTGAAAAAATTAATCCAAAAAATGGTATGACCGCATCTTGTCAAGGATATAAAAAACCGAATTACAGGAGTAAGACCGTCCAAAATGACTTACATACAGATTTCTGATATTTTAAGAAAAGAAGATGTGAAAACATCTCTTTTTACAGTGAAGCGAATTGGTCAAAGGTTCGAAGTCGAACGATTGGTAAAAATGAAATCTGGATGTGTTCGCCCTAGAGCATCCATCTTGAAGAATGGCTACATGCTTAAATTAACTGTTTTGAAGGATCGAAAGAAAATTTATGTTGACCATAGCAAAGAATTCAAAACAAGGGCTGGAAATTCTCTTTCTTGATATACAACATCATTAAACAGCATCAACAGCATTAGTCGGAAGAACTTTCTCGAACAATGACAAACTTTGGTTGAGAGCATATTTAAAAGGATTGATACTTTAAAGAAATCAAAAATGAATGCGATTCCATCTGAAACATTTATTAAAGTAAATGTCTTGTTCTGTGTTATTAGTCTCGTTGAAGTTTCCTTGTTCAATTATTTTTTGTTCAATATAGCTTTTAGGGCAATAAAATGTATGAAATTTGCTTGGACCATTTTTATTTTTACTTACGAGTGCATATTTTATTAGTGTAGGGTTTGGATGTTTTGGAGAGGAAAATTGTTGTTTTGTTTTTGACTTTGCAAAGCATGATTGAGTTTTTAAAAGGCAAAGAAAAAACAATAACATCAATGTTTATTGTATTTTAGGTCAGAAAGCCAGTATCTTCAAACAGCCTGATCCGGTAGCATCAGGATTAAATTACCTAGCTTGCATTATGCGATGTGCCCCACTTAAAAGTACCTCGTTATTTTGTCAGATGAGGTGCTTCATTCTCATCCATGTTTTTGTTTTTGTTGTTCTTTGTTATTCATTTATATATATATATATATATATATATATATATATATATATATATATATATATATGTATATATATATAAATTAAAGTTAAAGTAGTATCTGATATAATCAAACCTGAATGATAAAGAGTGGCTCACTTAAAAGTATCCCGATCTCTCAGTAACGATATTTTATATCGTATTCTAATATATTGCTTTTTTGATGCAAGTTTACAGTTGTTAGTGTTATATATGTTTTTGTAGATAACAGCCTATTTTCACAAGACAAGTTTGGTGTGATTAGTCTTTGTAATCTTTACCTAAAAGCACAAAAAATTGTGTCTTCTTCTAACATTTTAAACAACAAATAAAACGCTTTCATATATGTAGGTATTTATACGGTCTTCAGTAACACCGCTGCTTCTCTTCCTGCATTTTAAGGTATTATTAAGAGAGAATACACTTAAGAGAGAGAGAGAGAGACAGACAGACTGAGTGAGAGAAAGAGAGATAAAGAGAGAGACTACTGTTATCATAGCTAGTTAGTTATTTCTTAAATTTAACTTTCGAACTTAACTAAATGAGTGGACTTGGCGGACAGACATCGAAACCAAATTTCGTCTTAGATTCAGGGTTCCAACATGATTGGCCGTGGCTCGTTTACATAGCTTCCACCGAGAGACTAATCTGAAAATTTTAGTTTTGCCTTATGTTGAAAACATGATGGTATTCATCATTATTTGGTATCATTCGACTCCTGGTTTGTCTGCGGTACTTGATCCATGCCCCGTACCTCAAATGTATGTCTTTCTCTGGAAACAATCCTGTTTGCAAATTAAAGTTATCCTGGCATGCATTAAATGTGGTTATTGTTAAAATTCATACTAGCTAACTTAATCGCTACTGACGTAAAGTCCCTAATATGTAACATTCTTTACTGCAGAGAATAGTGATTGTGGAAAGTGGTCTGACATAATCGTCGGGTGCACATAAGCGTGTTACGCCCATAATAAACACATGCGACATTTTACATTATTAATAATGTAAAAATTATAGAAATTAAAACAATAAAATTAGAAACATTAATAAGGAATGCGTCGGTATTCCCCGGTAAGAACTTTGTGTCATTAGCAAAAAATATTCTAATTCTTAATGGGAGAAGATAATGATTGGGAGTGTGTACCTCCCAAAATGGCACAAAATTAATGTTGTATCGCAGGCAACAGGGGAAATGTAATCTCAGCGTCTAGATTCTGTTGGATTTGGATCCGATGGAAAAAACTCTTACTAGACTTTCCTAGTTAGAAAAAAATATACCACTTATACGAGCGGCTCAATTACTAGCCCACGGACTTAAAACCGTGCGACTTTTCTGTTCTTGCGCAAATGA
>NC_136498.1:65775598-65793098 GCF_053919585.1 Euprymna scolopes | reverse complement strand
CTTACGTGTCGATTTTGTGGGAAATACAGGTCTGAGTAAAAGGTTAGCAAGAGGTCAGACTATGACCGCCACGTTTATGTGAACGTTATAGCCGAGGTTTTAGTTGACAGACACCGGCTCGATCTGTTAGCGGAGAGAAATGGACGGTGAAAGATGTGAAGATAGAAAACAACGATAATGTCACCAAGTAACTTTATTTAGTAAGAAAGGTGACTTTTTCCATATCAGATTTTTGTATTGATCAGTAGGACTAGGACAACAGCATATTCTTTTCATTGTTTTGACTCTCGAGTGTGTATCCGTTGATATCTTATATACTTTTATATAGAGTGATGTGGTAGCAGTATCAGAAATTTGGGGGAATTTTTGACACCCCTAACAGAAAACTGCGATTAAAATATAGAAAACTCGTAATTTCTCTTTCTAAAGTGGGTTATTTATTTTCTTTATAGAATATGCTTCCAAAATAAACTATTTAAGTTGTTTAAAAAATAATAGAAATATTATTTTTCATTGTTTAAAAAACATTGTTTACAAAGTGCGTGCGTACGTTCTGGGAAGCCATTTTGTTACGTAATGAAATCAATTGATTTTTATAAGATGAATATTTTTCAATTTTTAAACTTTAAAAATCTATCAAAATTTTCCTATTCGTTCAATTGTTACGTTTTTTTCAGGGTCAATGTAAAATTTTATGCTCTTTCCGATAAACTAAATATAATATTTTAGACAAACGTTGTTTTATAAATTCACCCCCCCCATTTTGGAATGTCTATGAGAAATTTAATAATTAATTTTGCTTGAAACGTTTTATATATCACAAATTGAAGATAAAACATGAATAAATAAAATACTCAAATTTAAAACAACAAAAAAATATCACTTATCTGGTAATTTACCGGTAAAGTCCAAAATTTAAATCCTTCTTTTTTCGATAACCACGTGTTATTTTTTTTTTTTTTTTTTTTACGTGGAAGCTTAATTTTTGTTTAGAATGTTCCAGTAATTAATAGTCCATCAGTTTATATAAATATATTTAATTCCTGGTTTCCTTTTTTTCGACATATAAAAAACAAAAGACGAATTCGGGTTATGCAGATGTATAGTATAATAAAAAAAATATTCAGGTATTTCTTTAGGATATTAAAAAAAGAAAAATACCATTCTACTTCTGCGTCATATAGTAATTCGTCTTATTAAAAAATTGTAAACTATCAGATTTTTCCTACGATAGCGTCAAGGCACAATAATAAAAAAAAAACCGGACAAGTTATCTCCCTTAAGTCAAGAAAAACACCCGTCCACGAAGGTCATGCTGAGCGTGACCTTACGCTCTGACCCGACATTTCACTCACATTCAGCAACCAGAGCACTAGCAGACGTTCGGTCACGTTCAGACGTATATACTAGTTGTTAAAGAATTTTATTGGAATAATGGTGAGTTTTTTTTGTTTTTTTTTACTACCCGTATTTTTTAACTTTCTGTAACTGATGAGAAAGTTGTATTTAAATTTTATTTTGACTTTTTAAACTTTATTTGAGTAAAAACCATTAATTTTTCAGTTATCGCCGAAAATGTTTTTCGGTGATAAAAAGTTACGTTTGTATTATTACTGTGTCTGTCTGTACACATAGATTAAAAAGAAAGTGGTCTAAAAACAAAAATATAGCAAATAAATGTTATCAAAGGCAAGATAAAATATAAAAAACTCGTAATTTCTATTTTTAAAGTGGGTTTATTTTCTTTCTGGAATATACTTCCAGAACTTATAAAGTGAGTTGAGTTTGTATTATAAATTCGAAAAAGTTGTCCCAAAACAAATATAGAACAAATAAATGTTATCAAAGGCAAGATAAGTTACATTTCTACCTAACTGGATATATTTTTTGTGTTTTTATTCAGTGTAACAATGTAACATGTTTATTCTGCTCGAAAAACATGCAGTGTTTAAAATTCAAAATGGCGCCCGACTCTCTCTCGGAGAGGGTAAGTTTGGAAAAAGGTATTATAAATTATAAACTAGACAAAATACTGTTAGAAATTCGCTCAATATATGTTACCGTGACATAAGTTGACATATATTCGGTTGATTTTTAATAGTATTTTGTCTAGTTTATTATTTATAACATCTTTTCCCAAACTTACCGTGTTAAAGAGACAGTCGGGCCGGGCGCCGGGGCCCCGGCCATTTTGAATTTTAAACACTGCATGTTTTTCGAGCTGAATAGACATGTTAAATTGAATAAGAACACAAGAAATATACCAAAATAAACTATTACAGTTGTTTTAAAAGTAATAGAAATATATATATTTAAAAAAAAAAAAAAACAGTAATGAATTTTTCGAACTCAATATTTTTCAATTTTTAAACTTTAAAAATCTATCAAAATTTTTCTATTGATTCTATTTTTACGATATTTTCAGGGTCAATGTGAAATTTTATGTTCTTTCCAATAAACCGAATATATTTAAGACAAACTTTTTTTTTAATTCACGCCCCCCCCCATTTTCAAGTTTCTATTACAAAGTAAAAGTAAATAATTAATTTACTCACAAATTGAAGAGAAAAGGTCAATAAATAATATTTCCAAATTTAAAAAAAAAAAAAATCCTTTTTTTAGAAATTTACCTGTAAAGTCCGAAGTTTAAAACCTTTTTTTAAAAAAAAAACACTTTTTTTTTTTTTTCATAAAACCTTGGTCCTTGTTCCTTTAATTGAAAAAAAAATAGGGCTTGAATTACATTTTTCGAGGAGTTATAAGGCTTATAACTCCTCGAAAAATGTAATTCAAGCCCTATTTTTTTTTTATATAACTTATAAGCTTGGAAAGATGGGGTGGAGTTTTTCACGAACATTCTGACACCAAACCCATTAAAGTAGTATAAAAAGTAATAGAAATATTTTTTTTATTTTTTAAAAAACAGTAATGAAATTAATTGAATATTACGAGTTCAGTATTTTCAATTTTTAAACTTTAAAAACCTATCAAAATTTTTCTAATAATTCTATTTTTACGATATGTTCAGGGTCAATGTGAAATTTTATGTTCTTTCCAATAAACCGAATATATTTTAGACAAACTTTTTTTTTTAATTCACGCCCCCCCCCATTTTCAAGTTTCTATTAAAAAGTAAAAGTAAATAATTAATTTACTCACAAATTGAAGAGAAAAGGTCAATAAATAATATTTCCAAATTTAAAAAAAAAAAAAATCCTTTTTTTAGATATTTACCTGTAAAGTCCGAAGTTTAAAACCTTTTTTTAAAAAAAAAACACATTTTTTTTTTTTAATAAAACCTTGGTCCTTGCTCCTTTAATTGAAAAAAAAATAGGGCTTGAATTACATTTTTCGAGGAGTTATAAGCTTGGAAAGATGGGGTGGAATTATTCACTATTTTCACGAAAATTCTGACACTGCTATAACAGTAATACAAACCCATTAAAGTAGTATAAAAAGTAATAGAAATATTTTTTTTTTTTTTTTTTAAAAAACAGTAATGAAATTAATTGAATATTACGAGTTCAGTATTTTCAATTTTTAAACTCTAAAAACCTATCAAAATTTTTCTAATAATTCTATTTTTACGATATGTTCAGGGTCAATGTGAAATTTTATGCTCTTTCCCATAAACTGAATACAATATTTTATACAAACTTTATTGCAGACAGTTTCGTGGTCTAAAACAAATACATAACAAATAAATGTTATCAAAGGCAAGATAATTTACTTTTCTACCAAACTATATAGACAAAATACTGTTACATTGAATAAAAACACAAAAAAATATATCCAGTTTGGTAGAAAAATAACTTATCTTGCCTTTGATAACATTTGTTATGTTTTTTGACAAGTTAGAAACTCAAAATGTAATGATTCTAATAACTTTTTGTTTGTAGCATTTGCTTTTTGGGATCATTGAAATTGTTTCGATATTCATAAATTTTATATAATCTGAAAAATTAAGTTCCAAGTTTGATAGGAATTCTTTTTCTATATATTTTCAGGATAAAAAACCTTCAGTAATGAACTCTATTTTAGTGAAGTATGAAAATTTTGAGGGGAATGGGCCAGTTTTGTGTGGCCACTTACTGTACAAGCTAAAGCAACATCTTCCACTGAAGGAGATAGCAGAGTGGGCAACTACCAGAAATGTAGAGAATGGTTTTCCGGTAGTTCCATTCCATAGGGTTGCCTATGTCTGCCAGAAAATTAAAAAATATAAGAGATTTTTGTTCCCGGCAAACTCTCCTAATTTTATTAATTTATGCAATGAACCTGTGCATACCACCACCACCACCAGTAGTCCCTCTACCACCACCACCACCACCACCACCACCACTCCCTCTACCACCACCACCACCACCACCACCACCACCACAACCAGTAGTCCCTCTACCACCACCACCACCACCACTCCCTCTACCACCACCACCACAACCAGTAGTCCCTCTACCACCACCACCACCACCACCAGTACTACCTCTACCACCACCACCACCACCACCACCACCACCAGTACTACCTTTACCACCACCACCAGTAGTCCCTCTACCAGCACCAGCAGTCGTCCCAGTACCACCACCAGAACCTTTAAAAGTACTTCCACGCAGACAGATTTAAAAAAAAAAACTAAAAAAAACAAAACTAAATATTTTTCAAGAATTTTATTTAATATATGTAAAATGCATAATGTACCAACAAAGAATTTGCCACATTTGGTAAATTCTCTTTGTAATTTTTTAAATGAAAAATGTAAAATTTTTTCAGCAGCTACAGTATTTAAGATGCCAGCAGAGTTAAGTTTTATTGCAGACTATATGACTGTGGATAAAATCCTTAACTCTGATGCGTGTACTTTGGTTTTTGACGCCACCACGAAGGATGGCGAACATATTAATAATGTCATGTTGACAACGCCTGAGTCAAACCATGTCATAGCCGTCCAGAGTGTACCTGGTGGTTATGCAAAGGACTATGCAACTCACATCAATGACTGCATTAGTAAATTGGCTCAGGTACACTCTAAAATTTTTGGTGAACCAGCAAATAGCATAAAAAATAAATTAATTGAAAAAATTGGCTCGTGTTTGACAGACAGAGCAGCTGTCAATCACCGTACTGTCGAAATATTAGAATTGCAATGGGAAAAGCAATTAATAGAGCTCAATTGCAACATACATCCTTTGGAAGCAATTACAAAGGAGGTATGTATGCAATTGAAGCATTTTGAGGATGCTAGTGTTAGTGAATTAGTCCTTAGTGGCAAGGATTGTATAGGACATCAGATAATTATGAAAATGTCTTCTCTTAGATACAATAATACTTTAGGTTTAATTAAAGAGTTCAAGGATTTCTTAGGAGATAAATTTTCAGTTAAGGTAGTTCCTAGATATAGAGGTAATAGAATTAATATAATTTTTCATTTAGCTTTGGTTTACTTTACACATAGAGAAGACTTTTTAGCATTTTTAAGGCGTTTTAGGAATTCGAAATCTTTGTGCAAAAATTTAGAATCTGCCTTTGGGAATGAAGTAGCATACTTAGAGTTACAGGTTTTAGGTGCTATAGGTAAGCTTCTTTCAGGTACTTGGATGAGAGCTTTTTACACATCCTTGAAAGATCAGTATACATTCACAGATGGGATCCAGATAGTGGAAGGTGTAGTTGATCAGTTACAGATTTTAGTTCAAGATCCCATGAAAGTGTTAGAAAGAACTATTGATTTTTTTGGGAATCCAATTGACTTGGATGAGGATTTAGGTAAATTGATGAGGCGTCCTCCTTCCCAATATTGTGACTTGTTTACATCGATGATGAAAAAGTCTTTAGAAGCTATCATCGGTGTCATCCAAAGGCAGTATAGAGTTAGTTTTGCTAGGGTAGATAAATTAAGAACGGATGCTCTGGCCTCAGCTAGGTTACACACTATGGAAGCAGAAAGTGTCTTTGGTGAGTATAGTGGTAGGAAACAGTCCTCATCTACTTTAGATACTTTTACAATAAGCAATCTCATCAAAGCAAATAGAAATAAGGTTTTAGATTTCTTCCAGGGCGAAAAAATAGATGTAGAATTTCAGGATAAATTAATAAGTTTAGCAATTAAACAGAGCACAGAAGACCATAAAGTAAATACACAATATAAAAAAACATTAAATACAACTGTTAAGAAAAGAATTTCCGATAAACATAGAAAACAATTAGAAATAGAATTTAAAAAACTAGAAAGAAATCATCCATCTCTTCCAAATAACCTATTGATAGAGAAGTTCCCAGATCATGTAGAAATTAGGGATATTTTGTTAGGCAGTATCATAGGTAGGAGTATTTTACATATCTGGGAAGATAATAATGTAGAAGAACAATTCAACGGTCTAGTAATTAGTTTTGAAAATAACAAGTATACTGTAGAATATGATAAAGAAGATGAAGTAATTGAAGAGGTGGTATTAACTAAATACGAATTTGCCGCAGACTATGCAAATAATGAATTAATTTTTATCTAATTTTTTCTACATCCTTGCCTTTTTTTTTTTTACAAAATAAATTTAGTTTTAGTTATAGGAAAAATCTTATTCTTAGTAAAATTTAAATGAATTGTTTTTTCCATTGGTTAATTCTAATATATAACTGTTAATGTTAATTGTACTTATTTTCTTGTTTTAAAATTATACTTTCATCCCGAATGTAAAATTAGTACATGAAATTTTAAATTATTTTTGTGTAAAAAAAAGATAATACTCTAAACATTTTCTCCTGGATTTTAAATCTATCTAAGAAAATAAAGATTTCCTTCTTTTGTTGGTTCACAAAAAATTATTTAAAACCTTTTATTCCAAATTCAACATGTCTGTTGGAAAAATGTATTTGTTTTTCTTGTTCAAAAAAATTATTGCAAACTTTCTATCATGTTTTATAAATCTGTCCAAGAAAATTTAGATTTTCTTATTTTATTGTTAAAAACAATTGAATCCAAACCTTTTATTCTGAATTCAAACTGTCTGCTGGAAAAATTTATTTTCTTTTAAAAAAAAAAATTATTGCAAACTTTCTATCATGTTTTATAAATCTGTCCAAGAAAATTTAGATTTTCTTATTTTATTGTTAAAAACAATTGAATCCAAACCTTTTATTCTGAATTCAAACTGTCTGCTGGAAAAATTTATTTTCTTTTAAAAAAAAAAATTATTGCAAACTTTCTATCATGTTTTATAAATCTGTCCAAGAAAATTTAGATTTTCTTATTTTATTGTTAAAAACAATTGAATCCAAACCTTTTATTCTGAATTCAAACTGTCTGCTGGAAAAATTTATTTTCTTTTAAAAAAAAAATTATTGCAAACTTTCTATCATGTTTTATAAATCTGTCCAAGAAAATTTAGATTTTCTTATTTTATTGTTAAAAACAATTGAATCAAAACCTTTTATTCTGAATTCAAACTATCTGCTGGAAAAATTTATTTTCTTGTAAAAAAAAAAATTATTGCAAACTTTCTATCATGTTTTATAAATCTGTCCAAGAAAATTTAGATTTTCTTATTTTATTGTTAAAAACAATTGAATCCAAACCTTTTATTCTGAATTCAAACTTTCTGCTGGAAAAATTTATTTTCTTGTAAAAAAAAAAAAAGACAAATATTGAAAAACTTTTTATTCTGGAATTTAAATCTGTCTAAAGAGAATTTATATTTTCTTATTTTGTTTTAAATAAAATTATTTAAACTTTTATTCTGATTTCAAAATGTACGCTGGAAAATTTTATTTATTTTCTTGTTTTAAAGACATTTGCAAACTTATCTTAATTTGTTCCCCCTGAATTTAAAATAAACTCAATTTCTTATTTCAATAAATGCAAATGGAATTTCTTTGTCTTTCTGCTTAATTTCTCACATCTTTGAAGAATTTATAAGAAATTATTTGATTAAAATCTTACTTACATTGCAAAATAGGAAATGTCAATCCTAAAGTGTTACCTTCGTTTATTTTATACAAAACGGAATAAAAAACTTATATTATAAAGAAGACGTGTTTTGGTTTGTTATTATTGTTATTATTACATTAAATATTTGTTTAATCATATATTGTAAATATGAAGAATTCCACACTTTATTCATATAGGGTCAATATGAAGCCACCCTCGAAAATTCCTTTAAAATTACGGCCAAATCTGTTCATTGCAATGTGGCCATAAAGTGGGTGCCCATTTGACGTCACATCATTATAGAAAAGTGACCCCCCACTTTGTGACCATTTGTAAAATTTTTTATCTTGGAAACTACTAGTTTCGATTGCCGTATATATATATATGGTTATTTATGTTTACAGCGCCTCCGAAAACCTTTAAAAGTGGAAAATTTGAAGGAATATAATCCAATATCGAGATTATTAAGGTTTCTGAATTAGTGGGTTTTTTTACACTTATAGGCCTCCGTACATAAGTGATAATTTTTCACTTCCGGTGTCATTACAACTTGCTTTAAATACACGCGTGGTCGCGATGTGTGTTGGAAAAATCCTTCCATTTAAAA
Source organism: Euprymna scolopes (assembly GCF_053919585.1). Taxonomy (NCBI): domain Eukaryota; kingdom Metazoa; phylum Mollusca; class Cephalopoda; order Sepiida; family Sepiolidae; genus Euprymna; species Euprymna scolopes. The sequence goes on along the minus strand of NC_136498.1, from coordinate 65,784,570 downwards.
ATACATGGATTATAATACATAAATATGAATAAATTCTCATACAGGAAGATTAAAAGAAAGCATATCTTACTCATTAACCAGGTAAGTTCTTTATTTTGCCGTTAAAATAATTATCGTAAGATTCATTAGATTCAAGTAATGTTATTGTTCGAATGTTAAGTGAAGAAATCGACGGAAAAATAAATAAAATTGTTTATTTCTCTATTAAAGCTTTTATTATATTAAAATTTGGTCTTTGCTCGTTTTATTGAAATAAAATTTACGGGTTTAAATTACGTTTTACTATTATTAAAATCTGAAAGAAAGATAGGTGTATATTCAAAATGGCGACTTCGCCTGCGATGTCCCCAAATTTCTGATACTGCTAGTGATGTGGTTCTCGGTTGATTAACTGTGTCTAACTGTGTCGAATATATATTCTAGTGTCAAAGCAATGAAAAGAATATGTTGTTGTCATAACCCTATTGATCAGTCACCGCTTAACAAGGCCCGGGGGCCACTCGAGGTTAAGGCTTAAAAAATGTGGATGATGATCGTTGTCATGAGACGATTAGAAACAAACGACGATTATTTAAGGAAATTTGCCAAAAGCTCGCCAATTATTTGTTTACATTAGACTTGAAGACGAGCATTCGGTAATCGGTTAAGAAGCAAGTTTGTTTCACTGGTGAGATGTTCTAGGAAATAAATTTTGTCCATGGAATTTCGTTTGTTTTCGCACAGAAAGAAACGTAAAATTACTTGCTGTGGTTTAAGCCAGGTAAGTTTTTGAAGAGGTAGGGATTGGAGCTCAGCCGAACATTTACGATGAACATAAATTCAGGTACTTTCTGGAAAGATAGAATCTTTCAACTATTTTCCTATTAACTTTAGCAACAAATGTGATGTACGTCTTTAATTACGGGTTTAGGGTGAATGTCAGTTTTATAAGCTTATGAAAAAAAATTAATTATTTTTAATTTAAAAAAAAAAACAGTATCCGCTTATCAAGACCTGAAGACCACTAGAAGATAAAGGTTATTGAGTATCAGGTTGCCGGTGACACAACACTACAATGATCGGTAATAATGGAAATTGGGTATATTTTAGTTATTTTAAAGGATGGTTCAAAAAGAAGTTATTTACGTTGAATTTGAAAACGATTAGGTTGTAGTCAGATGGAAAACAGCACCGTGGTACAGAGTTCTACAGGTGGAATTTTTAGACAAGAAACTTTGTTCATAGAATTTGCAATTAATTTTTGGCATATATAGAGAGTAGAGGAAATCATTGATAGTGGTTGTGGCCAGGCGAGTGTTAACCGTGAGTGTTTTGCAGGAGGAAGGCCATAGACTGAAGCTCAGTCGAGTACCTATCATGAAAAAAATGATAGAAAAGAGATAGATTCGCAACGTCTATTCTGCGATAAAACCATTGAAAAGAGGAGAAAAAGACATCGCCTACTAGATTTCGAAGCCGATTTTGGAACCCTATCAAAGCATGAAATGATGCCCTTAGTAACCCCTAACTATATGTGGAAACGTTACTTCATTTTAACATATATTTTACTCTCATATATATATATATATATATACTTTAAATGTGTCTTAACATAAGCAATAATGTGTCGCTACACAGTCATGAGCATGTTTTGGTATTCTAGTGTTTAATAACTATAGACCTCTTCAGGCAACGACGCTTATATAGGGAAGCAGAATTCTTAGATTTAAGAATGAGAAATATATTGAATTAACAAATATGTTGTCATAAAGTCGATATTTTTATGGATAGCACAAAGAATTAGTAGTTTAGACAGAAAAACAAGCAACAAATATGAGTTCATCAACTTTTCTATGAAAATAGTATATATCGTATTTTAACTATAGAACATACCTAAATGAGATAAATTAAGTATTAATAAATACTCAGAATATAACATTGTGCTACGTCATTCAATACAAATGATTAAATCACCTGTTGGCAGACACTGTTTGTTTTCCCCTGTTTCTTACAGATGTTATCTTTTTTCCTCGACGTTTTTCTTCTGTAATGAACTGCTGTCCGTCGAAATTACTACGAATTTTTTTCTCACACCATTACAACAATAATCATATATTATTATTATTATTATTATTATTATTACTATTATTATTATTATTACTATTATTATTATTATTACTATTATTATTATTATTATTATTATTATTATTATTATTATATTAAAAAACGAGGCTACATCAAAAGAATTCACTTTCATATTCTTGTTCAGTGTTGCTAGTTTGGTCTTTTTAAATCTAAATATCTCTAATTTGGCATAAAGCAGTTTGGCCTTTAAAAATTGAATTTCAAAGCATAACGTACGATCTTCTTAAAGAAAAAAAAACAGAATATGATATAAATTGTATTAATATTTTTCTATTAATACATTAGTGAATTAGTAACAAGATTATGTCTGCATTTTCTTAATTACATTGTCTTACATTGTCTTTGAAATAATGAGCTTTCTTCCTTGTTAGCTCCTTACATCAAGTGGCTTTATGCCTTGTCTCAAGCGATTTCCATAAAAAAGTGTCAGCTTCCATTCCGTCCTGGCCGTGTCGTCGTCTCTCAGATTGGCAAGCACGAGTTCAAAAGTATAAAAATAAACAACGCAAGATAAACCAGACTCTAACACAGGAACACAAATTCCAACACATTCTGTAGATATCCGTTGTATATGATATCATCGATCCTCTAAGTACTAAAATCTACATCTTAGTCATCTACGGAGGTCTATTAGTCCTACGTTGACGTCAGTTCATATCGGCCTCTTAAAGTTATCCGGAGTCTGTTTCTTAACTGACAACAGTATGTTTTTTTCAAGTCTAGCGTAAACAAATAATTGATGAGTTTTAGCAAGTCTTGGTAAGTAATCGTCTGACCATTCCACTCGTTGTTTCTAATCGTCCCATGAGAGCAACCATCGCCCAAATGTCCTGTTAAGCCGCAACATTCCGTCAAGTGTCCCAAGCTAGAAAAAGGGTCTGTAACTGTCGCGAACTCAAGGCGGTCAGTAAATCTCCACCAACTGTTGTCAAGTGTTGCAAAACTCACCCACTCCTAAAACTGTTCATAAATCAACTCTAAATATATTTATTATTATGTTTAGTCGATTGTTTTGGTCAAAGCACAGTCTTGATTAGCCATAAGATTTTTGGGCGCCTTTTATGTGCCTTGTGAGCAACTTCCACCTGTTTGTTTTTCTGTGCCAAGCATGCGCGGAAACGCACAAGCGTATGAGTTGGGTCTTCCTGCGGTGAGCGAACCTGGGACCTTTCGATTACAAATCAAGTCGAATAATGAACCACACCCATCTTACCCCAAAGTGACGATTTAATTTCGCCAAACAGCTATGAAATGAACAGGCGGATAAGTGATTTGGCGGTTTTGAAAGACACTGCTTTGATAACGTGTCTCGCGTAATTGCATTTTCATGTCGCGGGGTGTCGGTTCGGCGAGATTGTTCGGTGCTACTTGGGAACGTGTGTGTCGATTACACGGTATTTGTTCGTGGTTTGGCGTGATGATTCGGCGGTGGTATTCGAGATTGCGTGAATGTCTTAAGGACCGTGGCGTCACTTTTGAAAACATATATATATATATATATATATATATATATATATATATATATATATATATATGTGTGTGTGTGTGTGTGTTTTTTGGCGCCCTCTCTCCCTCGTGTAGCGACATTTTCTACTAACCTCACTTCATATACCTTTGTTTGCTGATTAAATAGTTTTTTTTTCACTTTGGGAGAGGGGAACGTCCATAGCATCCCGTAGTCTCGACAACAACATCGTATCTTTTTTAAGTCGAAGAAATGCCATTGAATTCTATATGTAACTTATTTCTACAGCCGTCTAAATATCTCTATTTTTCAACATCTTTCTCTTTTTTGCGAATGCACTATTTGTTCGCCAACAGAATCTGTATGCATCCCACGTCGCAACATCATCGAAATTCAATTAACGTGTTTTCAGCAAGTTTTCAAGTATCGTTCAGCGTCTGTAGTTCTCCATCCGTAAATTTAAAATTGGCACGCACTTCCTGTTTCGACCGAGAATCTGTTTCAATTTCATTCATATTGTTGTAGTAATGTTTACCATACCATGCTTACACGTGTTGCTGACTTCACAGAATGCCATGCACCACGATGCAGAAAACAATCTACATCTTTAAATCACGTTAGAATTCTAACAGTTTCTTTCTCTTCTGTGACAAGCGCATCAAAATTTAGTATCGTAATAAGTATTCAAATTTCCGAACTCTCTCTCTCTCTCTCTCTCTCTCTCTCTCTGTGTGTTTTCACCGTGAATAAGGAAAAACAGTTGTATATGAAGAGGAGTGTATATTGCTAGAAGTCCAGAAATGCTCCGAAACTGCGTCTTAATATCTTCTGTGCATACGGTTCGGAAGAGTGTGTATATATATATATATATGTATATATATATATATATATATATATAATTTAAAGGAGATTAGAACAATAGTCTCAATAAGATAAAAAGCTATAGCAAACATCTAAATGAGTATTTTAACCATAGTTCCTGATTTCAAAAAGAGAAAAATTAAAAGATTCATCTGCCTCACTTTTAATGCTAGGTTTATTTATGGTGTCTTTTCAATTCAATAAAAACCCTTCAAAATTTGCTGACGAGGAGACCTTGCTTATTAAAAAACTATATGTAATTATTGTACGTAACTTGATGTATACCACAATAAAAAACATTTTTTTCCGAAACGATCGTACAGATAATTGATTTTGTTGTTGTTCCTTCTTATGAAACGGATTTTTAATTTAATTATAATTTGATTTTTAAATTTTAAATTATCAATCACATTACTTAATATATATATATCTGTGTGTTTGTATGTGTGTGTGTTCTTCCGAACAGTATGCATAGAATAAATTATATATATATATATATATATATATATATATATATATATATATATATATATATATTCCCGAAGTATGATAAATCACCATGACACCGTAATACTCCATTTACTCTTAATCTGTAGAGAGTATTTTTTAACGATTTATTTCAATGAAGTTCGTAATTAAATACATTTTATTTTCCTTGTTCAGAATCTGTTTATAGGATTAATATGTGAAATGTGTGAAACAAGACATCCATGAATTCGCCTTCGGGAATTATTCTCGACAGCATCAGAACTTTTTTATTCTTATTTAGTTCATTTGTATTTCGTCAGTAAACGTGTGTCCATTTACCATTTAAATCATGTTTTTAATCCCTTTATCGACTATCCTTGTTTTCTATTGGGCTTTTTTAAACATCAGGAAGAAAGCATTTTTTTTACAATTCAAAAATATCTCTTCTTGTCTCGGTTTGATATGGGCTGACAATAATCTACCAAATACTGTTTCAAGTTTTCTCGTACACATTGTTTCTGTTAGTGTAATGGAATTAAAAACACTTGTATTTGAGATCATGCTATAGAAAAATTATTGAACAAAGTTTTTATAATATGTATCCCTCGCTTTCTTAAGCCTGCACATTTCTTCTCGTATGATACGACGCGATCATAACATGCTATACTCCAAATCCTAGACGACGATTGGTTAGTTTTCAATTAGGGTCTGAAATTTATAGTAGATACATTTGTTGTCAAAGGACAACCATTGCATATTTTCATCGCATTTTTACTCTCTTTGTAAATGCTTGTTTACTACAATAACTTCTCATGTACCACTTATTTTACGAAATGCCCCGGTGACAAACACGAAATTATTTTAGTATTGAATTCTACAATGCAGTAGAATTATGAATACAGAATAATAAATCATTTGATCAATCTACATAATTAGTAAACTACTTGATCGCGCTACGTAACTAATAAATAACTTGATCGCTAGGTGTATCAGAATTTTTGGGGAATTTTTGACACCCCTAACAGAAAACTGCGAATAAAATATAAAAAACTCGTAATTTCTCTTTCTAAAGTGGGTTATTTATTTTCTTTATAGAATATGCTTCCAAAATAAACTATTTAAGTTGTTTAAAAAATAATAGAAACATTATTTTTCATTTTTTAAAAAACAGTGTTTACAAAGTGCGTGCGTGCGCTCAGGGAGCCATTTTGTTACGTAGTGAAATCAATTGATTTTTATGAGATGAATATTTTTCAATTTTTAAACTTTAAAAATCTATCAAAATTTTCCTATTCGTTCAATTGTTATGTTTTTTTCGGGGTGAATGTAAAATTTTATGCTCTTTCCGATAAACTGAATATAATATTTTAGACAAACGTTGTTTTATAAATTCACCCCCCCATTTTGAAATGTCTATGAAAATTTTAATAATTAATTTTGGTTGACACGTTTTATATATCACAAATTGAAGATAAAACATCAATAAATAAAATACTAAAATTTAAAACAACAAAAAAATATCACTTATCTGTAAATTTACCGGTAAAGTCCAAAATTTAAATCCTTTTTTTTCGATAACCACGTGTTTTTTTTTGTTTGTTTTGTTTTTTTTTACGTGGAAGCTTAATTTTTGTTTAGAATTTTCCAGTCAATATTTTTCGGTCAGTGTATATTTTTATATTTAATTCCTGGTTTCCTTTTTTTCTATATATAAAAAAGACGATACCATATAATGCAGATTTATAGTATAATAAATAAAAAAATTCAGGTATTTCTTTAATATATTAAAAAAAAAATTTACATTTCATATCTTCGTCATTCCGTAATCCGTGTAAATCCAAAAATAAAAAATCCCAGTTTTCATGTACGATAGCGTAAAGGCGCCAACATTAAAAAAAAGGATGATAAGTTATCTCCCTTTATTCATATAGGGTCAATATGAAGCCACCCTCGAAAATTCCTTTAAAATTACGGCCAAATCTGTTCATTGCAATGTGGCCATAAAGTGAGTGCCCATTTGACGTCACATCATTATAGAAAAGTGACCCCCACGTTGTGACCATTTGTAAAATGTTTTATCTTGGAAACTACTAGTTTCGTTTGCCGTATATATAAATGGTTATTTCCGTTTTCAGCGCCCCCGAAAACCTTTAAAAGTGGAAAATTTGAAGGAATATAATCCCATATAAAGATTACTAACGTTTCTGAATTAGTGTTTTTTTACACTTATAGGCTTCCGTAGATAACAAAGTGATAATCTTAACATCCGGTTTCTTTACACTTTCTTGAAAGACACGCGTTGTCGCGATATGTGTTGGAAAAATCCTTCCATTTAAAAAATACATGGATTATAATACATAAATATGAATAAATTCTCATACAAGAAGATTAAAAGAAAGCATATCTTACTCATTAACCAGGTAAGTTATATATTTTGCCAGTTAAATATATATCGTAAGATTCAACTAATGTTATTGTTCGACATTCCGTGAAATGTTAAGTTAAGAAATCGACGGAAAAATAAATAAAATTGTTTATTTCTCTATTAAAGCTTTTATGATATTAAAATTTGGTCTTTGCTCGTTTTATTGAAATAAAATTTACGGGTTTAAATTACGTTTTCATATTGTTATAATCTGATAGACAGATAGGTGTCTATTCAAAATGGCGACTCGGCTGAAAATTCTGATACTGCTACTTGATCGCTGTATATAACGAATACATCCCCTGATCGCAGTACGAAACTAATAAATCAATAATCACTGGACATAATTAATTAATCACTTGAACACTGTAAATTACTAATAACTTGATGATCGTACATTACTAATAAATCACTTGATCACTCTACATTACTAATGTAGAGTGATATTTTTTTTTTATATAGATGTACATAATAATACTTTGATAAGTATGTTTTAACTTAAATAGGGATGGTATTATAAAATTGGTGGGCCTGCGTTCGCGCCTGGCCTCTATAGAATGGAAATAGGCACAAACTTTAATAAAGACTTTTCATATATATCTGCGTAAGTATACTTTGATAATTATGGTTAAGTATGAAGAAATATGGTATAATAAAGTTATGGGGTGTTCGTTCGCACCTGACCTTCATATAATGGAAATATGTCACAAAGTTTAACAAGGTTTTTTAATATAGATCCACAGACTATTGTGATAAGTGTTTCAGTGTGAACAGATATGGTATAATAAATTATGGGGTTTATCTATTTTATTTTTACTTTCATCATATTTTGCTTTGGTTTTGATACCCCCAAATTTAACCCAAATTCACAACCCTTCCTTTTCATAACCTATCATACTTTTATAAATCAGTCCATTTTCTGTAGGCTGTTTTTGAACCCAGTCAACAACGGGTACTTTTGCTTGCATATATATATATATATATATATATATATATATATATATATATATATATATATATATATATATATATATGTGTGTGTGTGTGTGTGTGTGTGTGTGTGTGTGTGTGTGCGTGTGTGTGTGTGTGTGTGTGTATATATAAGAGCAAGTAGTTGATAAAGCATGTTGAAAAACACTTTGAAAAAGAGTTAAAAACTTATTTAATTTTAAAAATAAACACTAAATAAGTGGATAGTCCTTAATCCGCGGAGTTTCGAAGAAATATTTTCCTTCTCATCCGAGGGTAGGATTTAGCGAAATCCGGAATCGGATTTTGCTGCCAAAAGTATTTGATGAAACTACAAGTCAAAGATCTTACTTGATAACAAAAAGTGAAGCAGAGGGAATAGGGTGAAGAAAGAAGTGATTTCACGGGAATGGATTTCATTATATATGTATATCTGTGTGTGTGTGTGTGTGTGTGTGTGTGTGTGTGTGTGTGAGTTATTATTACAACCTCAAGGGTCTTAACTTAATTCATTACAACGTGTTTCAATAGACAGGATAAAAATTATCCGTCCATATCGTCAGATGATTAAAGTTGAAATAAAATTATCTATTCTCTTTCTTTCTTTTCTTTCCCTCTTCTTTCCTACCTCTCTTGCTTTGGTTTGTCTTTATCATTTTG
>NC_136498.1:65723098-65770598 GCF_053919585.1 Euprymna scolopes | reverse complement strand
AAGGTCTTGTTTTTAATCCTTCAGGGAGATTAGCCGCCCTCCTCACCAAACAAGTCTGCTGGGGGAACCAGTTTAGTCGCCGGTGACCCGACCATGAGGCAGGTAGTACTGGGTTACATGGTACCAGTAGCATATGACATGACCTGACACACATACATACATACATACATACATGCATACATACACACAAACATTTTCGCTTTTATATATATATAAATTTGTAAATAGAATATTTAAAAGAATTGTATTAATTGTATTAATTATTTCCATTAAAAATCAAGAGCTAATTGATAAAAACGAATTTTCTTTAATGTAATATGCAACTTTAATAAACTCTTAAATGTTGATTCAACATGCAGTAAAATGTATATAAAACGTCTGTTTTCAGTATTGAAATCTATTTATGAAGCAGCATATATAAAAAAACAGACAAGAATTTGACTTTATTAAATAAAATGTATATATATATATATATATATATAGAGAGAGAGAGAGAGAGAGAGAGGGAGAGGGGGGATAGAGATTAAAAAGGAACAAACCGAGGTATGTGGTCATCAAGTTTCGTCTTTATTTCGAGTCTTCCTCTGGGTGAAATATTGATGAACACAGAACTCGGTTTGTTCTTTTTTATTTTCTTAATTTTGTCAGGATATTATTCTCATCATATGTATTTGAGGTGCTTTTTGTTTTTGTTTTTATTTTTATTTTTTGGGTTTTTTTTTTTTTGGTTTTTATTCTTTGTGGCGTCGAGAGGTTCCAGGTCGCCTGAGGAAGTCTCATTGACTGAAACAGACGGCTATTTGTAGCGACCATATGTAACTGTTTACCCTCAAATAATATATATATATATACACACACACACACATACACACACACACACATATATATATATATATATATATATATATATATATATATATACACGCTCGTAAGAGAAGGAAATACGATTAATTTCACAAACAGTACAATGTTACACCACCTTTATAACCCATTACCAAGATTCAAATCAAGATCTTATAATACACTTCGTATTCTTCTTAAAATGTTTGCCAAAATTCAGTTCCTAAGAAATGTCTACAATTTAAGTCTCTTAATACTTTGACCAATAAATTGAAATTCGAGAAATCTTATTTAATTCGTGTATAATTATTATGGATTAAATTAAATGCAAATCTAACATATTATTTCTTTGCAAATTGGAAGGCGTGTATATTTTATGCCCCCAAAACTCTTTAAAATATTCTACTGAAAAAAAATAAGGAATATTATATATATATATATATATATATATATATATATATATATATATATTAACGAATTAATTTACAATATGTAGTATTATTAAATTTCAATAAAAACGATTATGCCTTAATTGAACCTTACGTGGCGTTACATTTCAACCGTTCGGACCTTCACGTCGTCTGAGACTTCGTCGCAAAGAAACAAAAAAAAATCCGACTCGGCATTTTCTGAGTGCAAATAAAATACTTTTATTTATGGTTCTCCCAAGACAACGAATTTCATTATATTTTCAATGGTTTTTCACACACACACATGTGCTTTTTAAAAATGTACGTCCCCGCCACATTACACTGGCGTTAGCCAATGCTTTCTCGTCTTCGTTTTTACATATCCATATTTCTGGGCGCATACTTTGCTTTTCTCCTCGACCACATAGTGTATTTCTTTCTCTCTCTCTTTCTCTTGACGCAAGCTTAATCATACTTGCTAATTCACATACGTGCTTTAATGGCGGTTGTTGCTAATATTTTCTCTAGACAGTTATCCTTCGACTGCTGCTAATTTTCTCACAAGCGCAAATAAACACTTTATTGCAGAATTCTCACTAAGCGGATCAATTCCTTTCTTACACTTTTATATGAATCAAAATTAAACTAAATGTAGCCAACATCACGACTATGATCTATATTCAATATTCATAATAATCAGTTAATTACTATTTAGGTGTATTCTGTAGATACGAATATAAAACTTATATATATATATATATATATATATATATATATATATATATGTATATATAAAATGAAAATTACAATTAAATTTACCAAAATGATCCAAGATGGTAAAATCAAAGTATATTATAAATATTAAAGAATTAATATTTATAAAGTTATCTCAGACAGATGTAAAATCTCGATAAAACCAAATAGGAAATAGAGCTTATCTAGTGTTTCCTTTTCAGATTAAATATGTTTTTTAACTCATTTCAAAGTGTTTTTAACATGTTTTATTAACTGTTTGGTCGTATATATATATATATATATATATATATATATATATATATATATATATATATAAAGATATATATATATGCGTGTGTGTGTGTGTGTGTGTGTGTGTGTGTGATGGACAATTAGAATATTTTTCCCGATTCAGATACAATTACCGATTCCTCGCTAAATTCCCGATTCCAATACTATTACAGATTTCTATTCTTTATGAATCTTGAAATATTCAACTAAAAAGTAGTTATTTTTCTCCAATCATTGTAAAAACACATGCTAAATATGCAAGTATTTTCTCGGGCATGGAAATTACAGATGAGTTAAGTTTTAATATTTGTTTAAAATCAATAAATATATATACTTTATACTTTGTAGAACTAATGGGACATTTTGTCAAAAATCAAATTAAAAAAGGCAATTAAAAGAATCGTTTTTAGCATCTGAATATTACTGTAAATTTTTTTTCTTGATTATGATACCGATTTCAAAACCCGATTTCTATTCCGACTAATTGCCCTTGCATTTATATATATATATATATATATATATATATATTATGCATAAGCTTAATTTATTTAGTTTATACTATTTATATTTCTACAGTGAGTCAGTTTCCAGATTACCTCATTAATATGGTAATAAACGTTCTTATTTCTCTTTCAATATATATATATATATATATATATATATATATATATATGTAATGAATGACAAATGTCTATATTCAAAATTCCATGATGGTTACTATCATTCCTTTAATTCAGTTAACACTCACAATTCTTAAATTAAAGGAATTAAACAATATTCATTATATGCTCTGTAATTACATTGAGATTCGTAAATAAAAATTGGTATATATAAAAAGGAAAGATAAGTGAATAAAGAATTTTTCCATAGAAATATATATATATATATATATATATATATATATATATATGCGTGTGTGTGTATGCGTATATATATATACATATATTCTATATGTATATATATATATTCTATATGTATATATATATATTATATATATATATATATATATGTGTGTGTGTGTGTGTGTGTATATAGTAGACATTGTAGTACTGTTTCTATATTTTCCACTCCTGAATGTCAACCTATACGATTTATCTAGACGACTTTATTTTCTGTAATGCCTACGCACAATTTCTCTTCATCGTCATAATGTTGCAACAGGCTATATAAAAATATTTTTAGGAATCCAAAAACAGCTACTATATATTTGCTTGAATTTGGACAGCAAGACTTTTTGTCCTTTAAAACAGACAAATGTGTTGGTCCATCTGCCAAATTTATTTAGTCAGATTAATTCCATAGTTCCGAGAAAACTTCTAGGGTAAATGTGGCATTTTTTTAATAAAATCGTTCCACCCCAGCAACTTAATATTATGAGCTAAACAATACTTCAAATCAATATCTTGCCAACGAGAGGTGTTAGGTGGTATAGATTTTGATCCAGAAAACAGCAATTCTTCACTTTTTACCATTAACATCGCACTTGGAGTGTGAGGACTAAAGGACAAAATAAGGGAAGCGAGAGTTACGCGGCTATGGTAACTAATCTAAATCAAACCCGATTGATTATCATAATACTTTCTTCGCTGCACCTTATCATAACAAAGATCCATAGAAAATTTCTGTTAGATCGGGCCGGTATGTTTCGAAAAAAAATGGCACCCACATAGAGACAGATAGGGTGTTGTGTGTCAATAACGCATTTAACACGATACGAACTTGTTTGTTTTTAAAGTTATGTGCACAGATATCGAAGGGTTGAGTCTGACAGGTTTCAAACCTATTAACTTCCATTGACAACTCGGCACCTGCATGCTGCAAGGATCACAAGGCAGGGCAGTGCGTTTGAAGTGCAAGCCCGTTAACGGAAGTAACCGCCCCACACATATACCTTAAAATAAATAGGAACGCACATGTGTTTTCTAGTCAGTTAGACAGTCCACAGTCCACAGTTAGTCGCATGCCTTAAATCTGTCACGATTCCGAGAGGATCGAAGATTCTCGTGGGAGCGACGGGAGACGGGGGTGGATAGCAGATAAATCAGTAAAAAAATTCCCACCCTCCTTCTAAGGATGAGCAGAGAACAGGGACGTGACTTTGACCGTAAACCCGAATAAAGTTCCAATTGTCCCGAGAAATATGACCGTTGTAATGTATCAGAGAGCATTTGTTCCAGGTGAAGCGAGTGGGGACATAAACCTTGCAAGGACACGGTCAAGAGATGTGAAGAAGTTGTAAAAGGTAGTTCTGCTTCGGGTTTTTTTATAAATCCCTCAAAAGAGTTGCTGTGCAGTAAAATGAACATTTGAGGCAATATAACCAGACACCCCTCCCCCTCCCGTAACTAGACAAACTAAGGGAAGTATCATATAGATTATTTTTTTTTTACGATTATCTATGTTTGTATTTTAGTAAAATAATAAAATACATTGTTACGTGTTTTTGTTCTGTTTATTTATAAGTAAATGCATATTTTCCATGCAACACTAAATTAATTTTTACTATAGTGCTATTAATCATTTTACATAGCTTATTACTTTTAGTGTGTATTCATTATTTAAAATAAATACTTTACTAACATACGTTTTCACTTCTCTTTTTTAAGCTGGATTCAAGCAGAGAATATTTCGTTTGCCGTTATTTGCGTTTTTACTTATTTATTTTAGTGTTAGTATACATAAATACTGGAATTATATTTTTAAACTTTTCTGCCCCCCAAACAAGGTACACTGCCACTTGAGCGTAAGTGGCCATATTTTGGACCATTTAAGGGGAGATTAGTGATATCGGTTTACATTACATTTAAACTTTTGCATATTAGTATGGTCAGGAAAACAGGTAACAGGGGTGTCATTTTTAACTCCAGCACTCCTAGGGAAGAAACTATCAACTTCCTGGCATCTAGGGATCTCTATATTGCAGGATGCGATTTTGTTGCTAAATAAGTTTTTTGGGAGTATACCTGTGGGCGAGAAACAAGTGAGGCACAGGAATGCAAAATTACAGCGATGGGACAGGAGCTGGAGCTTAGTTGACAGTACGGGACCTATTAAATTGGAGACTTTTTTTTGAACCCTGTTCCAATATAGAATATTAACATAGATGGAAACCATTTAACCTTCATTGGAAATTCATCGAAGAAAAAAAATAACTGTTTCTATACCCCCAATCTCACTAAAGTAAATAACCGAGAAACAGGCACTTTGTAATCCGTCTATGAAGATAACATTGAAACCTACGGCACGTGAACCTATCCGTCCTAACTCGTGCGGTGGCTTAAAAAGCTGAGTCTAGTATTATGTCACACTGACCTCAACGGTAAAGCCCGAATTAGCAGGCAGGAAGAGAGCTTCCCTAAGTAACACCAGACGTAGAACCACCGCCCTTTCCTGTCGTATGAAGTCACACGTACTCTGATAACCTCCACTATTTAAATACGTAATTGTTATATTATATAGAAAAATGCGAGCATGAAAAGTAATATTCTTAACATTAAACTTAGAAAAGTAAAGGACTAGTTGTTAAAACTGGAAAAGGAAAAAGGCAAGATATTCTAGTAAAAAAAATATAATGAATTTACAACTTAAAATATTGCAGCATAAAGAATTTAAAAAATATCAATTTATTATATATATAAATTCTTAATTCTGCAATATTTTAGGTTTTAACTTTTCTTAGTTTAATCTTAACGATATTACTTTTCATACTCCCATTTTTCTATGTAATCCACAATTTTTCCAGCCTTTGCTTTGAAATAATTTTTTGTGTGTTCAATATAATACGCATTGTCAACAATCCATAAAATATATTACATATCCCAAATATTTCTCATATGTTATATCTCCCTTCTTTGGTTCTTATACATGAGTTACATTTCACAGTGTATAAAGGTTCTTTGATACTTGAAATATTCATAATCTTACCCTATTTCCGAAACAGGGGAGACATAACATATGAGAAATGTTTGGAATCAAGTATCCCCTTGCTGTTATTTCAGATAATTTGAAGTAACTATACACCTCTCCCATTAGTAGCAGAGTTAGCGGCTTAATGATAGAGAGTCGGAACTCAGTAACTAAAGATTAATTTCGAATTTCGCCTCGCCCAGCAACGCTGATAAGTTGTGAAATGCTTATCCGGGTATAATTATATTATATATAACAATAGTATGCAAGTGTTTCTAATAAGAATAATTTTTTAATGAAAAATGAAATGAGTGTCTATTTCTGGTAAAGCAGTATGCTATAATATATTATTATTATTATTATTATTATTATTATTATTATTATTATTAAATATTAGTTTACGTGCATTTAATTTACTAAAGTAGGATTTTTTTAAAGGCCAGTTGTCCCATTATTGATTAGTCTGTTGATTGGTAAATGATTGATTTATTATCTAGATTTGTTGCTCAACTGGCAAGTGGATAGTTAATAGATTGATGAGTTAATTGATAAACTGATAGTTAATTATGCTTAATTAATTGATAATTGTTTCTGGTTCTTAGCCGTCGTCAGCATAGGTTAGGATCGAACTTATGACACCAGTATCCGCATTCTCATACTGTATCAGAGTACCGCAGTCGATCAGCACTTGAAACACGATTTTTTATCGCTTATAAATTTAAGATTTGTTGTTGGGAGTTTATTTCACACACACACACACACACACACATAGGTATATATGTATATATATATATATATATGTATGTGGGTGTGTGTGTGCGTGCGTGTGCGCGCGTGTGTGTTGTTACATAATACGCAGGAGTCTTTCGTGATAAAACTGTTTCTTATCTTTTAAATTTTTCGTGAGTGCATCTAATATTTCGGCCAAATTGGTGTATGTACGTCTTGTGGGTTTATTGTTCTGTTTTTCTATCTTTTTATTTCACGAGTATTTTTGATTTAATTCATCAACTCACAATCGGGCAGCGTTTATCGTTGTTTTCTGCAAACATTTCACTACTGTCTAATTTTTATCAACGGCTACTTAATACCTTGTGCCTATAAAAATATGCCACCTAAATACACACTCGGATTGTCTTTGACAATATTCACCAGCCAGCTCCTTCCCTAGAACACACAACGTCCGTGAATGAAGGCACACCACGCACACCACGCACGACGCGGAGGCCAAGATAGTTATGAGCATTTAATCCAAGAATCAGCGAAAAACACTCTGGACCTGTGAACCGAAGCAAGGTTTGACGTACGTATTGATGGTGTGTAACTACGTCTTCAGCTAGCCTCCTGTGCGTCTTCGCCAACATTGGAGTGGTTCTGGGGCTATTGATTCGTGAATAAACTCTCGTGTTCTGCGACGTGCAAGGTAGCTTAACTAACGAAGTCTTCCTTTGAAAGTTAATTGATTAATGGGGATGATCTTGCATCGCGTGCAGATTTGTTTATTAGAAAGCAAAATGGTGTCAGTGGACGTAAACAATACGGGTCAAATACGACCAAACCTTTTGAGATTTGCAGCTCTCATTGACCAGGTAATGCACCAGTAGAAAAGGACACACATACGCACCAAATATATATATATATATATATATATATATATATATATATATGTGTGTGTGTGTATGTGTGTGTGTGTGTGTGTGTGTGTGTATGTGTGTGTGTGTGTGTGTAAAGGCAAGCCGCCCGGCGTGGCCCGGTTGTAATATGCGGTCTAATTCATGCAGATAACGTATTTAGAATTATAGAGAAAACTCTCTATCGATTATGATATTGAACCTAATACATAGCAGTGAGATCAAAACTATATATATATATATATATATATATATATATATATATATATATATGTGTGTGTGTGTGTGTGTATGTGTGTGTGTGTGTACCACTTCAGTGCCATCAGCTAGAATCTAAACTAAAGCATAAAACCGTTCACCCTCTTTCCTCAGCTCCTGAGCCACATTCATACGCATATATATATATATATATATATATATATATATATATATATATAACGAGTGAGAGAGAGAGAGAGAGAGAGAGAGAGGGGGGGAAGAATACTTCTGTCTGTTGTATAAGAGTCCTACATACGAGGGACGTTCAGTAAGTAATGTCCAATTCTTTTTTCGTTTTCGCTTTTGGAAATGTGTCAACAACCTTAGAATCTGTCAGACAGACATCTTATGAATGTGCAAATGGTCCTGACCACAAACCTTGCATGAATATTGACTACTTGAACTATTTGGCGAATAGCCAAATATCGAGCTTCCAAAATGATAGCATGAACTTGACTAACAGATTTCTCATCAACGGCAAAAGGAGGCGACCAGATTTCTAGTCATGTTTCACAATTGCAGCAATTTACAAGGTCTTATGAATGGTCTTTATTACTATGCGTTTCTTTTATTTCCATTAAAAGTCTTCTGTAATGTGCGTCATTCTAAATACAAAATCGGTATACATTCAACTACACTCAACCGGCTTCATTTCACACTTGACTCAATGAAAACACACGTAAATCAGAAACCACAATTAACTTCGATCTGTTATTTGTCCCATACTCCATAGAAATATAAATCCTTACGCAGGATAAAGTTCAGCACGGTCAGACAAATATTTTTAATTCAGGTTCTTTTTAATTTTTGCATCAGTTTAACCTTTCTTAAAAAAAAATTTTCAATCATTTTTGCATTTCTGTTCTTCGTTCTATTTTTTCGTAATTATAACGTCTTTAAATGCAAACTAGTTTTTGCATTCTATTTCTTTTTGTTTCTTTTTTTACACTCCATTTCTGTTTTCTTTTTTTTTTTACAATCTATTTTTTGTTTCTTTTTTTTACACTCCATTTTTTCATCTTTTTTTACACTCTATTTATTTTTATTTATTTTTTTACACTCCATTCCTTTTTTTTTTCATTTTTTTTACACTCTGTAACTTTTTGATCTTCTTTATGTTACACTCCATTTTTGTCTTCCCCTTTTTACCCTCTATTTATTTTTCTTCATTTTTAAACTCGATTTATTTTTTTACTTATTTTACACTCTATTTCTTTTTTTTTTTACACTCAGTTACTTTTTGTTCTTCTTTATTTTACACTCCATTTTTTCTTCCCTTTTTTACACTGTTTATTTTTGATTATTTTTACACTCCATTTCTTTTATCTTCTTTTTTACAGTCTATTTCTTTTTGTTTCTTCTTTTTTACACTCTATTTCTGTTTTTCTTCTTTTTTACACTCTATTTTTTTGTTTTTTTAAACTCTATTTCTTTTTTCTTCTTTTTTACACTCTTTTTCTTTTTTCTTTTTTTTACACTCTTTTTCTTTTTTCTTCTTTTTTAAACTCTTTTTCTTTTTTCTTCTTTTTATTTTACACTCTCTTTCTATTTTTCTTTTTTTTACACTCCATTACCTTTTTGCTTCATGTTTTACATTCCATTTCTTTTTTCTTTTTCTTTTTTACATTCTATTTTTTCTTCTTTTTTTACAATTCTTCAATTTCTTTTTTCTTCGTTTATTTACACTCGATTTTTTCTTTGTTTTACACTCTATTTCTTTTTGTTTTTTCTTTTATACACTCCATTTCTTTTTAGTCCTTTTTTACACTTAATTTCTTTTTTTTTTACACTCCATTTCTTTTTGTTCTTTTATTTACATTCCATTTCTTTTTCTCATATTTTTATGCATATTTATTCAATTTTTTTTTTAACTTTATGGCCTCCATTTCATTTATTTTATCTAAATTTCTTTACCATTCTCTTTTAATGGTTGTATTTGTTCCAAGTATAGAGACAAGGGTAATTAAAGTTTCATACACCAAACCCCCCTTTAAGAACCCGCCATTTTTCTTTTTAAGTCTTTTTCAGACACCCACGCTCTGAGTCCCGGATTCGTACCAAACAGACAACAAGGACTGGCGTTTAAGACAGGGAAACAGTAGTAGAAAGAGTGATTTGTTTACATACGCCTTTTGAGTGCCCGCCACTCTATAACCCCCTCCCCCCCGGCCCATCCGTATATTCCGCCCTTTCATTCGTCAACGCTTTCGTCAACATTATTAAAACCTTAAAACCCTAAAACCTTAGCTCATCGTAAACTTAATATACAATATCACCGATCTCCTTCAACTGGTGTTCTTCCCACTGCCGATGCCACCGCGAACCCCCCTCGGCTTCCAATTATTAAAACAGCCCTCCCTCATCATTTGCACACACACACACCCGCCCCTGGCGCACTTTGTTCTTTCTAAAACAAACTAGAGGTTATGTTACCAGCCTCGGTAACCGTATATTCACATGTAAGAGCTCTTTTGAGGGATGAGCGAACACAGATCGTTCGCGTTGGACGTGTCCGATTACTGTCAGCCTCCCACCTCATTTATACAATAATAAACTTTATTTTCGTTTCATTTGATTAAATTTCATAATTTTTTATTAACTCTAACAAAGCAATTGATTCGAAATGCATACTGGCGCATGGAACCTCGCACACAAACACACAGAGGCAGATTAACCTTTCCTCTGACGGGTATCTCAACTATAGATATATGGACACAAATATACTCACAGATACGTACATGTAAACACACACATATGTGTGTGTACATATATATATATATATATATATATATATGTACACACACATATGTGTGTTTACACACACACACACACACACACATATATATATATATATATATATATATATATAACTAGCCAAGAGACTCGATGTTGCCCGGGATTTATGATAATCAACGAATGTTCCACACTCCCATATGTTTTTGTCACCGAAATCAGTGAAAGCGCCAATTTTTCAATCAAATCGAGTGAATGTCTGCTCTTATTGGGACCCAACTCCATGAATCGGAAAGAAGCTTCACATGCCTTCCCGAAGTTGCTTAGTGCACAATACATTGTAGTCTACATTGCACTGTAGAGAACCTACTGTTGATTTTATAAAATTATTTGGGTTTTTTCTAGTATGCCCATAGATTCGAATAAGTTTTCAAAATTGCAAATATATAGCAAATAAATGCTATTAAAGGCAACATGAGTTACTTTTCTACCTAAATAGTTTTTGGTGTTTTTATTTAATGTAAAATGTTTATTCGGTTGGAAAAATATGCAATATTCATCGATATATTTGAAAAAGACAAATGGCGGCAAGTTTTCTGTTGATTACGTTAAGTTTGGGAAAATGAGTTAAAACTAAAAAAATATACAGAATACTGTTAGGAACCCACCCAATATATGTTATCGTGACATAGGCTGACATATGTTGAGTGGGTTTCTGACAGTATTCTATCCATCTCCCATATCTCGGACTCTACATCCAGCGGAGAAAAATTATTCTCAGATCGTTAAAGAAGGCGTACGGCACACCAGCGGAAAAGGCTCTCCAACAATTTCTCCAAGTTTATAGAACCACGAAAAATCCTTACATATCAAATGCGTGGTCTCCAGCTGAAATCATGTTTGGGCAAAACATCCAATCATTTTTTTGATAAACTACTGCCCAAATACGCAATGCAACATAGAATCTCTACCATGCCAGCAAAACGTTTTAACCTCGGCAATAAAGTCTATTGTAAGCATTTCAAGAACAACATTTCCTTTTGAGAAAAGTGCAAGATCTCACAAAGAATCGGCAATGTTACATACATCAGTCAGGACCTCAAATTGGAACATAAAAGGCACCTGAACCAAATAAGGAAACGCATCCCGAGTATCAAGCAGAATCACCACGGTAAGGCGTAGAAGCAATGGAGACAGTACATAATTTTTTTTAACATAGAATCTCCACAAATCATGCCAGAACCGATACGCTCCGACAGAAAGAGAAAGTGCACAGATCCCTTGCTGGTCCGCCCCAAAAAGGGCCTTCTACTATAGTAGTTTCTTCCTCAGAACCGTTAGACTTAGAATTCCACTTCCGGGTCTCTGCTTCCCCAACTGTACTGACATACAGAAGTTAAAGTGTAACGTGAACTGACATCTTGCTGCCCAACTCCCTACATAGTATCCCTGTAGCTGAAGTCCCTGATAGTAGCCCCCTACATTAAATTGGCAATGTGCCTTGTTTGGGGTGGAAATGTAATAATAATGATAATAATAATAATAATAATAATAATAATATATATATATATATATATATATATATATATATATATATATATATAAGCATATGTTACGATCCGGTAAGGACAGACGCCCCTCTCTAATAGCTGTAAACATCTATGACTTCGTGGATGGTCGAAATATGAAAGGAATATGGAAGTATTTAAACCATCGAATTCCTAAATTCATATACAGCGTTTCAAAAAATTAATCATCTGATTTTATGCTGATTTATATTTCAAAAGAGCACATGTAATTGAAAAGAAAGGAATAGATATAGGGGAATTTGCAAATGCGTTCAGTAAAGTTTGCTAAACGTATGCAGGATAGAAAACCGTCTTCGAAATCTAGTGGGCGAGAACTTTTTCGCCTCCTTACTTTCTCTTGCTCACAGAAGAGACGCTGCGAGTCTATTTCTTTTCTATCATTACTTTTATGTCAGATGCTTGACTGAGCTTGAATCTATGCCCAGCATCCTATAAAATGTTTATAAGAAATACTCGTTTACCCACAACAACAACCCTCAACAATTTCAGTCACTCTCTATCTTTGCCCAAAACTAAACGAAAATTCTACGCAGCACATAGCATGGTCATCTTCAAATTTGACGTGAATAAGTTTTGTTGCGCCGTCCTCTTCAGCAACATCTATGCAGACGATGCTGTCGTTTATGGCAGCAGTTCAAAGACCAGCAATGACCAGGATCTTATTGATTCTTATTCCTCTGATCTTGAGCGTGTTGTACAATGGAATAAAGAAATGTCTAATTACATTTAATGCATCCAAAAGAAACTTTCTATTTTTTCATCACCGACACTCAGATACCCATTTGGCCCCTATAGAAAAGAACGGCTCTAGTTTTGTTTTGACAAACTTCTGACCTTCACCTCTGACCTTAAATTGAAGACCTACGTCAGATCCGTTTCCAAAATCACTGGCAAAATAGTAGACTCATTCTATCGCTCCAGAAAGTATCTCACTTTCAATGCTATGCTTTCCCTGTGCCATAATCAAATACGACCCAGAATGGAGCACTGCTGCCACAACTAGGAAGGAGGGCTTTTTTGTTTTTGTTTTTTTACATAGGCATCACCACTTATCAAGGCCAAGAGGCCACTCGATTATAAGGGTTAAAGAGTGTACAGTAGAAATTGGACAATATAGTAATCGTTAGTAATGGAAATTTGGTACATTTGTTAACTTATATAGAACGGCTCATCGAAAAATTGTTTACGTTAGACTTAAAGACAATCATATTATAATCAGCTGGAAAGCAGGAAAACGGAAGATAATTCCATAGGCGTGCAGTTCTAAGAAAGAAGCTTTGCTCATGAAATCTACGTTTAGGTTTAGGTTTAGACACAGATAAAGAGTGGGGGAAATTAGTGATAGTGTTTTCTGCTAGACGAGTGTTTCTTGTGAAAGTTTGGCGAGGGGGGACCATGGATTGGAGTTCAGCCAAGCACTTGCCATGAAAATAACGATAAAGCAGAGACAAACTCGCAACATCTCTTCTGTGAGAAAGAGGTTGCAGGGAAGAAAAAAGGACATCTCCTATGAGGCTACAAAGTCTATTTTGAACTCTATCAAGGCAGGATAAGTCCTTTCTAGCAGCTCCTGCCCAAATGTGGCAACAGTACTCCATCCTTGGCGGACCTGGCTCTTATATAGATAGAGAATTGCATCAGCAGTGAGATATCTACTGGATCGATAGAAGGATCCCACCATTTTTCCAGCGACCTTGGCCACGGATTTAATGTTTGTGTTCCATTTAAGATCAGGAGTAAAGATCAAGCCCAAAAGCTTATCAAAACATGAGGCCTCCCCAAGACGAGAGCCATTCATTTCAATTGATGCCACATGGGGATCAGAGCGTTGATGATGTAAAGACAAAAGCTTGGTTTTAGATGCATTAAAAGTAACAAGACACCTCTTTCCCCATTGTACCACTTGTCCAAGATCAGAGGAGAGAGAATCAGAGAGGACTTGGTCGTTTACGGTCTTAGATGTGCTACCATAGATAGTAGTGTCATCAGCATAAATGTCTACGAATAATTGAAGGATGTGATTTGTAAGATCATTAATGTAGATCAGGAAGGGAGTTGGATCCAGGATGGACCCCTAAGGGACTCCAGCATTAATACCGAGCTTCTGATTCTGCCCATCAACCACTACTCTTAGGAACCTATCAGAGAGAAATGATTTAATAATTGAGAAGACATTTCCAGCTATACCGTAGCTGGAGATTTTGTGAAGTAAACCTTTATGCCATACTGTATCAAAGGCCTTTGATATGTCAAGAGCAATTGCCCTAGAAAGGTAGCCTCCGCCGAGAGATTCGCTATTTCCAATTTGCTTCTCGTCTAAGGCGCTGGCTCTTTAATCCCATTTTCCAACTGTTGTGTTATATCTTCACGCCGAGAGAGAGAGAGAGAGAGAGAGAGAGAGAGAGAGAGAGAGAAAGCGAAGGAGAGAGATAAAGAGCGATAGATAGATAGATAGATAGAGAGAGAGCGAGAGAGAGAGAGAGAGAGAGAGAGAGATAGAGAGAGAGAGAGATGAATACCCCCAGACATATCTTTTTTTGCTTGGAGGGTCGCCACTTATAAAGACCTGGAGGCATATCTAGGATAAGGGTTAAGTGTTAGTGAGACAGGATCAGTAAGTATGGCTTTTTTAACGCCAAAGTTATCACTTATCAAAGCCGGGAGCCACTCAAGGATAAGGGTTAAGTGTTAGGTACTTTGGGATTATTAGTAATTGTGGAACCTGGGCAGGACTTATTTATTTAAGAGGACGGGTCAACTAAAACTTATTTACACACGACTTGAATAGAACCAAGTTATAGGCAGTCAGAAAGCAGCTCTACGGTATCGGACAGTTCTAGGAAAGAAACTCTGCTCGTAAAATTTAGATTTAGTTTAAAGCATAAATGGAGAGTAAGGGAAAATATCGACGGCTGTTGTAGTGAAACGAGTATTTGTTATAAATAAACGAGAACCATGGATAACGATAGAGCAGAGACTGACTAGCAACGTCTATTCCGTGAGAAATATGCATTAGGAAGGCGAAAAGGTTCTCACTCACTAAATTCCAAAGATGGTTTTGGACCATGTCTAGGCAGAAGAGGACATTCTTATGAGAGCCAGTTACGTTCAAGGATGGAGTACTCTTCAAAATAGACTTCGTAGCCTCGTAGGGGATGTCCTTTTCTCTTCACCGCAGCCTCTTTCTCATAG
Organism: Euprymna scolopes; assembly: GCF_053919585.1. Classification (NCBI taxonomy): domain Eukaryota; kingdom Metazoa; phylum Mollusca; class Cephalopoda; order Sepiida; family Sepiolidae; genus Euprymna; species Euprymna scolopes. The sequence goes on along the minus strand of NC_136498.1, from coordinate 65,755,013 downwards.
AAGAGATGTTGCGAGTTTGTCTCTGCTTTATCATTATTTTCATGGCAAGTTTTCGGCTGAGCTCCAATCTATGGTCCCCCCTCGCCAGACTTTCACAAGAAACACTCGTCTAGCAGAAAACACTATCACTAATTTCCACCATTTTTTATCTGTGCCTTAACCTAAACGTAGATTTCGATGAACAAAGCTTCTTTCTTAGAACTGCACACCTGTGGAATTGTCTTCCGTTTTCCTGCTTTCCAGCTGACTACAATATGTTTGCCTTCAAATCTAACGTAAACAAGTTTTTAATGAGCCGTTCCATATGAGTTAACAAATTTACCGAATTTCCATTATTAACGATTACTATATTGTCCAATTTCTACTGTACACTCTTTAACCCTTAAGCCTCTTGGCCTTGATAAGTGGTGATCCCTTTGTAAAAAAATTAACCTTGAATATAGATTTTAGTACTGTAAAAGTTGTCACCTTTTGAAGCTACAGATTTATGCTTATTTTTCAGGGTTGTAAGGATGTTTTTAAGTAACTCAGAGTTACCTTCCGTATGTTTATATATAAACGAGTGATTTCGTGTCACTTGCTCTCCTCCTCCTGTGAAAATCTAAATAACGACAGACGTGTCTCTTGTGTCTGTGTGTAAAAACTAAAACATCTTTACATGTTAATTAATGTATCTTTTTCTCAAGCGTCAATATGACTTCCAGTGGGAATCTTATTTAAAATAAATAAGATATTTTTTTATCCGATTCGTAATTCGTATTTATAATTAACCATCAAATGTTAATAATTAATTATAATCAAAGCACTCTGGGCTGGGAAAGTGTAATGGGCAGCTTGTTGGCATTTTCATATAAAGGCGCTTTATGTGATTAACAATAATCTACTCCCTTTCTTAAAGAGAAGCCGAAGCTTGTGAAGTTGGAACTCCTAGAACTGCACAGGACTAGCAGCACATGATTGTCAACAGAAATACCATTTCAGAAATGGTTAAGACTCTGTTCACTTTGCCGGGGGAAAATATTCTAGCTGAGGTAAACAGTTCCTTCTGGTATATGTTTCCAGCTTCTATATTGGATATTTGTACTGGATGTGTCTTTTTCTGCTTGCATTTTCACCCGTTCGTCTGTTTATTTTTCTTGTATATACGCACAGTACTTTCCACGCTTGATATGTTGCTAGCATAATCACATATTTTTATGCGTGTTATATACGGGTGTCAGATTTATGTGTTATTAGGAAACATGAACCGCACTAACATCTGAAAAATCTGATTTAAATTAGATTTAAATAATAATTAAATTTTATTACGCGATATAAATTCTAGGCATTAGAGCATTGTATTGACACTTTAACACCCTGTAATATGAGCTTAGCAGAATTGAAAAGTTTAAACCGCATAACTTGATACATGTAAACTCTATTTAAACAGGGTGTTCGCTAAAGCGTCGTACCTTTGATAAATTGAATGTGTTTGTGAGCATAGGACAAATTAGTTCTTTAAACGCCTTCAGTTTCTGGGAAGAGAATCAACCACAACTGATCGTAATGCGACAACAGAACAATGGTCAGATTTATTATGTATGCCATCAAACCATAACAACTCAAACCATAACAACTCGAACCATAACAACTCAAACCATAACAATTCAAACCATAACAACTCAAACCATAACAACTCAAACCATAACAATTCAACCATAACAATTCAAACCATAACAACTCAAACCATAACAACTCAAGCCATAACAACTCAAACCATAACAATTCAAACCATAACAACTCAAACCATAACAACTCAAACCATAACAATTCAAACCATAATAATTCAAACCATAACAACTCAAACCATAACAACTCAAACCATAACAACTCAAACCATAACAACTCAAACCATAACAATTCAAACCATAACAACTCAAACCATAACAACTCAAACGATAACAATTCAAACCATAACAACTCAAACCATAACAATTCAAACCATAACAACTCAAACCATAACAACTCAAACCATAACAACTCAAACCATAACAATTCAAACCATAACAACTCAAACCATAACAACTCAAATCATAACAATTCAAACCATAACAACTCAAACCATAACAACTCAAACCATAACAACTCAAACCAGCTCCAAAATGCTGATAATAATGTACATGGTATAAAACTAGTAAAGAAAAGTTTAATCATAAGAATGAATACCGAGTTGGCCTTTTGGCTAAGAAAAAATGCACCAATCATTTCCAACTCCATCTCCTCCTCATTTTCTACCACTTAAATCGAACTCCCATATAGAGATCAACCTGCTTGTTTACGGTCCTCAACAAACTAGAACGCAGTCGACGACTTCTTCTTTTAAAATGATTGGGACAATCTTATTAAAGATGCTTTTTTGTTTTTGTTTTTGTTTCTTGTAGCTTTGTCCCCCACTTACACTAAATTTGAATTTTGTTTTGCTCTCACCTTCGATGTATCCCATCATGTCATTAAAACTTAAAGTAGATACAAACTGCCGAGAATAATCGACATGACATACAATCAGAAGAAAAACTGCGACCTCAAAAAAAAGATATGGCGATATTTAGTAAAACGACATGAATAATTAGAAACAGGCATTTGCTAAAAAAAAAAGCCGAACATATTCGACTAGGGATTTTTATCCTGGACCCACCAAAATCAACAGAGATTAGGCCATTCTTGTAATGACCTAGTCCCGGTTGATGTTGTGGTGGGGGGTTAGTTCTGCGAAGTTCTAGGTTGTATACCCACTCAGGCTTTGCCTTCTCTCTTTGAGAAAGGGGTTGTATATTGCTAATTACTTGTAGCACTCTCAACGGGGAATGCTGACGAGGTTGCCCAGGTACGTTTTGCAGGTCATATGCTCTTCCTCGGGGGCGCTCTATATCCCACTTTCCGATCCAGGTTTCACAGTTCTTACAGAGAACTAAAACAATATCCATTGAGAAACATCTTAATCACTCTTTTGTTTTTCGAGTATATTCCTTGGCTTTTTGGCAAAGATCAAAGTGTAATCACTTTTTTGATAGATTCATTCATTTTCATTGGCACCAACGATAGTGGAAGCTTATATTTCCTGGTGAAAAAAAAACACACTTAAAACTTATAATTTCTCAAATACCCTTCAAAACTAATCATTGCTTAAACAAAATTAGAGTTACATTAAACATGAAGACTACATTTAAGCAGTGTCACTATTCACTATTTACCGCTCACATTTAAATTTATTAGATTATTTCTGGAAAGTTTGGTAGGGCGAAAATGTTGAATAATTAACAACGTTCCCTGTTGATTCCACGCTACATGTTCCCATGTAAATATAAGAGAAGATCGTGATGAACATTTATCTCTTTAAAAAAGAAGTAGATTAGAATACTTATATTAAGCAGATACTTAATAAGCTACTTTTCTCATACATGTCGTACCTGTTGTAATTATCCCTTGATGTGCGTGCAATAATATATCATGTTTCATGAAAATAAGAAAAAAAGTAGCCCTGTGACAGGATCACAGGTAACTTAATCCTAAATATTTTGTATGGTTATTAAACTTGTTTTTCTTTTGTACTGGTATAGTTTTTGCAGCAGACAGCAAAAACAGATCATGTTCACTTTTTTAGGGTGACGTGTTTGGGTTAGAGTTCGGATAAAAACAGAAATGTTTTTATTTTTACCTTGTTTTTAGGCTTAAGTTGAGAAAAAACACCAGTTTCTTTAACAGTTTTCAGTTCTTCGTGAAAGTGAATCGTCTGCCCTACAACGTTAACATTCATAATCGCTTTAATCAATTCTCTTAATTTACAGAATTTTACAATTTACTGAATTCACTATTTATAATTGTTTTATTCCGCAAGCTTATTGACTAAGTGCTTCGGCATCTTTCAGTTGTTTACATAAACTACCGAGAGATGCCGAAGAAATGTCGATTTTACATGGGTCACAAATTGTACTATTATTATATTATTACAGGGGAATTTTATTACGTCTAGTGACACCTCCAAAAGTAGCTTTATTGGCTAAATCCAAAAATTCATTATAGAAAGTTACGACGCGGGAACTGGACACGGTTTAGTTAAAATATGGAAACGAAAGCCACTAAGCTTGTAACGAAATACGAAACCATATGGAAATATATTGTGCTATCGTGAAACACTAAAAAATAATAACTTTTTATTTTTACATTTCTATACATAGTTTATTTTGTTTTAATACTTGTATTATCACGAAACAATAAAACACGAATGATATTTTTTTAATTATTTACGCGTGTTAAGGAAGTTTCCATTTCGTAATTCAATTGGAGTAGGCTACTTCGTTTCATCAAACATTATTTATGGCAAAATTATATGATAAAATTTGTGGAAGACATTCTAAGAATTAAAAAGAAAATATGAAAGAAACCTTTATTTACAGAAATGTAAAAAAAACTAATTGTTTTAATTATTTTCAAGTAAATATATTTTAAATATTAAAAAAAAACATTTATAGAAATGTAAACTATGAATATTTTAAATTACGTATTTGAAATATTAAATATAAAAAAGGTATGTAAAAGTTTATTTTTATTGTTTCATGATAAAACAAGAAGTGCTTCTATATGGTTTCGTATTTCGTTTTATCCTTAGTAACTTCTGTTTCATATTCAGTTAAACCAAATCCACTTCGCGCTTTTTAACTCTGGATACTGATTTTTTTTTAATTACATTCGTTTTTTTTTTTTAGATTTATACTGCAATAAATGAATAATAAAACAGCCCATGTCTCGCATGGCTAAATCGTGACCTTCGTAATAGACGACCGAATCACTAAAATATGACGCCACGCATATGGTCCGAGCAAACAATATGTATTAGAGCCAGACTGCCGATAATGAATGAGGTCTTCTTACAAAACTTACAGAAAACTTAAAAATTTGCATTAGAAAAGAAAATAATAAACAGATTTATACTGAAGCTGAACATATCCAATATAAATTTTAAAATTGAGAATTAATTAAAAAGGGAAAAGTTGTATGTTATTTTTTTTTCATGAATTCATACCCGTGAAATTCGTTTATTATTCAGTAAAAAAATTGCATAATAGAAAAAAATGAAGAAATACGACTCGATGATACTGAAACCGAACATTATTCAGTATAAATTAAAAAACAAAATCAAGTATTAAAATTTTTGTTTGTTAAAGCAGGAAACAAACAAATATTGTAGAAACTGAATCATGAATTTAGGGATTAAGCTAACAATAATTAAACATACAAATTAAAATCGAATGAAAACAATTTAAATGCAAAGAAGTAATTTAAATACAAAGAAATAATTAAAATTCAAAGAAATAATTTAAATACAAAGAAATAATTTAAATATAAAGAAATAATTAACATTCATAGAAATAATTTAAATTCAAAGAAATAATTTAAATACAAAGAAAGAATTTAAATACAAAAAAATAATTTAAATACAAAGAAATAATTTAAATACAAAGAAATAATTAAAATTCAAAGAAATAATTTAAATACAAAGAAATAATTTAAATACAAAGAAATAATTTACATTCATAGAAATAATTTAAATTCAAAGACATAATTTAAATACAAAGAAATAATTTAAATTCAAAGAAATAATTTAAATACAAAGAAATAATTTAAATACAAAGAAATAATTTAAATACAAAGAAATAATTTACATTAATAGAAATAATTTAAATTCAAAGAAATAATTTAAATACAAAGAAATAATTTAAATACAAATAAATAATTTAAATTCAAGGAAATAATTTAAATACAAAGAAATAATTTAAATACAAAGAAATAATTTAAATACAAAGAAATAATTTAAATATAAAGAAATAATTTAAATACAAAGAAATAATTTAAATACAAAGAAATAATTTAAATACAAAGAAATAATTAAAATTCAAAGAAATAATTTACTTTCAAAGAAATAATTTAAATACAAAGAAATAATGTAAATACAAAGAAATAATTTAAATACAAAGAAATAATTTAAATACAAAGAAATAATTTGAATACAGAAAATAATTTAAATACAAAGAAATAATTAAAATTCCAAGCAATAATTAAAATTCAAATAAATAATTTAAATTCAAATAAATAAATTAAATTCGAAACATAATTTAAATACAAAAATGTTAGTGTATAAGTACATATTTTTTAATGAAACTTACAGAAAAAATGGATGATTTAGTTTAAAACGGATTTCTAACTAACAATATTATTATTATTTTAGCGCGGTCCTTATTCTGTATAAAAAACAAAAAAAACTGATTAATGAATTTTCTTATTAAAAAGTCGACTTAAGATAAAATACATAAAATACAGACAAATTATTAGGATGTGCGCACTGTCTCGAAACGAAAATGTCATATTCTAAAAAATAACGTAAATTGATTTTTTTTTAATGAGAAAATAAAATTTTATGAGGAGCGACACAGGAGATATAAGAGTCGCCATGATTTTTTTTTAATATGCTAAAATTCAAGGACGGACAATCGTGGCTTTCGTATATTTATGACTATTGCGAATGCCATAAGACAACTCAATTCCACTACCGATGACTTTGTTTGTATGCCAAAGAATTATAATTTTTAGTTAAAAATCGTAAATGTTGATAATTCTATTTTAAAATAATCAACTTACATGATTGTGGAGAGTAGCATTTTAGTTCCGGTACGAATACAACACCATAAATATTTTTTTTTTATATTTTTGTTTGTTTTTCTATTACTTAAGTCGAATTTGAAATAAAAGCCGAATTTTGCAAGTGTTATTAAACTTGTTGATACAAATGATTCGAAACTATTTGATCAAATGACAGGGGTATTGCCTGACAAACATGGGATTTAGACTCAATATGGCACCGTCCATCATGCAAACCATTTTTTCTGCTATCCTAACGAAGGACAAGCGTATACAGCAAGCAATATCCGCTTGTATTGACGATGTATATGTAGACGAAAGTGTTGTGCCTGCAGCACATGCGAAGGAGAATCTCAGCAACTACGGACTTCTCAGCAAAGAACCAGAGAAACTGCAGAATGGTGCGCGAGTGCTTGGTTTACAGGTCTGGGGAGGGGATAATGCTCTGCGTTGGCGAAGAGAGAACAAGGTCCCAGACATACCGCATGTCGTCACGCGACGAAATATATTTTCACTTTGTGGCAAGTTGGTTGGACATCTCCCCGTGGGTAGTTGGCTTCGTGTTGCTGTGGCATTTATCGAAAGGAGAGTATCTGACGAGGGTGGGACGACAAAGTAAATGACGCCCCCCACCCCAACACCATGATCAAGGAGGTCCTCATCAGACTTCGCAAAGAAGATCCGGCGCAAGGCAAATGGTGCGCCAAAGGCAAAGCTCTTGACGTCTGGGTTGATGCAAGCTCTCTCGTTACTGGTGTGTCATTGATATATAATGGGACTGTGATAGAGGACGCGTGCTTGTAACGTCCAGAAAAAAACACTCTCAACATATAAACCTAGCAGAACTCAATGGTATTATAAAGCAATGAACTTTGCAATACTCTGAAAGATGACCACCTTGCACTTATTCACCGATTCCGCATATGTCCATAAATGGATATCGAATATTCTTACCGGCAGAGCCAGGGTACGGACTGACATGCTAATCCGACGACGTCTTGATACAATAATGAAACTGGTGAAGGAATATGCACTGTTGATGAATGTAGTTTTGGTCAAATCTTGCCCCCCCCCAAAGAAAAGGCGGATCAATTGACGAGAATGCCTCAGCGGTGGCTTGATGCGATTAAGAGGAACACTGAACCTGTGCAACCTGTCTGCACTGCATCTGTGAACTCGGTCGGGTTGGACCAGATCAAAATTGTTCACCAACAAAGCGGTCATCCTGGTGTCAAGCGGACACTTTACTTTGTGAAGCGAATTAACCCTGAGGTTTCCAAGGCCGCAGTGAGAACCGTCGTCAAAGAATGCGAAGAGTGTCAGTCCATCGATTCGTCACCCATACACTGGTCAAAGGGGATATAAATGTTGAACAAACATCGCATAGAATAGCGATGGATATCACTCATTACGATTGAGCCCATTTTTTGACATTGATTGACTGCGGCCCCGCTCGGTTTGCGGTTAGGCGACGCATCGCTCGGCAGGATGCAAAATGTATAATCAATCAACTGAAGGCTCTTTTCTATGAACGAGGTCCGCCGTCAAAGATTCTAACGGATAATGACACTGCCTTTCGGGGCAGCTTGTTTAAAGCCTTAATGGATGAATGGAGAATCACACTTTGATTTCGTTGTTCATATGTTCCCTCCAGTAACGGCATCAGCGAGCGATGTCAAAGAAGTGTCAAAAGGATTGCAGCCAGGAAACGGTGTACCATACTGGAGGCAGTATATTGGTACATCGTTACGCCAATAGATGACTTGTCCTCTGCTAAAGCACCTGCCAGTATGGTCCATCGGTACTGCATACGGCTTAAAGGAGTTAACGGAATTAGGGCACCGATAGACAATCAACAGCAAACTGTCTACAAAACGGGTGATCGAATGTGGGTAAAAGCTCCACACGGACAATGTACTAAAAATATGGAGTGGGACGTGCGACTGGGAATTCCAGTATGCAAAATATATCGGTCGATGGAATGCCACGCCGTGTGACAGACCTGCGACTTGTAATAGAACTGGGCCCATCAATGGCTTGCTCTGACACGCCTTCAAAAAGTGGTAGTAAGAGATTTGTGACCATCAATGAGACGCTGGGTGAGCGGACACCCAGTGTGGGTGAAGATGGCAACTTAGTTGATGATATTCCAGATGAGGTCACAGTAAGTGTTGGAACTATTCCTGATGAAGACACAATGGTTGTTCTGCCACGAAGAAGCACAAGGCACAAAAGACCCTCCCCCTGAGTGTTTCATGTGTGAGTATAGGATCGGGGAGAGTGTAGTAGTAATTCTAATGCACTCACCTCCAAAAGACAGAAAGTCAGTTCTGTTTGCTGTCAACACACAGGGGATGGGAAAGGAAGAAGAAGAAGAAGAAGAAGAAGAAGAACAACAACAACAACAACAACAACAACAAGCGGTAGACGTGGTTGGTTTTATGGGAAAGGAGGTGAGACTAATCGCGAAAATTCCCGAGATTTGAGAGGAATAAAAGACCAAACTCGGACGGATGGGTGATTGTGCTTTTGCTGAAGCAGAGGAAACGGTGAGAGGAGAGAAAAGTTAGGCTGAAGGACCCAGTAGTTTTCAATGTGCAACCGCCATTTTTTGCGTGTGGTAACGTCAAAAGTTCGATTTCATATGCAACTACTGAGTCTTGCCGCTCTATGTGTCAGGGATGCAATACTGCTGAGTCGGTGTCAAGAGAAGGCGGAGTTGAAGTCAAACTCGTAAAAATGTTAGGAGTCTGAGTCGAATCAAATCTCCGAAGAATATACAGTGTAATCGAGTTGACATGCTGGTACTCGTCAGATCACACGGGTTAGGCGACATGAAGCCTTGTCGGTACTATATGGTTGACTATTTTGGAATACTAGGCGCTCTATTTCATTTCCCAACGATCGGTATATACATGCGACTGGAACCATCTATAAATTGGTATTCTGTAAACTTCCGTCCTTTAAGGGAAGCCAGCATACCAATATCACACGAGGTATTACTGGTTCGAAAGAATCAATACACAGCCTTGATATTGGAAGATTTTTAAATAAGAAGACAGAGTTGAATTTTGGAATCCTTGGAGTCAGAGTGGGCCTTATACCTTCGCCTCTCCAACCATGATCAACGCTTTACCCTTACAGGTACAACGAATAGCTATGTCCAACGTAGTAGACTATCTTGATCAGACAGCCTTGAGTACAATTCAGCGAATAATAACAGTAATCCGAATATCTGGCTAAAAGTAAAGAATTCGAATCACGAATCAAGACAGCAAGAACGCTCTATTTTAAGATACGCCCATTTAATCTTCGCGGTTAACAATGTAATTATTATTCCGACGGACAGTCCCTTGTACAGATTACTGATCGTATCAAAGGACATCCTTTTAAACTTCAACGTGACACGATGAGCGATGTAGCCTTTCATCGAGATACTTAGACTCCTGGTTACGCGGGCGTAATTAATCGTAATTATGCCCCTTGATTTAGTAAAGTCACCTCAGTTCGTTTTATTTACTTAGGAGTCGGATTAGGGTTACAAGGGGTGTATGGTGTTGGTGTTGGGGTTGGGGTTGGAATTAAGGGAATTAGAGACATTCAATTTATACAACACGAACGTTTATTTAGGCTTAATTTGAGCTTGAAAAAAATGTGTTTCAACTTTAATTGCATTATTTATTGGCGAAAACTCTACACTTCTTTGAGTCATTTAATGCTGAAACGCAGTGTGTATTCTAAACAATATATTGAAGACGAATCGCAAATGTGTGCACAGTATGTTAATAGTAGAGAAGTTCTAGTATTTTCACACCCCACTAATTATTAATTATTTACTAGCAGGACACGTTTCCTGGCGTTGTCGGGGATGTAATATCGGATACTGATTTAATTAATACAACTATCCGTAAATATTTTAGGTGTTAGAGTGAGAGATCAAAGTGCGTAGATTTTTTGCGTGTGATTCTACATAATTTGAAACGAAACAAACCGGCTAAAACTAAGGTTAGGTTAATTTAAGGTTAAGTAAGGATTATTATTTGCCACTTGCACGAAAAGTCACTTATTTAGATTAATTAGCTTTGGGCTAATAGGCCGGGAATCCGAACTTCAGTTCTCGGGTCGAGTCGTACAAAAGACTCAAAAATGGTACCTGATGCTGTGGCATAGTACCTACCTTTTTACCCTGTTGGCGAAAATACCACCTGACAAGTAGCAAAGTCCCACCCTACATTGTAGAGATCCCTAGATACCGTAAAGCCTTCTACACAAGTAGATGTTTTCCTTGAACTATTAGAAATGCAGAAGTTCAAGTATAATGTGAACAGACATCTCGCTGCTCAACACCCGAGATAGCATCCTTGCAAATGTGGTCCGATGTGGTCAAACGATAAGACATATCTTAATGGTGTAGAACCTTTCTGTTTGGTTCATATACCCAGTTTATCTCATAATCTTATGATTTAGTAACACTGTTTGAGGTAAATTAACAGTAAAAAAAAATGTAAGGAGTCCACTTATTTTTATATAATGCCAAAAACTGAAAATGACTCATACAAGACGAAATGTGCTTTTTGAAAAGGGTTTCTGTGTTCCCAAAGCCAAAATGAATTTCCATGAATAGAGCCTCTTTCTGAGAATTTCTCATGCGTGAAACACGATACCGCAGTACTACTTCTATGATACCTACAGATAATCATCTTCAAGGCTAATGTCAATAAATACTTTTCGAGCTGTCGCCTTAAGAAATAAAATCCTCTTATTATTATTCCTTGTTTTCAATCACATTTTTTCCTAAGCATCATCATTTATCAATGCCCGAAGGCTACTCAAGGATAAGGGCTAATGAGACAACACTGATGATTGCTAAAGATAGGGGAAGTTTGGCCGAATCTGATTATTTAAGGGTTCAACAAAAATTTATTGAAAACGACAATGTTGACAGTTGTTATAGCTAGATGAGCTTGTTGTGAATGCCTTACGAGGGAGACGCAAGATGAAACCTCAGTAACTCACTTACCATGAAATAACGATAGAGCAGATGAAGACTATCAACGTCTATATAACCCATCCATTTGCCAGTGAGGTGTTACTTGATTGTCGTAGGATCGTTTCCCGCGCCACCGGTGTGAACAAACGATCGTTTGTCGGGGAGGGTCACTTGATTCGTCATCATGTGTAATCAAACGGTATTCAAATACGATATTACATACCTCAATGGTGTGGAACTCTTGTATTTGGTTGATGTCCAGTTTATCTCATCGCTTCTTGAGTTGTTCTGGCTATGAAAGAATTGCTTGGGATCGATTTCTGGCTGTGATATCTGCTAGGATGGTGATAAATTACACGTAGCACATATTTGTAGAAAAAAAAACGCTTAACTACTTAATTTTACAATTATACGTTAATAAAACAAAAGCTATTAAATTACAAATGATTTCTTTAATCTTAGCCTAACTAACTAATTCTTTACCCGGGATGCAGGGGGGGGTATGCCCTTCCTCTCCCAACGGAGGCACCAAAATATGCGTGTTTACTGCATGCTGATCAGTCGAGATAGAGAAAGAGATAGAGAAATAGATAGATAGAGAGAGAGAGAGGGAGGGAGAGAGAGAGGGGGGAGAGAGAGTTTCGTAAGAATGGGATTGTGGAAAATCTATCGCATAACCATTACGCAACAGGCCCCATTACTCAAAAAAAATATTTGTGTTACTACGCTGAGAGTAGCACCTAACAAATAGTGCCACATCCATATTGTAAGAAAGAGGTGACGAACGGAGAATCAAACGTCACCCTCTTGGTTACGAAGTCGGTTTTGTATTCTGTCAAAACGAAACATGGTGTTATGAGCAGCAGATGTGACAATAGTACTAAATCCTAGCTTTTACTTGGCTTTTATACAAGTAGAGGATTAAGTCAGGAGCGCGATACCTTCTGGAGCAGTAGAATGATCCAATCATTTTTCCAGCGACTTTGGCAACAGATTTGATGTAAAAATTCCATTTTTTGTAGCATTGTTCTAGATCCAATTGACAATCTCATTAACCTTTATCCCCGAGTGGTATTTGTGCCTCGATAAGTGGTTACTTCTTAAAATAAAATGTTTCATTATAAATCGAAAAACACGATGTAAATTTAAACTGTGCATTGCATATCAACCCTTTCCGTGGGGTTATTAACGAAGAAGGAAAACGAAGGGTGAATGCCTTGCTCAACAGTAGTAAATTTCGTAAATCGTGTCGGGTTTATGGAATAATGATGTCAAAATAATACCAATAATCGCAGGAGCCCAAGGAACAATCCGAAAAATACTTGCAAAATGCTACGAGAATTTGGAATCAAAGGAAAAAGTGTTACTATACCGTGGAAAACAAGTTAAAACACCTGAAATCTTAAGGAAAATACTGGAATGCGGAAATCAACCATTATAACCTGCAAACACTAATCTAATTGTGTTGCAACAGAAATAAAACAAAACACATTAGGAAGAAAATAACCTCATATAATTAAGGGAACTGAAAGTGTAAGAAATTTAATAAACTGCTCTTCTCCAAGTCACATCACCATCATTAGTTTTGCAATGGCGTGGAATAGAAAAGATCGAGGATAACTAATCGGACCTTCACTGAAAATGTTTAGAGAGTGTCGGAAATTAAGGGAGGTATTTTGTCATCAAAATTTCAGAGATTACCAATGATTGTTGCCAGTGATGAAGTAATTGTAAACGGTTGTTGCAACAACGCAAAAGCATCTGGGAAATACTGGACATTTTGTGATACTTATTGTCACTTGGACTTCAGGGAACACCACCGCTTGTTATTTATGATATTAACGTGCGTAAAAACTTCTCGTGAAGATAATAATAATAATAATAATAATAATAATAATAATAATGCTTCAAACGCCCTCTTTCAGAGCATGACTCGACTTTTACTAAGTAGAATACTTATTTATTCGTTTATTTATTTTTTTATTTTATTTTATCTATTTATGTTTTTATGTCCCATATGTATGTGTGATAGTACAGACGGGAACTATACACTATCCCTGCATCAGAACCACAGGTAAAACAATTCTGGGCTCGGTGTTGCCACAAACACCAAAACATGAAAAATGTCAATTACAAATAATCCAAACCATGTGACCCAGAAGAAAGATCTGGGTGCCATGATCGGCAAGTGCTCCTTCGGTAGTCAGCATGGGGGACCCGGTCGTCGTACTGCGAATGTTGGCCAACTTTCTAGTTTCAGAAACTCAAATGACATGGACGCTGAACAGGTAAGTATAACCTCTAATTTCAGGGAACAAAATGATACCGAACAAACACCACACAGCCATGATAACCATCAAAAGGAAAAAAATCGAAGAAAGAAATGGACAACAAAAGAGAATAGACTCGTAATGAAATGCTACTATAGAAGCCATCCTAAATATAGATATGGAGGTTATCGGAAACGAATAAAAGAACTATGGGACCTATCCAGTGACTACCATACGACAGAACAAAGAATTACGGACCAAGCAAGACTGATACTCAAGAAAGGTTGGCTCTCTAAACTAGAACTAACAGAAATTCAGCGACAAATAAATGAGGAAACTGAACAAGAAGCATCCCCCAACGGGACTGCACGTAGAGAAGCCCCAAAAGTTGAAGCCTCACAAGTAAAAACACCAAAGGCACACGACCAACAAAGAACGAAGTCTACAAACGTGGAAACCGAAAACAATGAAACAGAAATAACAGAGAATAAAGCAAATTAAATAAATACAATAATAAAGTTCATGAACGAAGAAAAAACAAAGCTCCCATCGTTAAGGAACCAAGAGCAGAAGAAATTAAAAACAGAAACAGAAGAAGGTTAACAAACTCCTCCCACATATCCCAACAAATACAATCACAGACAAACAACCTGATTTACGCAGACGCCACAATTGTAAGTATGAATCTCAAATCAGAAAAACAACCGGGGGCAAGCGGACGGACAAAACCTGGATGGGAAATAAAACTAGAAACCCAAATACACAAACATAAAAAAGAAAACAAAATGATCATCAGGAAGAAAGCAATGTGGACAAAACGGAACATTGGAAATGTAACTGACAGGGAGAGGCTAAACAAGAAACATGAAGAACTGGACCAAAAAATAAAAGCAAAAGAAGCGGGATTGAGACGATATAGATATAAATCTGAACAATGCAAACAAAACAGAACATTTGAAACTAATGAAATCCAATTCTACCAAAATGTGAACGGAGGAAAAACAAGAACTGATCAACCAAATCCGACAGAAACAAACCTCTACTGGAGTAATATATGGGAAGAGTGACGAGATCACAATAGAAATGCCGAATAGCCGAAAGACATGAAGGAAGAATTACAACAAATAGAAGGAACAGTGAATGAAATCAGCAAGGAAACCCTAACGAAAACCATAGGAAAAATGGCAAACTGGAGAGCACCAGGGCACGACGGGATACATGCATACTGGGTCAAAAAATTCACAACCTTACGCGTAAGGCTAGCCCAAAGCCTGAGAAGATGTATACAGGAAGCAAGCGTACCAGACTGGATGACAAAAGGTAGAACCACACTGCTAGAGAAGGACACGGAGAAAGGAACCGTCTCTAGCAACTATAGGCCAATCACGTATTTTTCAACTATGTGGAAGATACTGACAGCACAACTGAGGGAACAAATCTACCACTCACTGAATAACCGTGGACTCATCAGCGAGGAGCAGAAAGGATGCCAAAACGGAAAAAGGAGAACACATGACCTGTTATATATAGATCAAAAGATCCTAAGGGAGGTAAAAAGGAGGAGAAAGAATTTAGCCATGGCATGGGTCGACTACAAAAAAACGTACGACAGGATCCCCCAAGCATTGATAATAGAATGCCTAAAAATGTATAAAATACCAAGCAGGATCATCAACGTAATAGAAAATGCAATGAAAACATGGAGATTGGAACTGACAGCTGATGGACAACACATAACAGAAATTAACATACAAAGAGGCGTCTTCCAAGGAGACTCACTATCACCAGTACTATTCATCATAGCCATGATGCCCTTGAACAGTATTCTGAGAAAGTGCCAAGATGGATACAAGTTCTCCAATACAGAGAAAAAAATGAACCACCTGATGTACATGGACGATCTGAAACTTTTTGCAAGGACCGAAAAGGAGCTAGAGACACTAATTAACACTACCAGGATCTTCAGCCAAGATATCCAAATGGAATTTGGAATGGAAAAGTGCGCACTACTAGTTATAAGAAAGGAAAACTGGAAACGACAGAAGGCATGGACCTACCCAATCAAACAGAAATGAGGGTACTAGGGAAATAAGACGACTATAAATACTGTGGAATTCTGAAAGCGGACACCATCAGAGCAACAGAAATGAAAGAGAAAAATGGAAAGGAATACCTCAGGAGAAGAAGAAAACTCCTGGAAACGACATTATATTGCAGAAACTTAATAAAGGGTATAAATACACGGGCAGTATCACTAGTAAAATACTCTGGACCGTTTATAGGGTGGACAAAAGAAGAACTGAAATAACTCGCCCAGAAAACCAGGAAACTCATGACCATGCATAATGCACTAAACCCAAAGGACGATATTGACAGACTCTACGTGAAAAAGAAAGACGGTGGGAGAGGACTGATCTGTATAGAAGATTGTGTGAAGGACACAAAAAAGAACTAGAAAAATACATAATGCAAAACACTGAAAGCATAATTATGGCAGCGAGAGACACTGATAAAAAACCAACAGAAAACAGACAGACAAACGACAAAACAAGAAAAGAGAAATGGGAAGAGAAACAACTCAACGGAAGATTCCTAAGAATGACAAACGATGAGAATAACGAAAACACCTGGACATGGATGCGAAAAGTACATAAGCCGAGAAACTGAATCTCTAATAACTGCAGCACAAGATAACTCGATAAGAACCAACCATATCAAAGCAAGGATCGATAAAACACAAGAAAACAGCAAATGCAGACTCTGTGAACAAAGAGACGAAACGATAACCCATATAGTAAGTGAGTGCAGCAAACTTGGCCAAAAGGAATACAAAAACAGGCATGACCAAGTGGGGAGGGTGGCACACTGGGAATTGTACAAACGACTGCATTTTGAGCGTACAGACAAATGGTACAAGCATAAACCCGCAACAGCACTCGAAAACGAGAACCACAAAATCCTATGGGACATGGACATACAGACGGACAAACCCATCCAAGCAAGAAGACCAGATGTCGTAATAATTCTCAAGAAAGAAAAGTCCTGTCAAATCGTAGACTTTGGAGTCCCAGCTGACCAGGGTGAGTATGAAAGAAAAGGAGAAATGAAGCAAATACACAGAGCTAGTCAGAGAGTTAAAAGGGATTTGGATGATGAAGAAAATCAAAATAATACCGATAATAGTAGGAGCACTAGAAAGAATTCCGAAAAAAAGAATTTCAGAAATTGGAATCAGATGAATAACTGCAAAAGTACAACGACTAACGATAATGAAAACGACTGAAATATTAAGGAAAACATTTGAATGCGGAGAATAATACAATACTGTATAACGGTATAACTGGAAATGCTTTCTCAATCATTAAATCATTTATCTCCGATAGGCTCATAAGAGTAGTGGTAGATGGACAAAAATCGGAGGCCTGCAATATAAATGCTGGAGTCCCTCAGGGGTCAACCCTGGGCCCAACTCTCTTCCTGATCTACATCAATGACCTCCCTAAACACATACTTAAATCATTCGTTGACATCTATGCTGATGACACGATCATCTACGGCAACACATCAAAGGCTGTAAATGACAAAGTTCTCTCTGATTCTCTCCTCTGATCTCGAGCGCGTGGTTCAGTGGGGGAAGATGTAGCTGGTTACCTTTAATGCATCCAAAACCAAACTCCTATCCTTACATCATCAACGCTCTGATACCCATCTGGCATCAATTGTGATTGATGGCTCTCGTCTGGGTGAGGCCCCGTGTTTTGACAAGCTTCTAGGTTTGACCTTTACTCCTGATCTGAAATGGAACACGTACATCAAGTCTGTTGCCAAGGTCGCTGGAAAGATGGTGGGATCCTTCTACCGCTCCAGAAGATATCTCACTACAGATGCAATTCTCTATCTATATAAAAGCCAAGTACGTCCAAGGATGGAATACTGTTGCCATATCTGGGCAGGAGCTGCTAAAAGCAGCCTATCCTGCCTTGACAGAGTACAAAATAGACTTCGTGGCTTAGTGGGGGGATGCCCTTTTCTATTCCGTGCAGCCTCTCTCTGACAGAAGAGACGTTGCGAGCCTGTCCTTGTTTTATCGTTATTCTCATGGCAGGTGCTCGTCTGAACTCCAATCTCTGGCCCCCCCTCGCCAATCTTTCACGAAAACACCCGTCTAGCTTAATCCACTGTGAAAAATTTCCCCCACTCTATATCTGTGCCTAAATCAAAACACGGATTGCATGAACAAAGCTTCTTTCTTAGAACTGCACGCCTGTGGAACTCTGTTCCGTCTGCCTGCTTCCCCCCGGACTACAACTTGGATGTCTTCAAGTCCAATGTTAACAAATTCCTAATGAACCGCCCCCTTAATTAAACACTTCATCAAATCTCTACACTAACGTAATGTACTTGCAATAACACTTATCCCTGAGTGGCTTCCGGGCCTTGATAAGTGGTGATCACTGTGTAAAAAAAAAGACAATATAACGAATAAGCATTACAGGAACGAAGAAAACCGAAATTGCATGTCTACAAGTTCTACCCCCCATCATGCATCCCCCCCAATTGTTTAATCACCGCTCCCCCCAATAAAAAGGGGATACGAAAGGGCGGATAAGGGTCAATAAGGACTGAAAGAGCGAGAAGCGAGTGCCAACCAGACCTCGGCTGGACAAGCGCAAAGAGAACTGGGACCTTGGGGAGGCTGAGTGCCACTCAAATTCCAGTATAAACCAATGGTCACTACCAGCGAGAAATCAATGGTAAGCGGCTGTTGCGATGATGCAAATTGATTTGAAAATGTTATCGAAGGAGGTGGAGTGTGCTGGACGTCAGGGGAGACTTGTTGTGACTCAGCTTCCAGAGAACATCAGAGGTTTCCAATCAGATCGTTTGTTGACTTGTGTGAAAGCTCAATAATAATAATAATTTCTACATGGACGATTTGAAACTTTTTTCTAGGATCAAAAAGGAGCTAGAGACACTAATTAACACTACCAGCATCTTCAGCCAAGATATCCAAATGGACTTTGGAATGGAAAAGTGCGCACTACTAGATATAAGAAACAGTACTCGAAAAAGAGAACCACAGTCTTATGGGACATGGACATACAGACGAATAAACCCATCCAAGCAAGAAGACCAGATGTCGTAATAATTCTCAAGAAAGAAAACCTCTGTCAAATTGTAAATTTTCCTGTCCCAGCTGACCACAGGGTGGGTATGCAAGAAAAGGAGAAACGGAGCAAATACACAGATCTAGTCAGATAGTTAAAAGGGATTTGGATGATGAAGAAAATCAAAATAATATCTATAATAGTAAGAGCACTAGGGACAATTCAAAAAAAACTTTGAAAAAAGAATGAGAGAAATTGGAATAAGAGGAATGGCTGCAAAAATACAACAAATACGAACGATAATGAAAACGGCTGAAATATTAAGGAAACCCCATTGGATGCGGAGAATAATACAACTTTACAATATAATGAAGAAGCGTTACAGGGAATGAAGAACACTGCAGCTGCATATCTACAAGTTCTACATCCCCATCACGCATCTCCTCCCATTGTCTCATCATCATCTCCCAAAAAAAAACAGTGATACCAAAGAGCCGAGAAGGGTCAAGGAGGATGGAAAGACCGAGAAAAGAGCGCTGACTAGACCCCCGCTGGAAAACGCGAAGAGAACTGGGACCTTGGGAAGGCTTAGTGCCACTCAAATTCCAGTATAGTCCAATGGTTGCTGCCAACGGGAAATCAATGGTGAGAAGCTGTTGCGATGACGCAAATTCATTTGCAAATGCTATAGAAGGAGGTGGAGAATACTGGACATCTGGGGAGACTTGTTGTTACTCAGCTTCGAGAGAACACCAGAGGTTTCCAATCAGATCTTTGATGACGTGTGAAAGTTCTATGTGAGTCAATAATAATGATTTCATTTATCAACGTCTCCCTTGAAAGGGATGAGATTCATTTCTAGATGATTTCCCTCAATGCCGGCTTCAAACCAGGAGCTTCAAAGTTCAAGGGTTTTCTTAAGAATGTTGGTGGTACCTACAATAGCAGAAGTCTGAAGGCCGCCTAAAACATCGGGGATTCGTAGTTTTTTCAATTAGCCTTCCAGGTGAATTGATACTACTCCTAGTGTACTTACTACGATCAGGATTATTTGTGTGTATACGGCTTATCTCCAAGGCTAAGGGGGCATAAATGCTCCACTTCTCATTCTCCTTCTCTCTCACATTTCTGTCCCAGAGTACCGAGAAGTCTACAATCTGCCAGTTTTTTGAGACCTTATTAATGACGACCAAATCTGGACGATTATGTTCCAATTGCTTGGTCGTTATGACACTTTGTCTCACCATACCTATATTTCCATCCTCGTTCTAACTTCATCAGGAACCTCCTCAAACCACTTTCCAGCACACTTCACCCCAACCTCCCAATATATTCGGAGTCCCATGCGATCCTGTCTTTTGCGGTATTCTCTCTGGGCCAATCCACTACACCCTGCTTCAAGGTACGCAATTGACTCTGAGGTCTTACCACAAATCCGGCATTCTGCAGCAACTTCCTCTCCTAGAACAACTTTTTTTTAACAATCGTGTTCCTAATGCCTGCTCTTGTGCTGCACAAACGAAAACTTGAGTACTCTTAGCCAGATACACAGCTCTAAGCCATTGCCATGATCTTTCATCGGTCACTTCTGCTATATCCTGGAAGAATCTTCCGTGCATTTTCTTCCTAAGCAGTTTCTTTGCCCTTTCTTTATCCATATGTTTCACATGATCAGCCTTGGTCTCACATACCTCCACTCCTCATTTTTAATCACATGCTCCTTCAACGGCATCTTCTCAGTTCTAACACAATCTTTTACACTTTTCAATCCTCTCCCACCGTCTTTCCTCTTTTGATACAGCCTCGCTACGCTACTTCGAATTTGGAGTATACCAAACATTGCTAAAAACTTTTCTTGTTTCGATATCTATGGCATGCAAATCCTTGTCAGATCATTCTAAAATTCTCGTACTGTATCTCAAAACACTGACTGCCCATACATTTACCGCTTTCATTAGCTTTCCTCCATACAATGTCGACTTCGCAATTAGTATTAGTTTAATTAGTTTATTAGTTACTCTTCTACGATACTCCTTCCGGACTTTTTCCTTCATTTCTCTGTTCATGATGCCTACACCCTCCAGTACTCCCAAATACTTATATCCTGTATCTTCTATTTCTTTATGATTTCTCCATTTGGCAGCACTATTCCATTCGAATGAACGTTTACTTCCCTTTTTAGCACCTGCACCGCACATTTACTAATCCCAAACTCCATCCCGATGTCCTCTGAGTATGTCCCTACGGGCTCTACCAGTCTCTCCATTTCCTTTTCATTTCTACCGAATATTTTCAAATCATCCTTAAACAGTAGATGGCTGAGGCGTTAGTCACCAGATCCAAAGTTATACCCCAGTTTCTCTCTCTCTTCAAGAGGATGCTCAGTGGCATCATTATCATTACAAAAAGAAGTGGAGATATATTGGAATATTCCACGTTTAATGCCAACTTTCCCCAGCACCTCTCTGTTTGCTGTCAGACCGTTTTCCATTGAGCCATACTTGTCTCCAAAAGCCCTACCACATTAACAGTAACCTTCATCATCAATAGTTTTTCACGGATCCATGAATGAGGAACCATGTCGTAAGCTTTTCTGTAATCGATCCATGCTACACAGGCTCTTCTTCTTCCTCTTTGCATCCTGCATTACTGCCTTATCAATCAGTAATTGTTCCTTGGTACCCCTCGAGCTTTTTCGACACACCTTCTGTTTATCAGGAAAAACTCCATTACTCACAAGATGTCTATAATTTTTTTTTTCCGCAAAGTTTCCAGTTAACAGTTTCCACATTAGTGGTAGACATGTAATTGGTTTGTAATTGCTAGTATCTGTTCCCTTTGCAAGATTTTTCCGAATTAGTGTCGTATTTCCCTTAACAAGTCAATGAGGGGCATCTTCCGACTCTTCGATCCTTTGCAGGGCAGCAGCTATAGGTGAATAAAGGCATTGGAACTGTTTGAACCAGAAGCCCATCATTCCATCTGGACCAGCTGCCTTCCAGTTTGTCATCCTTCGTATGCCAGCCTTAACGGCATCAATGGTTATCTCAACGTTCTTCATCTGCTGCAATCCCGGTAGCCTTTCTCTGACCTCTCCCAACCAGCTAGCCTTCTTATTATATCGGCCTTCGACAGACCAAATCCCACTCCAGAACTTCTTGGCATCATCTGCATTTGGAGTGTTATTTCCCGCCTGTTTACGACCATTTAATTCTTTATACAGTTGAGACTTACTGTCCTGGAAAAGGTTGTTCTGCCGAAACAACACTTTTTCCAACAAAGTTCCTAATTGTCATACCACCAGTGTGGACCTTCTCTTCGTTAGAACGGTAATCGTTCCCTTTTTCAGCAATCTATACCTCGTTTCAAGCTCGTCCTTGGTTTTCTGTCCTAATTTAACTTCTTATTTCTTCGATTCTACCAATGTCTTTCCGCCACCGTTCTTCAAGCCGCTCATGCCAGTATGGCCTTCCATCCTTCATTTATATCTTTTTCTTCTGTATTAAGCCAAAACGATTCGCAACAACGTATGACGCTGAATACAGAAGCCTGTTAATTTCCGTAATCGATATGTATTTTTATGATGTGAATTACTCCTTGAACTATTTTTACCTCGCTTCTCACATTCTGCCTATCACTACTCTTCATGTTTGGAATATATATGATCTCGTCTCCAAGAAGAACCTCTCTTAATTTCTGAAGTACTTCTTGTTCTACAGAAGTCAAAGCTCGAAATTAATCACCATTTCTCTATAAATATTATTATTATTATTATTATTATTATTATTATTATTATTATTATTATTATTATTAATAATAATAATAATAATAATAATAATAATAATAATAATCAGATGTCGTAATAATTAACAAGAAAGAAACATCCTGTCAAATCGTAGACTTTGCTGTCCCAGCTGACCACAGAGTGAGTATGGAAGAAAAGGAGAAACGAAGCAAATACACAGAGCAAGTCAGAGAGTTAAAAGGGATTTGGATGATGAAGAAAATCAAAATAGTACCGATAATAGTAGGAGCACTAGGAACAATTCCGAAAAAGTTCGAAAAAAGAATGGCAGAAATTGGAATCAGATGAATAACTGCAAAAGTATAACGACTAACGATAATGAAAACTACTGAAATATTAAGGAAAACCCTTCAATTCGGAGAATAATACAAGAAGACAATATAACGAATAAGCGTTACAGGGAATGAAGAACACCGAAGCTGCATATCTACAAGTTCTACACCCCCATCATGCATCCCCCCATAGTTTCACCACCGCTTCTCCCAATAAAAAAGTGACACCAAAGAGCTGAGAAGGGTCAAGAAGGACTGAAAGACTGAGGAGAGAGCCCCAGCCAGACCTCGGTTGGACAAGCGCGAAGAGAACTGGGATCTTGGGGAGGCTTAGTGCCACTCAAATTCCAGTATAAACCAATGGCTACTACCGGCGAGAAATCAATGGTAAGCGGCTGTTGCGATGATGCAAATTCATTTGCAAATGCTATCGAAGGAGGTGGAGTGAACTGGACGTCTGGGGAGATTTGTTGTCACTCAACATCCAGAGAACACCACAGGTTTCCAATAAGATCGTTTGTTGACTTGTGTGAACGCTCCATGTGAGCCAATAATAATAATAATAATAATAATAATAATAATAATAATAATAATAATAATATTCCTAAACGAAATCACGCAGAGGTGCCAACATCGCTTGCAACCCTATAATATGATCTTGCAATGTCTAAGAGGATGAAGAGACCCTGGATTGACCTCAATTGGAATGGTTGAATACTGAAGAAGCTTAATGTTATTAAGATTTTGGAGAAACTGACTGGCGATTATCAGTTATAAGTAATATATTTGGTAAAAGGTTAATAATTAATATATATGGCAAAAGGTTCATATAATAACAGCAAGCTAGTTTCAATGGTCATGGAAATAAACAAAAAGTAATAAAAATCCGGTTAAATTACGGCGACATATTTTGATATTTAATACGATACAACCACAAATAAATATGGCAAAGGCCCGAAAAATGATGGAGAATAAAAAAGAAAGCGGGCTAGAAAGGGGTTTACCCGGGAACCCCCAAAATAACCTAAACAGTTCAGTCGCCAAGATAAAGCCTGGGAGGGCAACACTCCTATGAGGTAATAGGATCATAGTAAACCTCAACAGAATAGGAACAGCCACAGCAGCGCACTCTCAGTCGGACTGGCTGTCAATGACTCCTCTTTAAATATATCGCAACAAGTACTCGTCTTCTACAGCAACTATCAACACTGACTCTCACTCTTTATATATGCCTTAAACTAAAAGAAAATTCCATGAGCAGAGTTGATTTCCTAGAACCTGTAGAACACAATATCGTGGGGTTGCTTCCTACAACATGGCCGTCTTCAAGTTTAATGTAAATAAGTTCTTGTTGAGCCATATTCTCATATTATTAAACCATAAAAAGTTCCACCATTACTGATCATGAGTGTTATGTCTCACTTTCTCCCTAACACTCATTAATCCTTATCCTAGAGTGACCTCGGGTCTTGATAAGGGTTGACCTCCAAAAAAAAAAAAAAATTTCAAAATATAAATTCCTGATATTACTTTTCTACTCTTTGAATAAAAAAAAGAGAAAAGAAACGGGGTTAGGGTTAGTGCCTTTTTTGGGGGGGTTGGGGGTACTTTGCCTATCCAAGATCAAGCCGTTTGTGTTACTGTTTGATCGTGATCCGCGCACGATTCGGCTTTATAAACGAGGGGCGGTCGCAAGGAAAGGGAAAGGTGACCGTTTTCTTATTTAAAACGAAGCGACACCATCATTCGTTCGGGGAGCGTGTAATCTTATCATTCAATGTAGAGATGACACTGACATCGGAATGGCCTGTCCTGAAAGACCGAGTTCAAACTACAGACATGGCGGTTCGCCTTTTTTTTTTACTACTAAAAAAGAAAAAAAGAAAGGGATGAAAAAAGATTAAAAGGAACTTAGCAACGAAAACAATAAACAAAAACAAAAACAGTATTTTTTTTAGTTGATGACAAGATGGAAGAGATAAATAGCATTTCTAAGGTTTCAGCATTGGCTTAGTTTCTCAGCTTTATTAAATTCTTTATTTATTCACTTATCGTTGCTTGCTGGTTTACATACACGTACGTATATTTTAAGTAAGAGACCAACCGATTCTATATATATACATATATATATATATATATATATATATATATATATATATATTGTTGATTTTTTAACCATAAATATGGTTAAATAGCGGCTTCATCTCATTTTCATTTACTTTCATATTATATATATATATATATATATATATACATACATACATATATATGTGTTATATATATATACATATATATATATATATATAACACATATATGTATATATATACATATATATATATAATATGAAAGTAAATAAAAATGAGGTGAAGCCTGTATCTATGGTTAAAAAATCAACAAGAAATATGTATGTATGTATATATATATATATATATATATATATATATATATATATATATATATACATATATATATACACACATAATTTCCCATAATTTATTTGGACGAATATAATACTTTTCACTTTATTTATTTTTTATTATGTTTAAGACAGTAATCTACGTGCATGCATGTTTCAAGGTAACTATCTCTCGTCAGCGTAGCTTGACTTAGGAATCGAACTCCGGATCATGTGTACCACGGTCCGGCGCGTTTAACCGCCACGAACTCCTAGATGATTTTACTGTTTATTTAATCGTTTATAAATTTAAATTTCTTGTTGATTTTTTTAACGATAAATACAGTTAAATAGCGCTTCGCCTCGAAGCTCATTTTTATTTACTTAGAAAATCACCCATAATTTATTTGGATCTACAAAAAATACTTTTTTATTGTAATTTTAAATTATTTTTAAAACAGCAATCTACGTAGATTACTGTTTTAAACATTATATATATATATATATATATATATATATATATATATATATATATATATATATATATATATAGAGAGAGAGAGAGAGAGAGAGAGAGAGAGAGACAGACAGACAGACAGACAGACAGACAGATTTTAAAATAATATACTGAAAAAACCCTAGGGGCTCCTTTCGCCAAAAAACTTATCAGAAGTTTATACATACATTTTATAAAATTAATTATTATTTCACACAAATTCCCATTCGTTATTATTTTTTTCTCGTATATCCCTGAATATTTGCTATTTCGTGATAATTTAATTCGTTTTTGTATTTCTGTGTTAGACCAAGGATTAACTCCTGATAAGATTGTTGGCGAAAGGGGCCCCTAGAGTTTTTCTTCCTATTATTTTAAAACGCTTTATAAGTTTTGTATCGTTAAAAAGGTTATATATATATATATATATATATATATATATATATATATATATATATGTGTGTGTGTGTGTGTGTGTGTGTGTGTGTGTGTGTGTGTGTAAATTTAGGAAAACTCGGCCATTATTGAATAAATATCGATTGAAAACACATATTATTATCTTTCTTGAGGGAGATATTGTTTTTATAAGAGACTATACCCTCCCAAGATATTTAAAAAAATATTTTTACTTGTTTACTGTTGTTTTAAAAAACATAAAATCGATTTTCTAAGTGTTCGTTTTCTACCTAACGAGCTAAGTTGTTAATGGTTTCACTTATTTTAAAACGTTTATTCAGTTTAAAAACGATACTATAGACAGCATAATATTTTTTTAATATTATACTTATTTACAATTGTTTTTAAAAGGGTAAAATCGGTTTTCCACCTAGCTGACTAATTTGTTAGTGGGTTAATTTATTTTAAAGCGTTTATTCAGTAAAAAAAGACAAAAGTAGCGCCGAGAGTTACGTGAGGACGAGCAATAATGTCTGACATGATAACTTCTTAATGGTCTTGATAATCGCTCAAAAATAGAAAATTAAAACAATACTGAGGGTGATTTAGTTTTAAAAAGAGCCCTCACCCTCCAAAAGAAAATAAATTTTAATAAGTTTATAATATGATTATCCTCCTCCAAAAAGTAAGCGATAAAAAAACAACAACAAAAAAATGAAATTAAATTTTTTTTTGATAAAAGCTTGTAGAGTTTTCGATACAATATATTAATAAATTTCTTTATTGATTACCTTTTCTCTTAATGATCGATTTCACAATTTTGAAGTAAAAATTCAAAAATTCAAAAATGAGTTTACAAGAGATTTTCAACACACGGCCTCTCCCCCGCCAAAAAAATGTGTCGTGTTCTATTTATTAGTTAATTACAATTTTTACATTTCTTGTGTTTAGGCATTAAATTTTCTTTTTTTTTTTTTTTTTTTACACTGTGATCACCACTTATCAAGGCCCGGAAGCCACTCAGGGATAAGGGTTATTGCAAGTACATTACGTTAGTGTGGAGATTTGATGAAGTGTTTAATTAAGGGGGCAGTTCATTATGAATTTGTTAACATTAGACTTGAAGACATCCAAGTTGTAGTCCGGGGGGAAGCAGGCAGACGGAACTTATTGTAACGATATTTTTTGGAGTAATAAAATATAATAAAAAATAAAACAACTCAGAGGAAGATACTTCGCTACTTTCTCTTTCGTTTTTTTTTAAATTCTATTATTATTTTTTTTCATACGTCCATATGGTAGGAGAGAAAAAAGCTAATAGAATTTAAAAAAAAAAAAAAAAACAAAAAGTACCGAAGAAGAATCGAACCTTCTGTATAAGGCTGTATATAGGTTGTATAAGGGTGATAAGTTTAATCAAAATCAGAATTTCTTTCTTTCTTTATTAACGATTTTTAATGCCTATATAACTGCTTCAAGAAAACCTATCTAAGAACACTCCCAGCCCATCAAGTATATTTGTGTGAAATGTTTTTTAAAAAGTTGGCAGTCATTTTGGATGTATCGATAACGAACTCACACACAGACACAGACATAGACAAAGTGATATATATATATATATATATATATATGTCTATATATATGTATATATATATATATATATATATATATATATATATATATATATATAACTCTCTTAAAACCTATCCACAACAAATCAGTACATCATCTGATCGAATCTACTCTCATTTCTCATTATACAAGTATAATCAAATAAAGAAGAGGCTGTTTTCATATTTCTTATTAACTGTCAGAAACCATTGTTCACGAAAATAATTTAAATAACGAATAAATCTAAAAATTATTTCTGAATACATAAATTATGCGTTAATTGGTTTTGTAATAATCGCAAACTTTATACATGTATATAATTTTCTCATTTACATAAAAATAAACAACCTGCACTCCCCTTTATTCTTGTATATATATATATTCCTAAATGACTGACCCTTTCTCCCTTGACTATTTTTACTCTTGAAAAAGCCCGCATAAGGCCAACGAAACGGCAACCTTCTACGTCTTCTTACCTTCATTTTTATACCATATGTATCTCTATATATGTAAGTGTGTGTGTGTGTGTGTGTGTGTGTGTGTGTGCAGCAACTCCTGGGCCGACTAGCAAACCTTTAGTGGATTGTAATCCACTAACATTTTGTTAGTTTGGAATTTTAATCCCATTAAAACTAGGGATAAAACTTCTCTAGACCCATAAATTAAACTCCTTTCAATATCTATTAATTTGATATTTTCTGCGCTTGTCTTTCAGTTATAATTCCACACTATGTTCACCAGGTTTTGGTTTACTCTGAAGTATTTGGGAATGTGATTTAGCGCTTATTAAAACCTCCATAAACAAGGGCAGATTAAGATGGGTTTTAATATGGCGGAAATTCAGTTTCTCCCAAAAGGGGTATTCTAGATTTTTATTGTCTCATGAAAGATTTCTCTTTAGTTTTGAAAAGATGAAAGTTAGTATCAGATCATATGCTAAACTTTTCTCCTAAACCAAAAGGCCAATGATTATTCAAGAAACATGATGCTTCAAATCGCCATGGAACGGGTACACCGGCTAGCAACTGTATTAAGACGCACCAAACTAGAGTTCGTGAAAATAGGTTAATATATTTCATGGTATAATGATGGAATTCTTAAAACAAAATCAAAAAACAAATGAAGTAACGAGTATTCATTTTTTTTTACGGACTGTTATCCTCATCTTCATAGTTTTTATTCTTTCACCACGTTTCGACAAACTTATCCTCTGGCCTTCTTCGGTAAACCGCGACGGGATTGGAATGTGGAGTCTCTTAACTTATCCCCAGTAATTACTGCTTCCCATAGTTGCTATTGTTTCACCACGTTTCGGCCAACTAATCCTCTGGCCTTCTTGGGTAGGATTGAAACCACTATCTTCAGACAATTCTCAACTGGAACCATAGAAACTCCAGGTGAGCATTGTCTGAAGACAGCGGGTTTAATCCTACCTAAAGCAGGCCAGAGAATTAGTTGGCCAAAACGTGGATAGACAACAACTATGGAGATGAGGATACCAATCCGCAAAAAAAAAAAAAAAAAAAATGGATACACAAATTATGAAGTTTCATCTCAAAGGATTAAAAAATAATAAATAAAAATAATATAAAATGAAGTGACGAGTACAAAAAGGGTAAGTTTTTAATGACCTTATTTAACAAACAGGTGTTTCTCTTGCCTCTAATTTTCCATCCTATCTGGGAGGGGGCGTGAAACATGGCTATCCCTGTTCGGGTGGTTGATGCTGGGTCAGATTAAGGGCGGGAATATACAAACGCCGACAAAAATATCTTGTGTGGAAATGAAAAGAAAATAGAATCAGCACGTTCTTTTTTTCGTTGTGTCACCAGAAAGAAACGCACGAAGCTAATTAACTTGTGTGTGGGGGTGGGGGGAGGGGAGTTTGTTTTATTTTTCAGCTTATCACAGCTGCGTAGCGCAATTGTTAGAGTGTTCCCCCCTGAAAATTGAAAGGACATCGATTAAAATCTCTAAATTCGCGAGGCAGATAATGTTCTCTATTTACTTACCTCCCCACGAGGGCAGAGTTAGACACAAGGTCTTTTTTTTAATTTGGAGAAAAACCAGCTCTCAAAAAGGGGCACTCTTGATAGGAACAAAAATAAAAATTGTCTCAATCATGAAGGATTTCTCTTCCCATGATCGAGGACAGAAAAGGCGAAGCGTTACGTCAGAACAGATACTACATCGTGATCTTGGCACGAAGGCCAACAAACACGGC
This sequence comes from Euprymna scolopes, assembly GCF_053919585.1. Taxonomy (NCBI): domain Eukaryota; kingdom Metazoa; phylum Mollusca; class Cephalopoda; order Sepiida; family Sepiolidae; genus Euprymna; species Euprymna scolopes. The sequence continues at coordinate 65,724,773 of NC_136498.1, read as the reverse complement.
AGTGTTGACTATAATTAAATAAAACGTTATAAGTCTGCATAGCTTCGGAATTGGAAGTCTTTAATCCAAGGATTCTCTGATGTTTCTATTTATTGGCTTCCCAAACGAAGACAGAATTGGATACCAGTCTTCTTTTTTGTTGTTTGTTTGTTTGTATGTTTGTTTTTTTATGTGGGGAAAATGTAGCTTCGAGGAAAAATCAACTACTCTGGATTTGGATAAAAAAACTAAATTTTCTTCCGTCTAAAAGAACCCCTTCTTTACAAATCGAGGGCAGAAAAATGAAGAGGAATACCAGAACAGCTGGCTCGATTACGAAACATGTCTCCTTCAATGATCGAAGATTGAAAGATACTTTGCTCCTAGTCGAATTCTAACTAAAAATGCTATGGTACCGTGCCCAGAATCGTTTCCGTTGTTTTATAATTCTTCCTGCGTAAGAGTGTTTCCTATGTTATTTCTTTTTACTCAGATTTTTTCCAAACTTTCACCATATGTTGGTATCATAAAAACTAGGGAATCCTAAAAATTTGAGCTTTTTACTCTAAGCGGTTCCAGAAATATCGCAATTTTGGTATTTTACGTATATCACGGCGAGGTGCAAATTCACGAAATTATGAAATTACGTTTTGGGGCATAAATCAATTTCTAGACTAGGTAGAACCTTAAAAATTTGCATGGACAAGGTTTTTCACATGAGGAATCCAACAATCACGTTTAAAACCTCTGAAAATGAACTGTTTCTGAGTTAATGAACTTTTAAGCCGATATTTGGGTATTGGTCTAAGACGACCCCAAAAAAGCATGTGACACTATTGAAAATTGAATTTTATTTGTTCCTAGACATTCTTGATAGTCTGAACTTAAATTTCTCCAAAAAAAGGTGTTTCGTTCTTTCCTCGTTAGCTCGTAATCGAACCTCAATGATAGGCAGTTTTACGGGCCTCACTTCGAGACACAGCAGTGTACAACCATAAACAGGAAACCCTGAATTTTATTTTGACTTCCTGTTCATTTAAGAAGTGGTATTGCTGCTTTCTGGTGTTTCTTTAAGTTGGTTGAAACTATTTTGCTTGTTTTTTTTTTGTTGTTTGATGCAAGGATGCAAGTAGCAGGTAAAGCCAAATAACCGGATAACTTACCATCAAACCTTTTGGGTCGGCTTAGACCAATACCCAAATCTCGGCTTAAAAGTTCAATAAATTGAAAATAATTGGAATTATATCATTTAATTGGAATTGAATATTCTATTTCTATTTTAGATTATTCTAAGTACACCGTTTGTTAGATATATTGCTAATTATAATCTCATCCCTTTCATGAGTAATTTTTTTTAAATTAGTTAATTATCTTTGCTATATTTAATTAAGCCAATTTGAGAATATTTTTAATATATTATTACATATTTTCAAAGCGCGGACACGCATATGCAAATGCCAAACCGTGTGCAAAATAACGTCACGATAGAGAAAAAGAAAAGGACTATAAAAGAATACAGACAGACGAATACGTTCGAAAGGACAGAAACCAGAGAGAAGGTGCACGATCATGTTTTATTCCGGAAAAGTACCCGGAAATAAATCTCGTTGTTAAAAAAAGGAGTCGAGTTATTACTTATCCTATATTCTTTTCGACATACTCTGCTACAACGTGTTGGGTGCCAGGTGTTAAAATG
>NC_136498.1:65553098-65720598 GCF_053919585.1 Euprymna scolopes | reverse complement strand
ACATACATACATACATGTATTCAGTCACCCAAACACAAACATACGCACACACACAAACAATATGGAAAGTAGATGATACATAAACATATACACACACATACACATATACATACGTACACATGCACACACATACACACATATATATACATACATATATGCATACATATATGCATAAATATATACACATACATATATACACGCATGCGCATGTATGCATATATGCACACATACATACACACATATACAGAAATATAAATGCAGCAGTACACATACATACACACACCTACATATACATACACACATGCACACACAAATATATATATACACATATACACACATACACACTCGCACCCACCCACACACACACACACACACACACACACACACATACACCACATATATATTGGTTAAAGTTATCTTAGTCTAGAAAGATTTTCTTTTATTAAATATGGGCATAGTAGTTTATTTCGTTTCTAATTGTTTGTTTAGTTTAGTGGAAATGTTACTAAATTGGATATCGACGCACGTGCCCATGAACGTGTGCGCGTACTTTATCCTGATTGTTCTTGATTCGTGTGTGAAGTTGCACATTTAAGTAAGTGTATTTTGTGTTTTGCCTATTTATGTGTATTGTGATTGGGATATGTTTAAAGCGGGATTGAACTTTGTTATGAAGTGTTTTTCTTGTGTTAGTAAGTAGAAGTAGTTATCAGTCTGGAAAATGGGCATTATCTCAAATTTGCCTCCACTGCATGTGTGTATGTATTGTGATACATGCAGGTTTCTATTTTCTGCGATTTTAATGTTGGATCGATGTAAGGCTACTCTATTACTAAGGTTTTTAGTGCCGCCTATGTAGGATTTATCGCATTCTGCACATTTTATTACATAGACCATATTTTTGGAGGTGCGGTCTAGGTCTTTTTTCATTTAGAATGTGTGCATGGAGTTCATGAATGTGTTTTCCTCTAATATTATGTTGCCGACTCCACATCGTTGTTTGTTGCATTTTGTGACATCTTTTGTTGTCTCTTGAATGAGTTTGGATGAAGTAAGAACGCGTTTTCAGTTTTTGGGTTGGCGTTTGCTTTTTATTATTTTTGTTGTTTTAAAGAAGTTGTTTAGTTTGCTGTTTTGGTTAAATAGGACGAGGTTTTTCGTTATCTCTGTGAAAATTTCTGGGTAGTTTGTGTTGTGTGTTAAGATTTGTTCTTTGTTTCATTTTTTAGGGGCTTTCAAATCTTCTACTGCTATATTTATCGCAAGTTGGACCCCTTTATCTATGAGTTGCGGTGGGTATTTTCTTTTTCTTAGATTCATTCGTATTTCCTTGAGTCGGATTGTTCGAATGTATTTGTTTGTGACTATGGTGTACATTCTACGTGTTAGGGTGTAGGGAATGGCTTTTATGCCGCTTTTAGGGTAATGACTTTTAAAGTGTAGGTATTGTTGGGTGTCTGTAGGTTTGCGGTAGATGTCTGTGATAATGTTATTGCCTTTAATTTTAATCAGTATATCTAGGAAGAGTAATTCTGTAGAGCTTTGTTCTAGGCAGAATTTAATTTTGGGTGTAGGTTTTGAAGTATGGTGTGTAAGTCCTTGATGTATCCCCATGTGGATTTCCACAGGATGAAGCAGTCATCAAGGTATCTTTTTCAGGATTCTGTAAACAGTTTTTTAGTGTTGTGACCAAATCTTTGTTCTATCTTTTCATATAAAGTGTGTTCTAGGTAGGCTAGTGTAAGGGTTGCGTATGTTGGTGCCATCTTGTTGGGACCATTTTCCTTCCCATTGCTGTATCTACTATTGCTAAAAAAATGTAGTGACGTGTGTTTAGTAATAAACACAAGAAAATCATATTATATCACAGCACAAAGATCTCAAATCTTCCTAAGTAATAGGAAATGTAATATTATCCACGAATACAGCGTCTTGGAATAATAAGTTTAGTTTCATTAATAAAATACAAATACTCTGGATTGTGAAAAAAATATTTAGAATACTTATCTTGTTCGGAAAATCGTGGAAAATGTTACTCCTCGACTTAATATTCACAGATAACATGGGTTGAAACAAATTTATCAAAGACATTGCTAAGGATGCTGCAAATAAAGGTGGGTTCCCTCTACCGTGCTAGAAAATTCCTCACATCTGAGATTATGCTGTACCAATACAAAAGTACCTGGAATATTTTTTGCTGCATCTATGGTGGCGCATTTACCACTATTCTCTCATTCTTAGACAGGGTCCAGAAAAGAGTCTCAAATCTAATAGATACCACACTATCGGTCAAGTATAAACCTCTGATCCATCGCAAAAAAATGTTGCATCTCTGTGCCTGTTTTACAAGTATTTTAATGAAATGTGCTCTGTTGAACCCAAAGCGCTTGTGCTATCTCGACGTAAACATTACCAACTAATCCGACAAAAGCAGAATTCCCATCTCTTCACAGTTGACGTCGATAGATGTCGAAAAGCCTTCTACTCTAACGTTTGGACCGCTAGTCCTTGGAACTCCCTCCCTGTTTCCTGCTTCCCTAGTTGTACTAAAGTGTAGAAGGTTAAATGTAATGTGAATAAACATCTTGCTGATTAACTTCCCACAGTACCCTGTTAGCCATGACCTAAAATAGTAGCCCCATACATCCAAGTGGCAATATACCTTGTTTGAGATAAAATAGAGTAAAATATAAAGACTGAGTTTGTATACAATTTATTTTCTACCAAATAAATAATGATACTAGTATTGTTTACCGGACGAGCTTTAACCTAAATAATGACGTTGCACAATAAAATAAAAATAAATAAATGAACCTACACGTTCTCACTGCAATGTTGAGAGGCAGTTTTAAAGGAAGTACTTCCGTCGAAATCATTTTTAAATTAGCCTAAGAGTCTGCGGAAGTCGCGTTAAGTGCGCGGAAGGCGTGTGGATGTTGTTCTTTCGCCGTCCTGGTACCAGTGGGAATATGTAAAGAGATATAACTACGTAATAAAAACAGAAAACCTTACAAAGCTTTTCGAGGTTTCTTCACGTTGGAGGTCACGTTACACTAATCGGATTTAAAGAGACACTTGAAGAAACTTCACGAGGCGCAAGATAAACATCGCCATCAGTACCAGCTAGACAAAAGATCAGATCAATTCCTGTAACGTCATGCTCATCAAATCGTCTGTCTTTTCTTTTTGCCAGGAAGCACGCACACGTAGAGAGACACATTCACCTAATGGACGTTGACATGTTCTTATAATTCGGATATTAATAAACAAACATATATACATACACTCATCTGTTAACATTAATAAACCAAAGCATTTATTTATCTCAAAAAAAGGAAGTGACAAATATGTAAACACACACACACACACACACACACACATATATATATATATATATATATATATATATATATATATATAGGTTTCTTTTTAAAGATGATTTAAGTAATTTTAAATTTCGGATCAGCGGTATATATATATATATATATATATATATATATATATATATATATATATATATATATATATATATATATATATATATATATATATATATATACCGCTGATCCGAAATTTAAAATTACTTAAAAAAATCTTTAAAAAGAAACCTTTTTTTTTTTTTTTTGATAGATTTTAAACTCTTCCGACTTAAGGTTACTAATACTGCAATCTAAAAGGTTATGGAAACAAAAAGGTACGTTCCAAAAATTTTATTTAGAAATTTGCATTTTTATTAAATTAGGCCTTTTACACATGATCAAAATTATAATATAATTATAATATAATAATATCATAATATATATAATAGTCTGTCCGCGGCATATATAACAGAATTATTTTATTTATTTCAAAATAACTCAAAACGAACCGACTCTCTTATATAACTGTTACAGAAAAGAGATTAGTTTTAGTACAATTAACGTGTTACTGTCAACATATCCGCATTCAGCTACGCCTTGGAGGTAATTCTTTTTTGGAATTCAGTCATCGCCTTTGACCTGCGTGCGTTTGTTTTAACCATATATACAGAATACAGTGTTGTGTAATTAATAAATCTACCCCACTCAGATAGGTTGTTTATGGAGATCAGAAACAATGGTTTAAGGATCTATATACACCCGCATTAATATCATGCTGTTTGGGAGTATTGACATCGACTCAAAATCTGAATCTTTCTTTTTTGCTTGTAGGAATTTGCTTCTATTAAATATTCGTCCAATAATAATAATATGCGGATTAATTTTCGCGAGAAGATCTTCATACCTGAGCTTGTTGATTTATTTATTTATCAAACGTTACTGCTTTAGATTCATCTCTTTTGTTCAGTTTATCAGTAGAACGCGCTTGCCTGTCCGTACTTATGGTTAGAAAAAGATTAGAATCAACAAGGTTACGAGACGGATAACATTAATTCTCTGAACATAAGTTTTAGATCATTTTTACGTCCCATTAAAAGGTTAAATCAAGATATAATGATACTAAACCTAATGTCTTCAATCCTTATCCCATGTCTGATTAAATATCCATCGGACGATTTTCATTCTATTGAATGTCTGATTTGTTTAATAAATTTTAAGGATGAAGTGAAATCCATGAGATGTTGCTTCATTAGTAAATAATTTATTTATTGCGCACTATTATCCTCATCTTTCTTAGTTGTTTCCACGACTTTTCGGCCAACTATTCCTCTGGCCTTCGTCAGGTGGTAACCGCAACGGGATAGGAACTCCGAATCTGAATCTTAACTGCATTCTCAGCAATTACTGCCATCCATAGTTGTTGTTGTCTCACCATGTTTTGGCCAAGTAAACCTCTGGCCTGCTTTGGGTAGGGTTGAAACCGCTATCTTCAGACAATTCTCACCTGGAACCGTAGAGATTCCTCGTCTCTATCTATTGCGCAGTGGATAGAGACGTTGAATCTCTACGGCCCAGGTATGATGAAGCAGGTAATATTTAGACCACCTTTACTAGTCCCTTCCTCAGACTACGGAGGTAAGCAGTGCATTCCTGAAAGAGATTGCTTAGTTGCTCGGGTGATGTCAGGTTCCATTACTGCCATACTTGTAACAACAATTCTCACCACATTTTTGGCCAACTAAGCTTCTGGCCGGCTTTTGGGTAGGATTGAAACCGTTATCTTCAGACAATTCTCACCTGGAACTCAGAAAGATGAGGATAATAGTCCGCAATAAATAAACTTAATAAATAATACTCATTTCAATAATGAATTCCAATTAAATAATATGATTAATTTTTGTTCAATGATTATGGATAACATTCAATAAAAATCTTAAATATTTGAATTTTTAAAATAGAAATTTATGTCCATATCATCATATTAGAGACAGTCTGTGGAGATTTCAAGACTGATGATGGGGAGGTTCTCTCATGATTTCTCCATTGCTTATTACCTTACTCAGATGGTTTACAAACTCACCCGTGTGCCTGAGACTGACGGTCAGTATACAAGTCTCATATGGATTTTTCTTACAATTTGCTCTGATTTGTCCTCATCCTCCGTTCTGTCTCCATCAGGATCTTCCCACCTCTCGGTTAAGATAAAAACATGTAATACTGTAATAAGCACTTTGCAGCTAATCAAGCCGACCCCCTGTATTTCATCCTGTTTCTGAAACCACGCTATGTAACATACAAATATGTGTGCGTGATATTACCAAGCAAATCAAAAAATCACTTCAATTATTGTGTTCAAAAAGCTTCAACCAGAACAAGCTGCCATACTTACAAAACTGTTTAAACGTTGTTTTAAGGAGAAATGATTCCCAACACTCTGGAAACACTTATCAATCTGCCTCGTATTTAAGAATTCAGGTGATCGGTCATCCCCCTCTCAGTACAGACCAGCTAGACTCCTGTGCGTCATGAGTAAGTTGCTGGAATCTGTGTTAAAAAGAGAAAAGATCAACCACCTCAGCAAAATAACCTCCTCAGTGACAGCCATTATGGTTTCCGTTCTGTTACATCTACAGCAGATTTGCTAACAGTTATATCTCATAGGATTAGCGAATCTCTCGACGGGGGCTTCCTTTCCAGGGTAATTGCTCTTGACATAACATAGCCTTTTGATAGTGTATGCCATAAAGTCTAATTCACAAGATTTCCAACTACGGTATAGCTGGAAATGTTTACTTAGTTATAAAATCACTTCCATATACTTAGAGATAAGATAGATAGATAGATAGATAGATAGATAGATAGATAGATAGATAGACTGACATACAGATAGATAAACATCCTTCCGGGGTTTGAGGATATCTACAGTCATGTGTAGGATTTATCTATTTGTCAGGTTTGTCGGGTTTATTGACGTTAAGGAGGTGCCTTTTTTCTCTCCTGCAACCTCTTTTCGTTATTTTCGTTATTTTCATACCAACTGCTCGTGTGAGCTTAAATCTATGGTATCCCTTTGCGAAATTTTCTTAAGAAACACTCGTCTCTGAAACCACTATCGATAATTTTCTCCACTCTTTATCTTTGACTAAACTTAAATATGGATTACATGAACAAAGCTTCTTTCTTGAAACGGTCCGCCTTTGGAACTTTGTTCCGTTTCCCTGCTTTGCACCTTACAATATAGTCGTCTTCAAGTCCAAGGTAAACAAATTATTGATGAGCCGTTCTCTAAAGTTATCCATTTCATCAAATTTCCACTACTAAGGATTATTGTGCTACTGTCCCATTGATTAACGTACATTTATTAACCATTATCCTTGAGTGGCCTCCGGTTCTTGATAAGAGGCGACTCCTTTTTTAAAAAAATCACTCTTAAGAAACAAAACGGTTTGAATACAAAAAAGAAGCCGAAATTCAGGGAATATTGATTAACTGATTTTTAATATCGGTCTTTAATATTCCACAATAATGTGAAAATGTGAAGTATCTAGAATTATCTAGAAGCTCAATGTAATTTCATTAAAATCTTAAATAAGTATTAATATATATAAAAGGCAAATATAAGTGAATAAAAATATTTCCACAGAAATATATATATATATATATATATATATATATATATATCTACAGAAATATATATATATATATATATATATATATATATATATATATCTGTAATTAAGTAACATTTATACATTATTGCTGGCTTACTCTCAATGTATATATATATATATATATATATATATATATATATATATATATATATATATATATATTGAAAGTAAGCCAGCAATAATGTATCAATTTTATTTCATTATTATAAATAAAACTGAAGTGCAGCAGGCAGTTAGTACTGTCCAACGACGCTAATGAGCCGCAGACATGGCAAAATACATGTCCGTGGATAACTATTTTATCTATAATAATTAAGAAAAATACATAAACTACATATACATATACATCCATATATATATATATATATATATAAACGCTAAGTAATTTTTATATATTACTTTGTAAAATGCGAGCATTACAAGTAATATTGTAAGAAGAAGCTTAGAAAACTAAAAGGTCGAGTTGTTAAAACTAAAATATAATGACGAGATATTTTAGTAAAAATATAAAAAAAATTAAAATGTTGGAGCATAAAGAATCTTTTTAAAAATTCTATTTAGCATTACATATATATTCTTAATGTTGCAATATTTTAAGTTTTCATTCTCGCATTATTCTATGTAATCCATGATTTTTCCTGGCTTTGCTTCGAAATAATGTTTGTGTGTGTGTGCTTAATATCATACGCATTGCCAACAATCCATAAAAAATATTACCAACTTCTTAAACTGACTAAATAAAAAAAATCAAATAAAAGACGTAATTAAACAGAAAGAAAAGACAAAAAAGAGAGAAACAGAATTAACGGGAAAGAGCATCACTTTTGTTAACTCTCCCTCTATATAACCCAAATAAATGGAATGGGAGCGACATTCTCACTATGATTTATGAAAGCGTCGATGACGAAAAGATTACTATGATAACCAACAACCAATTATAATAAATTAAACCCACACATATAACTAACTAGCCTGGGTGCCCGGGTGTTTAGATGTGTGTTTAGAGCAAAATAAAAAAAGTTGTAGTAGGTAAGCGGGCTCGAACCCGTACCATGAATGAGGAAAAGAACGTGAAAAAAAAAACATGATGTCTTTGTCGTTGCGTCCATCGCCAAACCGGAAGTGGCGAAGGTCTAAATTAACGCTAGTCAATCGAAAAGAGGGGATGACTTCCGAAAATATTGGCGAAAAAAAGCGATTCCTCCTTCTAGAAAAGTGCCCAGTTGAGGGTGAGGAAATTAATATTTTTAGCTAATTCTTCGATATTTGTCGCCCGAAGAATCGAGCTTCAAACGATACCAATTCCGTCAAAATCGGTCGCTTCTGTCAAAAGTTTTAACATACATACATACATTTACACAAACTAGTGAGATTTATATTACAGATAACTATATATAAATGCAAAATGTAGTTGAATAATGAAAGCACGAAAGACTAGTTTTAAGATATACAGGCCAATTAGAGTTGAAAGTCAGAGTTAAAAGAGGAATTTGAAGAAGAGACGTCAGATAGTCCAGACAAGACTATGAAGTCGGGAGAAGATTAATCTTTCTTATGATTCTAGGAAGCAGCGTATTCCAAAATAGTAAAATTGTGAACAGAATGTTGTACCTATTTACTATGCCTCTCCACGGGACAAAGTTAGACACCAGGGTCGTTTTTTAACGTGGAGAAAAGGTACAAAAATAAAAAAAAAATTGTCTCAGTCGTGAAGGACTGATCCTCCACCGAAAGAGAACAAGAAATGGAAGTGCATCATCTGAAGAACAGATACTACACTTTGATCTTGACCAAAAGAATGTTGTAATCTGTAAAGATATTCGACCGGAACCAGAGAATAAATATTGTTATATATAAATATAACTATTGTTACATGTGGTCTTTGAACAACCAGGCATGTGTTTAATATTCATTTAAAATGAACTGTTTTATATACCATCATCAAGTGACGTCGAAAATGTACAGGCAGTTTATTATATCGAAAATGTACATTATTATTAAGTCTATTATATAGACCACTATAATATACATTCTTTATCATTCATAAAAGAACTCGTATCCTTCTTGTCGTCATTTACAAGAATTCGTTTGTACAAGTAATTGTCTCACCTCCTCTATAAACATATTGTCAATACGTCTGCATCGTTTAGTGTCAGCGCTACAACACAGGTTATACGTCTGTAGGATTTGGCCTGCTACCGACAACGTAACATCGGTATAATTAGGTACAACCATTATATACACACAGAATATATACACGCGTACACAACACACCCATTACATACATAAAATACACACCTCCAAGTTATACAAACACGACAATATAACATACATCAAATTTCGAGGCACACCTATCATAAGATTTACATATTTTCTACTGATAAAGCCTTTATGCAATAAAATAATTAAATTAAAAAAAAAAAACAAAGATGATTGTATGAGGATAATTTTTCTTCACATCAATTAAATCCACGAAATACTTATCAAGGTATATAAAGTTACTTATCTTGTAACATTTAATTCAATTTAATATTTCCTGTTTTAACAAGTTTCATTTTGTTGTCTGTATGACAGAATGCCTTATATTTCGAGTATTGTGGAGGCGGGTGCTAAGATTAGTTGTTTAATCAACTGAGAGATGGGGGTGAATGTAGGTCATATACACAAGGAATTATGGGAAATTACCATATGTGAAAATTGTCTAGGAAAGGGGGTATATATATGAACTAAGCCAGATTCATAATTGATATTAATGCATTTATTATCGATTTCGAAATCGCCCAAACTATACAATTAAATTGATAAACTCTAGCGATGTCTGTAGATACTTTCAACTTAAACGAAAACACTTTCGTATCGTATTCTCTTATATCTAACTTTTATAGAATTATATCACTAATACGCACTATCTATCTATGTAAAGGATTGCAAATTGGAGTCCTGTTCAAAGTATAATATTTGCAACATTTCATAAATTAGAGCAGTGGTTCCGTCTTTTACATGGCGGGACCCTTTTTAGTTTCATTTAATTTTCGTGGCACACCTATCAAAATAATATATATTCTACCCATAAAGCCTTTTTGTTATGAAATAATAATAAAAAAAACATAAATAAGAATTTTTATTCACATAAATGAACATATCCTGTATTCAATATATGGCATAAAATACTAACGGTGAATGTCAGTGGGACAGTTGTGCCTGGTGATTATTAACTACACCTGCAATATGTGGAAGAATATGTTTTACGACCAAGAATCAGTTTACTTCTAAATTTTAAAACTAAAAATTTTCATTCACAGTTCATATCACAAACTAGAGTTAAAATACATTCATTTGGAGGATAATTTATACTGCTACTACATAAATTTAAAATTGACTTTTGTGTATTGGCGAATCGTTTTGGTATCGTAATCGGGTCTAGAATTAATCTTAGGCAATGCCGTGACACGGGCCTTGCCAGACATCAATCGTTTATATTTATTATAATTGTTAAAATCACCTAACCACAGAAACGATGTCGTTATAAAAAGTTATAAAGAATACAAACCGAATTTTCTCCACACCTCAATAGCAACCACATTGAAAAATATATTCTCGCTCATTGAACCACTTTAGGTGACATCAATTTAAAAATAATTACGACCCAAAACAAATTAAGTATAATCTCGAATTGTAACCGCTTAAAAGATCTTTGCCAATTTCAATGTTCTTAATATTGTATTAACATTGTCTCTTGTGCGACAGTTTATATTTTTAAAAGCCGGTTGTTGTCATCTAGAATAACGTATTAATATACGAAAATTATGCAAGGTTGAAGTGAATCAATTATACATGCTTATAATTAAATAACACACACACACACACACACAAACACACACATATATATATATATATATATATATATATATATATATATATATATATATATATATATTAGCGGGGGTCCCGGTTTTGCCCGGGCGTAAAATACGCTTAAATATGATATTTTAACTTGTCCAGATTTCGTATATATTATTACAGAGTCGTGATTTCAAATGTAAATTAAAAGGTATTAAACTGCCATCAGCTAGAATCGAAACCGAAACAGTAGCATTCAAAGTTGGTGACGTAAACAATGTACTACCATGAACCCTTAAAATTAAAAATTAATAATAAACTAAGATGAATGTATAAAATGTATAACGGTTTTTGCAATTGTGACCCATTTTAGCCCCTTGAAAATATTTTAACCGACTAAAGTCTCATAAAAAGAAGGCCCGTAAAAATCCAGTCATTTGAGACCCCTGGAGGAGAGACAATTTGAAAATATGGAGACAGACAGACAGGCCGATAGATAGACAGACATATAGCTGTTTATATAGTAGATTTCTAGCGGCATAACCTAGCGTTGCCAAAGCTAGAGTTTGAGGATTTTACTTAAATAGTCACTCTGTTGTTGTCTGCTTCATATGTCAGCAACTGTGCTGTTTAGATATGTTTATACTATTCACCTCACGTTCATAAATATAATAATAATTTATTGTATAACAAAGTGTGATAATTATTATTATTGAATTATAGAGACCAGCACTCGTATAACAATAGTATTTCTTTTTGAGTTCCACGATTAAAATCCGGTCACATAGCAGGACAAGATTACCAGTAATCAATTTAAAAGCAGGCACTACATCAGGATTAGCTTTTACTAGATCTAGCCGAGGCACGCCATCTATATATCAACACACAGCGGTATGAAGACGTGTTATAGTATTGTGACACGCCTCTCGTGGTGAGGTCAACAACTGACTCCTGATGGTCTTCGGACTTTGGCTCGTGATATCTAGTTCTCCGAGAGGCTATCACATTAAATCCTGAACGCCTCTGTGTAGAATTATCTAAAAGCGGAAGACGGAAGCGGCATTCACCAGAAAGAAAAACAAACAATTGGGTCCTATTCTACTAAAAATTAATTTCACAAAAATTACAAACTTTTTACGGATATGTACACTTCAGTTCTTAGCACATTTTTAAAAGCCTCAAGTCTTTCTTCTTCGTAGATGGCACTCAGGCGAAATGGAGAGGGGTGGTGGTCACGCCTTTGGGAGCGATATTATTATTTCGAGATTCCGTGCAAATCTGCCTCTGATCTGAAATCTGGTTAGAAAACTTGGGCGGTTGGTTTATATAATAAGGTCACGTGTGGGGTAAACGATCTCCCCAACCAATCAGAACACGCTACGTGTCCGGGTATTCCCAGATCTAAATTGCGTGTGTGCAGTCCAGCCATAGTCTAGAGTTTTGAAATCTTGGACCAAAACCGATATCTTTTCCCATGACCTTAGAGGTTAATCCCTGTCATTCAGAATACCTGACCTAGTGTTATTCAGGCCAGACGAATGTCATCGTCATTATTCTATCATTTCCTGTTATTGAATTTTTAAACAACAAAATATATATCTAACCTTTCAATAAAAAATATATCTGATTTTGAGAATAAAACAAAATATATATCTATATCTTCTAATTCAAGTCTTTTTAATATCTGCTGTCGTCCGGGATTATTTTAACAATTTTAGCATATTTACCCGGTCGGGGATCTTAACCTCCCCAATGGGGAGCAAATCGCTCCCTCAAGTCGATCACGTTACAGTATCGACGTTGATAAAAGGAAAGAGGAAAAAGTATAACAAAAAAGAGGCAATAATCTCATCAGAAACAAAGGTGAATGGAGTTATTGTAAAAACAAAGGAATTTTTTTTCACTAATGCACACAAAGGAGAATTGAAGTGCGGTTGTAAACAAGGCGTGGCAAGTGTGAGAAACAAAAGAACCGGATATGTTTTTAGAGTTAATTTTAGGAGTGACTGGGTTTTACGACGGTTGAGAGCGGTTGCGATGATTGACGACAGTGACACTGGAGGGCAGTATCCGGTTGACGATAGATGCGAGTTTGACTCTGTATATCGTGGCTCGCGGGAGATGGGAAAATGAATTGATCAACTGACTAATAGACAGCCAATGTAGATGTGGACTTTGGCATATAGAAAGTCGATGGTGTCATGCACACACACATCTTTAGTACAACTAATATCTACAGAAAGTATTGGAGTCTGTTTTCTATAAGGTATTTTACTTTAGTTTTATATACTTGTGAGCCAGTGCATTTCCTCGGCAGTCGCCAATGTGTGGGAGGCAACAACACGGCGAAAACGAGAAGATAGGATGACAGAAAGGAAACCTACGGTACACTATGTTAGGATTGGCGATCCTTGTCGAGCGGGGTAACATGCGGTCTCACAAAGGTGTGTAAGTTTTACGTTCTGGGCTGCTTATTGTATCTAGTGTTGCAGTTAGCATCTTCTGTTGATTTGAAGATGTGAAGGGTGTGTACATAAGCAAGGGTTATAATTTTGTCCTTATCTTTTATTTATATATATTTCTCTCCTAAATCTTAGAAGTAGAAACCAAAAGAAATTAACGCATAAGAAAATAAAACGTATGTTTTATTTTGTAATATTTGTACCCCCTCATCCTCAAATATTTAAAGAAGAGATTGACTATGTTGTTTGATTGTGTTATAAACATAATGCCTCTTCCATATGGAGTCTGATTCTTTTTAATTGAATCCCACTGTCATCGTCTTTTGAAATGTATTACGAGCTCTGTCGTAATACATTTCAAATTACCGTTTTACCTCCCACGCCCACCACGCAACAACCTTACCAGACTTCTTCTATCACAAAAATAACATTTACAAAAGACGTTTTTTCATTAGAAAACAAACTGAATGATGACGTAAAGTAGCAGAAAGGGTGAAAAAAGACTTAAAACTAAAACGTAGACAGGAAACGTCGATAAGAGAGAATGGAAGAAAAATAAATATAAATAAGTTGAAAGAAAAGAGAAATAGAAAACCATGAAAAACATAGAAAGAAAGAAGAGCAAAACGGGATGGAAAAAGGAAAGAAAAATGAAGGAGCAAAATGTGAAGGAAGGAAGAAAATATGAAAGAGAAATATTAAAGAAAATTTTGATATGAAAGAAAGAAGGAACAAATGAAATAACAAAACAAAATCACAGAAAAACAAGTGAAGCATGCATGGTCCCCTGTGAGTGCACAGTGAACGAGGCATAAACACTATGTTCAGCATTTGCCCCCCCCCCTCACAGGCACATCAAATCCTGGTGCTAATAAACAAACGGTGCAGTTTTAGGCCTTAACATATGTTAAGTTCTGCACTATGTAAAAAAAGAAATGAATAAGTCCATCATTCCCCCCTATTTAACTCCAAAAGTCCCCACGGCCTTAACATATTTAAATTTTAGTTCAGCGCCATGCAAAACTCCTAAATATACATTCACAGAAAATTTTGGAAAAATATGGAAAAATAATGGAGTGTCTTTATTAGTCTTAAAAGAGTCTTTATTAGTCTTAAAAAGAGCCCCTGGGGTACACCCAAGAGTTATCGCGAAGTATGGCCAACAAAATTATATAGAATCAGTTGTTACAGCTTGTCAGAAAGTTTTATAAAAATCCAAGGCATCATTTTTTTTAATAAGCACAAAAGTGTCAATTTTAGCCATTTTAATCCGAACGGCACCCCTAGGGAGGTAACCGGAGTTTTCCCGGAAAATCCATTCTGTTACATTTTTTATTTATATCATGTTTAATGTTTGTGCAAACGGATGAACGGACAAAGGTGAATTTACAGGTCCATACATCCTTTTGTCAGAGGACAAATATTAAATAAGAAAATAAAAATAAAAGGAAACCTGGACATTTTAATAAAAAAGAATAATAGAAAAAGAAATATAAAAAAAGTTGAAACAAAAAAGAAATTAAAAGAAAAACGAAAAGAATAAAAGAGCAAAATGAGATCAAAGAAGTATGAGAACTGTATAAGTTAGAAAAATGAAACAAGAAAAAAAAGAAAGAAAAAGAAAGAAGAAAGAGATTAACTGTTATTGGCAGAAAACAAAGAAAGCAAGGAACAGGATATGAAGGACAAATATGAAGGAAGAAAGAAAGAATGAAATAAGAAATTATGAATGAAATAAGAAAATATGAATGAAAAAAAATGAATGAAATAAGAAAATATGAATGAAATAAGAAAATATGAATGAAATAAGAAAGTATGAATTAAATAAGAAAATATGAATGAAATAAAAAATATGAATGAAATAAAAGATATGAATAAAGTAAAAAAATATGAATGAAATAAAAAATATAAATGAAAGATGAAAATATGAATGAAAGCAAATATGAATGAAATAAGAAATATGAATGAAATAAGAAAATATGAATGAAATAATAAAATATGAATGAAATAAGGAAATATGAATGAAATAAGAAAATATGAATGAAATAAAAACTATGAATGAAGTAAAAAAATATGAATGAAATAAAAACTATGAATGAAGTAAAAAATATGAATGGAATAAGGATATATGAATGAAACATGAAAATATGAATGAAAAAAGAAAATATGAATGAAAAAAGAAAATATGAATGAAAGAAGAAAATATGAATGAAAGAAGAAAATATGAAGGATTCAGATATAAAGTAAGAATATTTGTAGTAAAATACTTTAATAAATTGTTGAAAGCGAGAAAGAGCAAATGAAATAAAAAAAGGAAAATTTAAGAATAATATTAAATAACACAAAATAAACTAGAAAAAAGAGATAAGGAAACGCATAAAACAAAAACAGAAAAAGGCAAAAAAAAAAGAATAAAAATGTATTTAGAAGAGAAAGGACAGATGAAAGGAAGTAGAGAAGTAAACTAATGTTTCATGAAAAAATAAAAATAAACAAAGACAATTGTCAATGAAAAAAAAAGAGATGCATAAAAATATCCATTATATAGAATAATGCGGAAAGTCTCCTCAACATTTCTTAGCGATCATGCGTATTTTTAAGCGTAAATAACGGCGAGCTGCATATTGCTTCGCATCGAAAAAAGCATTCGACGCGCGCCCATCAAAGACAACCCTGTTCACGTTCACATGAGTATATAAAAACAGCGACTAAGTCTCCGAGAAATATTCTAATGCATATATAGGGCATCATCACTCAGGTATGTTGTTACGAATCTATTCGCGTACAATTCTCCTCAAGAATACTTGAGCGACGAATATCTTGAAAACATTCTTAACTCAACTACAATACGACCTTAAACGCATAAAAACTTCGTTGATAAAGTAACGCACTGGTTCGCATCTAGGCAAATCTACTTAATAATATGTGCTATGCCTTTCTGCCTGTACGGATGTTTGTAGGCTATACCTATACAGTTGTACATAGAAAGCTTAAATTTGGTAGGTATCGCTTATATTACGTGTATATTGTTTTTATTATCAAAATATGAGTGTTCTTCCCTTCGTATGCATATTTTAATGTTCCTATTTAATCTTGAGTATGTGAATAAAGTTTAATTTTAAAAAAAAAGAGATAAGTATGGATTATCGCCTCTTAATTTATCTATTTCTAAAGCTTTCTTTCAGCTCAATTCTTTTAAAAAGCAAGTATTTTGGGTAATTATGTTTGAATTATATTTCTAGAATTGTGCCCACAACAATCCTTGATCAGAAACTGAAGAAACGATTGAAAACTATGCAATTGGTGATAACCGTTCTCTATTAAAAAAACACAAACGAAAACACAAAAATCTATCAGATTTTAGTGATTATGAAATATTTTCTTCTTGAAAATAAAATATGCTTGGAATTCATATTTTTTTTTCCATATTTTTGATAATAAAAATCGTGACAAGAATATAAACAAAATATTATTTTTCATTAATAAATAGGAAAATGGTCAAATTTGTTTCTCATAAAGTATTATACAAAAACTAAATATATGACTTCTATGAATAAACTAGCATGACCCGTGTACCGTCATTGCCAGAATGGGATATAAAAGAATAACATTAAAGAAAGTAATGAATTTCTGAATGAGTTCTGTGTGCGCTCACTACACAGGCCGAAATCATAAACTCATTATGCTGTTACAAGGTTGTTGATCGAATCTGACGCCAGTCACAGTGCCAACTGTGTGATCTAAATAAGTGTTGCTACTAGAATCCCCACTCCTAATAAAAACACAGCGCCTATTTAAAACAATGAAAAGATGATTATTTGTGGAAGTTACACTAATATTTGTTTGCCAAATGAGAGAACTTTGCCCGACCAAATCAAACCGTCCAGGGTCCATTCTGCTTGAAGCAATACACGGATCTAATTCGCATGCGCAACTAGAAATTCAAACTGTGACGCTCAGAGGGTCAACAGAAATTACCTCTCTTATCCATTTGCAATATATGTATTTTTGACGAGAAATTTTAAATCCAAACAATTTTTCTTAGTCATCCCTATTTGACCAGTCATAAAGGAGACCCAGTTATATAAAAGGACCTATCTGCAGACCATCTATATGCATTATTTTTTTCATATTGTTCGGCTCTTAGCTTGAACGCCTGTTTAAAGAAAAACTTTTTTTAAAGAGAAATCTAATTTTGTATAACCAAACCCAATATATATATATACATATATATATATATATATATATATATATATATATATATATATATATATATATATTAAAATAAGGTCAGCTAGAAAATAATGAACAATGCAATTTAAATATGTTGACAAATAGGTAAGGAAAAAATAGGTTAGTGAGAATTCTTTGTCTGCAGCAATGGTTTGGGAACATGTGAGAACTACGTATGTTTATCCACGTGAGTTCCCCACGTGTGTGTGACACGTTTTGAAGCCATACATGACGCCATAGAAGAAATGAATTCTCAATATGGGAGCTAGTTCAGTCGAGGATCAAGGAAGTCGGGCAGAGAGAGCTGTCAGCAAAGGCAGTCAAAGGAGGGTCCCTTTAGAAGCGAAGGGAAAACCTTTAATCATGTAGTCGACTTTGAATTCCTGTAAGCCATCATCATTTCGACCGGTCAAATGGAACAAAAAACATCTCATATTTTTGTAACTGCCGTCTTCGTGTCGTCTTTCTACAACAAAGGTAATGTGTAATCCTTATTAATGAACATTGTATAACTCATCCAAGTAATGTGTCCCCCTCTCCATCATAAGTAATGTGCCCCCCTTTTGTGCCGGATTAATGCCAGCATTTTTATTTGTTTGTGACAACTACATATTTATTACACAAATGGCACTACACTCGAGAAAAGCAGCATGAGAGAACAGAAGAGATCTTCATCCACAAGACTGCGAAATCGATATTTTTATTCTGTCGAGACAAAATATATAATACACATGCAATGTTAAATAGCCTAATTACATAAATAAAGGACAGCAGCCATAGTTGGGGCAATTTATCGATACGTATAAACAATAGTGCTTGCTTATTTCCTGAAATCCTGAAAATACTAAAATGCTAGTGTAACATTGTGGAAATTTCATGGTGCCATCTATATCGCTAAGTATAATTTACTCGAAATATTCCATTCTAAATAAAGTCTAGCAGTTCTGGGGAAGGACCTATTAGAGTAGAAGTATTTATTACATCTAAGGATCTCTACTGTATAGGGGTGGGAATTTTCTGCTTGTCGGGTTTGTTGGGGGTATTTCCGTCTAAGAATTACAAGAGCTTGTAGCTCGTTGGAGCATTCACCATTAAAATACTTGTAGAACAGGCAGAGAGATGCAATATTTCGTCGATGGGACAGAGGCTGAAGCTTAGATGACAGTTCAGAACCCATCAGGTTGGCGACTCTCTTTTGAACCCTTTTCAAGAGTGAGAGACTAGTAGCAGATGCACCAGCCCAAATGGAACAACAGTACTCCATACATGGGAGAATGGTGGCCTTGTAGAGATACAGGATACGTTCAGGCGTAAGTAGTTTTCTAGCACGGTAGAGAGAGCCCACTTTATTCTCAGCAGCCTTGGCAATGTTCTCAATGTATCTGTTCCAATTCATGTTTCCTGTGAACGTTAGGCCGAAGAGTTTAAAAGAAGTACTTTAAGGTAATGTATCTTTAGTCATAGCTATTGGTGGTTTAGAAGGTTTCTTGTAATTACTGAAGGAAACAAGCTTTGTCTTGGCAGAATTGAATGTGACCATCCATTTTTTACCCGATTCCAATACAGATTGGAGATCTTCCTCTAGTATTTTTGCCATTTCCTTAGATATGTGTTCATTTGTTTTCCCCTCGTGCCTGTTATAGAGCGTGGTATCATCAGCAAATATACCCATCTCAGAGACAATTTTATCTGGGAGGTCATTTATGAATATTAGGACTAATAAAGGTCCAAAGATAGACCCTGAGATACACCGGCATGTTAGCGATGTCAGACTAGTTACCGATCACTATGGATAGGACGATTTCATGTCATGATGTGCGAAAGGTGATAACAAATCGTTATTTGCATGGCAAATGCTTATCTGAACTCTAATCTTGCCAAACTTTCACACAAAAAACACTCGTCCACCTACAATCAATATATACGTATATTCCATTCAAATCCAATGTAAACAGGTTCTTGTTAAGCCGTCCCCATAAATAATAGAATTCTACCCAATTTACGCAATTAACGATGGCTACGCTATTATCTTACATTTATTAACCTTTATCCTCGAGTGGCATTTGGACCTTGATAATTGTCGATTCCCAAGTAAAAAACATCCGTATGAACATGAAATGATTTTACATATTATATAATGATTGGATTATTCTACCTCTCCAATAATTATCAATTTCTGTCAAAATCTTCTACCTGGAAAAGAGCCAAATGCGTTCTAATATGGAGTAAGGTTGCCATATCCAAGGAGGAGCTGTTAAGAGTGTCCTTCTGTGCCTTGACAGGATACAATATCGGCTTTCCTCTGAGATGGGTATATATGCTGATGACACCACACTCTATAACAGGCATTACAGGAAAACAAATGAACACATAACTAAAGAAATGGTAAAAACACTAGAGGATGACGCCAATCTGTAGTGGAATGGGGACAAAAATGGATGGTCACATTCAATGCTGCCAGGACTAAACTGGTTTCATTCAATAATTACAAGAAACCTTCTCTGCCACCAATAGCAATGACCAGTGACTCTTTATCTGAGAGTACATCTTTCAAACTGCTTGGCCTAACGTTCATAGGAAAAATGAGATGGAAAATTTACATTGAACGCATTGCCAGGGTCGCTGCGAAGAAGATAGGCTCTCTTTATGGTGCTAGAAAACTACTAACATCCAAAAGTGTCTTGTGCCTCTATAAGGTTACCTTTCGCCCATGTATGGAGTATTGCTGTCACATTTGAGCTGGTGCATCTGCTACTAGTCTCTCGCTCCCAGACAAGGTTCAAAAGAGAGTCGCCAATCTGATAGGCCCTGAACTGGCATCGAAGTTTCAGCCTCTGTCCCATCGACGAAATGTTGCATCCCTCTGTCTGTTCTACAAGTATTTTAATGGTGAATGCTCTGGCAAACTGCAGGCACTTGTGCCCCCACGACGTAGACACCCTCGACAAACCCGACAGGCAGCTAAATCCCACCCCCACACAGTAGAGATCCCTAGATGTAAAAGATCTTTCTACTCCAGTAGTTTCTTCCCCAGAACCGATAGACTCTGGAATTCCATTCCAGGTCCCTGCTTCCCCAACTGTACTAACATGCAGAGGTTCAAGTGTAACGTGAACCGACATCTTGCTGCCCAAATCCCAACATAGTACCCCAGTAGTTGTTGCCTCTGATAGTAGCGCCCTCCACCAAAGTGGCAATGTGCCTGGTTTGGGGTGAAAATGTAATAAAAAAATATTGTTTTAATAGTAGACAAAGCAGTCTTCTTCACTCTTCTTATTTCTCATAAAAGCTACTCTATCGTTATTCTCATGGCAGGTGCTTGACTGAGCTTCGTTTTATGGTCCCTTCCCTGTAGTACATTCGCAAAACACTCGTCTGATTGCAACAATTACTAACGATTTCCCTTATTATTTATCTTTGGCTAAAACTAAACGTAAATTCTATGAACATTTTTTTCCCTAGAACTGTCCGTCTACGGATGTTCCCCAACTGACTATAACATGGCCGTTTTAAAATCTAACGTGACCAAGTTCTTGATGAGCCGTCTTTTTAAATAAACAAACATTACTCAAGTTCTGCTATTGCCAATAATCACGGTGTTACCTCTCGGCCAACTGACACTCATTAACTCTTATCCTCGAGTGGCCATTGGAACTAGATATACAGTGAGCTTTCAAAGTAAAAACAAAAACAAAAACAATTATATCAATGGGTTATATAGGGTTAGGTCTAAACTTAGTGAATTGGAGACTTGCCGAGCGAACCGAGTTGCTACATATGTTATTCAAGTTCTTTTTTTGTTTTTGTTTTTGTTTTGTTTTTGTTTTGTTTTTGTTTTTAAGAAAAGGCCATGCGTGTTTGCAAATGTGTTTTGTGTGTGGTGCTTTTGGTCACTGGTGCGCGAAAGCGGGGACAGGCAGGTCATATACCGCCGAAGCGCCCCCGCTTAGCATGAGGGAGGATTGTTTTGAGTAATAATAATTCATAGTTGTGGAGATTAAACGAAACATATTTCCTTCGGGATGAAAAGGGCCCCAAATATGTTAATACAGGAAGAATACGCTCCCATTTTTCATAGACTGGAAAAAGCGGCGAACAAATCGCCCACTCGCAGAAAGGAAAATCGACCCTTCTTTTAATGCATTCATCAGTTTTCTATATTTATATACTAGCTAGAATACTTGCCGACACTTGACATAGTACAAAATCGACTACGCAATCTAGTGGGGAATAATATCTCCCCTTTTTACAACCCCTATACGGCATAATTACGTTGGCATACTGATTCTCGTCAGATTACTAAAGTTAAGCAACGTTGATCCTGGTCAGTACTAAAATGGTTAACCATTTGGGAATTCCAGGTGCTGTATGTGCTTTCCACTTATCTCGGCATTGTTTCCAATCTTCTCCTTGCCACTTAACCTAAGCAGTGTGGATTCAGGAGAGGTATGGTTGGGGATTGCGCAATTCTTGCCTCAAAATTTCATGCGCAGCTACCCCTACGGGAGGTATCCCTTGTCTTCCGAGACTGAACGGAGGTGTCCATAACCTCTTGTCTCACGAAAGATATTGATAGTCCCTCTTTCGATTTCTACCTCCCTCCATCTCTTTAGACTATCGTTATTTCCAGTGAAGATGACAGACTGAGCCCCAATTTTCTGTTTCTTCATGTAAGACATTCACAGCAAGAACTCGCATTGCTACCATACCGACAAAAAAGACTTCTCCTTTCTCCCTCCATGTGTCTATCGTCATGCAAAATTACTATTGACTGAACGAATTTGCAGGTGACTCCATCTTGTGAAACATATTACTGCGGGATTGCTTCCCGACTGATTACAATTTGGTTGTCTTAAAACTTGTCATAGTCACATCCATAAATAAGTAAACAAAGTTTATACGATTCATCAATGTTAATACTGTTATAGTGTTCTTCATGTTTCGGCTGATATTAATTGCGCCTAATTAACACTTATCCTTGAGTGGCTCTTGGCTTTGATAAATGACGATCCAGTAATAATAGATGCTGATAATACCGAGACACACATAAGATGTTTTCAATGCTTACAAGATTACAAACCCAGCATACTCCAAATATAACAAACATATAATGTTTAGGTTAAGCCTATTCGACATTATACCTCATGCGATTGAAGTGGTGCGTTTATAATTTTGTTAAAAAAAAAGAAAGAAAAGATTTAGATATTATTAGAAATTTAAGAACACAAAAATGGTATTTTTATTCTTTAAACTAAATTATTTATATACCTAAAAGAAATGACTGAGCAACATTTTCAGCCATATGTTTTTTTTCAAGCGTTTTTTTTTTTAATTATTTTTCTATCTAAGATATAAAAATCTTTAAATTATGTCAGTTTGTCAAGGTCTTTAACGCAGGTAGTTTGATGGATTGACTTTCTTTTCTTGTGTCAGAGGTGTTGGTTTCTAATATTTTAATTTTTCGAACAAGTGTTCGCATAGTGGATGTTGTTTCTGTTGCGTTTTTGTTGACATACAATCCGACCACGGGTCAGTGTAGTGTGACCCAACCGCCTATAGTGGTCGAATTTTACATTAATGGAGTTTATAATAGAAATAAGTTAGAGCTTCTATTATGCGAACAATTTCGGGCGATCAGCCAATCCTGTCCCCGTGTAGACGATCTAGGCCAAGCTATCGTCTTGTGAGAGTTCCTATTTACTTTGCCTCCAGACGGGACAGAGTTAGACACAAAGGCCCTTTTTTAACGCAGAGAAAGAAACAAAAATAAAAACAATTCTCAGTTATGTAGGATTTCTCCTCCACTGACAGAGAACAAGAAATTGAAGTGTAGCATCTGAAGAACAGATACTATACTTTGTAGATATTAAATTCTTTATTCAAGCTAAAATTACAATGTAAGTTTCAACTGAACAAAAATCTTGGGCACTAGGCCAACTCAGAAGGGTGTGAGGAAATGGGGGTTGTTAATCATCCTTGCCACTCCAGAACTAAACAAAAATTTATCTTAGCTAGTATCTTCTTTCATCATAATAACGCATTCACCCTTTCATACTGGGGGACGTCCTACTTAGAACCCAATTTTTTAAAACATTTTTAATTTGCATGTAAAAACAAAAAAAGATAACAGCAATGATGATGCAATAATTCATTTGTGTCGAGGGCGGGGGGTGGAAGAAAAATATAAAAGTGGTTAGTAGGGTCCTCCCAACCCCGTCTACTTGATAGGCCGCCTGTTCCACTTCGGTTTGTAAAGGAACCTGAGCTCCTGCAGGCCGGTCTCTAAATGGGGATGCTTTTTAGATGGGACGAAATGGAGAAAATAAAATTTTGTGGGTGAGGGATGGGGCGTTAGTGATTGATTTCTTTCTCTCCAAGATGGGTGAAATTTAGAGTGAGGGGTGAAAAGAAAAATTGCAGATAGGAGGGGTGGGGATCTCGGAAGCTTCCTAGTTGGTAAGGGATAACGCATTCACTCGGCTAGCTAAGAGGCTGAAAATTAATTACGCTTGACTGAACTGCGCGTTCCACACCTAGGCGGGGAACACGTATTCAAATTTGTCTTGTACACACAGACTTGCTACATGTATCCATTTTCTGTCAAATGCCACACGATGCAGCCTTCTTTTATCACATCTGATCTGCACCCATAGTTGGTGTTTAAAGAAACCGATCAGATCCTGATCAGAAAAAGACAACGCTCCCCCCTTCCTTGCCACATTGCAGACGTGATATCCAAATCAACATTCTCACCACAGCCAGGATTGTAATGTAGACTGTAGTAATATTTGTCTTTCCCTGTCCCACCGCGGCCTCACGTTGTCAACGACATTGGATACGGTAATCGGGCGAGGATGCTCGGGATCCATGCGAGCCATCACCTCGCTGACATACGACCAGTACTGGCGGAGTTCGCAGCAATCGAAAAAAAAGCATGATCAGTCGTTTCTACGGCCGTTGTTCCACAACAGGGACAAGCAGGCGACCCCAAAAATCCGGAACTGCATTGCATGTTGTTGAGTGGAAGTGCATTTCGGGCCAATCGTCAGTTCAGAGAGAACTCTGAATTGTTCAGATAACTTGAGCCTGGCGCTTAACTCTGTTGCCAACCCAAACGCGCGCATAGCGGGTCGTCAACGGCCCCCTCACTAGATCCCTGCGGAGTTCCCTAAGGGTTGCAGTGACAAGGTCGCTGGACCTTGGTAGTCATTTTAGCGTTGCTCGGCACTCTTTCAGGAAGGCAGATTCTCCCTGCGGTCTGCGACGGTTCTCGACAGAGGGGTCGAGAACGAGATCGGGAAAGGCGGCAGTAACCGCAGTGTGCCACGGTTGATCCTCTTGCATATAGTGGCTCAGGAAAGCCAGCCTCTCAACGTCTCGATGACACTTCAAGTCCGACATTCCCAAGCCTCTCTCACACGGACGTTGAATACGGACCTGTCTGCTCACCCAGAGTCTTCCTCTGTCCCAAAGAAGCGAGGAAAAGAGTTCAACCAGAGCATGTAGATGTTGTGCAGGCAGGGGAAGTACGGCCAGGCGGTAAAGGATGAGAGGAAAGACGTACGTGACGCACGCCTCAGCTGTACTCTTTAAGGAAAGTTTCCTAGTAAGCCACGAGTTGACCGCAGCCTTCACCTTTGACTGTACCTCCGACCAATTTTTATCAAGCTGGAGACCGGTCCGAACCACACGCCGAAGATCCGAACGGGCACATCCGTCCAGCTGAAGGGCTCCGGGAGGTTTGCATTGCCACTCCAGGCGCCCAACCGCAGTCTGACCGACTTGCTGCAGATTATCTTTGCTCCTGTTATTCTTTCGTACCGAGCGAGCGTCTCTGACACGATCTCGATGTCACGGAAGCTCGACACAAAGACAGTGCCCATGCAATAAAGTAATAGTTTTAATGTTATCGGTTTTGCCGAACATGACACTCAAACTAAAATACGCTTTCTTGACATTCAGGCTAGGATAAAAATGTAATATCTGTTCTGTCCAAACAGGGTAGTTTGATATAATGGGGCCTGTGTTCGACGTTCACAAAATTTCAACAAATACTTGTCGATCTATCCTCTTAAGTAATAGAATTATGTCCATGCCAACTATCGTTCCAATCCTCTCGTGATAGTATTCATCATACAACTGACAATCTCTATAACCGTTATTGCCGAGTGGGTTTCAGCCTAAATAAGTAGTGACTCATTAGTCTTAATAAAATATTAGAAAGAAATTTTAGTAGCGGAGGTTTTAGAATAATGAGACTTGTACTTTTACCAAGTGTGACTCGTCGGGTGTCACTATTCTTAAAAACATAAGAGCATAACTGATTAATAAAAACCGTGCTAATATTAATTACATAAATGAAATGTGTACAAAAATAACGAATTTTGTGCAAATAATAAGTCGTAATCTTTAAGGAAATATTTTCACCTACGTAACAATCAAGCATACCTATCTACGTAAAATACACACACACACACACACACACACACACACACACACACACACATATATATATATATATATATATATATATATATATATATATATATATATATACAAGGTTAAAGGTATCCAAGAGTGTTAACATGAATTTAACGAGGTCATTATAGTGCTCATTAAAAGAAGAGCAAGATATATTTTTGTTAATATAAACAAATTTACATAATCGCGACGCTGATATGTAAATGTTTCGGACAAATGGTTGGTAAAAAACAGAAATCCTCTCCAGGCGAATTAATAAATGGTTTCTTTCCACAGAAGAAACCAGTCCTCAAATGGAGAAAAAAGAAGCCTTCTGGTTTTAACCGAACATTTGTCCGAAATGTTAACATGTCCAGTGTCGCGCCCGTGTAAATTTGTTTATATTAATATATATATATATATATATATATATATATATATATATATATATATATATATATATATATGATGATTATATATTCTCTCTCTCTCTCTCTCTCTCTCTATATATATATATATATATATATATATATATATATATATATATATATGTATATATATATATAAGGGCAAAAAGAAAGTCCGCACTTGTAATTTTTACAAAAAATGTAAATTTAAGCTAAATTTAATGTGACTGTTAAAAAAAACTATACCTCATTTAATGGACCTTTCAGTCTTCTATAATTTTACCTGTTCATATTTGACTTTTAATTGAAATATTCTAGTGTTCACGTCAATTTTAAAACAATAACTTTAAATTTAAGAGGCAAAAAGAATGCCCGCACATTATAAAATTGCTATTTATATGTACCTTTAGGACATTAATGCAACACAAATACAACAGAAACACAATGAAGTAGTAAATATTTAGTAGCACTGCCCTTCTGCAATTTTACAGCCTTCAATCTTTTGGGAATTCCTTGAATTAGACTGCAGCAATACTTCGGGAAAAGGGCATCCCACTTTTCTTTAATTTTTGCCCAAAATTCTTCCAAATTTGAAATTTTATCATTGCGTAACTGTTACTTGATATAATGACATATGTTTTCGATAGGATTGAGGTCTAGAGATTGTGCCGGCCAATCCAAACACGGAATATCATGCTCTTCCAGGAACCTCTTGACATTACAAGCAGTGTGAATGGGAGCATTCTCCTGCATAAAGATGGGATTATCATCCAAATTCCGACCAAAGTAGGGTAGAAAATTTTCAGTCAACATATTAATGTACTTGGTCGAATTGATTCGACCTTGCAAGCGAACTATACCTGGACGATTGGTATTAATAATGTCCCACACCAACACTGAACCTCCACCACATTTGCAGCGTTGAAACTGAGCACCTACAATTAAATTCTTTGTCTTTCCTCCGACGGACGTACTGCCTACCATCACTGTCTAGCCTATTGAACTTATTTCGTCGCTAAAAAGCACTTTTGACAAATATGAAGAGTCATGATCTTCATTGCATCTGGCGAATCCAGACAGCGCTTTCTGTTCTTTACAGAAATCATTGGCTTGCGTCTTGCAACATATCCTCGCAAATTAAATTCATTCAATCTGTTTTTGACAGTAGAAATAGACCACTTTTTAACAAGATTGCACTGTTGTTGGATTTGGGGAACCGTTTCAACTCTGTTTTCAAATGATCTGAAATAACAGCTGAGGATCTTGATAGCATTGTCTTGCTAGTAACTCTAGTACGACCAGATTTAGGGGCATCACGAATACTGCCTGTGTTTTGGTGCTTTTTGCACAGTCTTTCGTACCGTTTTCTAATCACATTTCAATCTGCGTCCGATTTCTCGATTGGATAAACCAGAAAGGTGGAGATTAATGAGCTCTTGACGATCACTAAGAGAAAGTCGTGGCATATGGAGTAAATGTTACCTTGTATAACCTGGAACAACAACAATTAAGATTAGCGATGCTTTGTTGCCTGTTGCTGGATATTTTAAACTAATTTAGGGGCGATAATTATAGCTGGTGTTAGGCGAATTTGTTGCTGCGGACTTTCTTTTTGCCTCCTCAATTTAAAGTTTTTTTTATTGATGTGAAGACTAGAATATTTCAATTAAAAGTCAAATATGAACAGGTAAAATTATAGACGAATAAAAGGCCAATCAAATGAGGTATAATGTTTTTAAACAGTTACATTAAATTTTGCTTAAATTTGCAGTTTTTGAAAAATATTTCAAGCGCGGTCTTTCTTTTTGCCGGCACTGTATATGTATTAGTGGCCTGACAAGGCCACAGGGGAGACAACAGATGCAGCAAAACTAAAGATGGCCTGCTAGGACACTATACATAGAAATGTAGGTAAATTTGGGAATATTTTTGTGTGTTTTTTATCAATTGTCATAAAATTTTAACCATAGAATAGCATTATAACCTACAAAAGCCTGCAAATTTTCATGTAATTTGGTCCCATAGAACCAAAGATATTAGCATTTTAATATTCACATTGGCTACGAGTATATATATATATATATATATATATATATATATATATTCGTATTTAAAAAGTTTGGTCACGGCAGAAATGTTTTAAAATCTTTCCATTTCTTCATTCTACGCACAATTTATCTTTCTTTTAAAAATATTTTGAACTCACTCTTTGTTCCTTGTACCAATTTGGTTATTATTTCATGGAATTCTGCCTTTTGGATTGCATCGAAATATCTTCCAGTAACGCGATTTCTTTGGATTTTTACTTCTGGATACGGAACTTTTACCAACTTTTCTTGGATTTTACCATCATTAGATATTCTACTCTTCACCCGACCATCTATTTACGTGAAATAATTTTTCTTTTTCACCCATTCCCTCTGCTTCACTAGTTTTTACCAAGTAAGCTCTATGCCTTACTTGTAGTTTCATTAAATACTTTGCAAGCAAAATCCGATTCCGCATTTTGCTTATTCCTATTCTCTGATGAGAAAGAAAGTATTTCTTTCGAAACTCCGCAGATTAAAGACAATCCACTTAATTTGTTTTTCCTTTTTGAAAATTAAGCATACTTTTAACTCTTTTTAAAGTGTTTTTAACATGTTTTATTAATTATTTGTTCTGCTATATAT
This sequence comes from Euprymna scolopes, assembly GCF_053919585.1. Lineage (NCBI taxonomy): Eukaryota > Metazoa > Mollusca > Cephalopoda > Sepiida > Sepiolidae > Euprymna > Euprymna scolopes. The sequence continues at coordinate 65,691,494 of NC_136498.1, read as the reverse complement.
ATATATATATATATATATATATATATATATATATATATATATATATATATATATATATATATAGTCTAAAGAAGCTTTGAATAAAAAAAAATGTAAAAATAAAGAATGCAGATTAAATTCCCGGGTGGTAAAAATATATTAACTTTTACCGATCGCAGACTAAGCACCTACATAATCCGACTTTTTAAATGTTTATAATGACCAAAGAGAGTTCATTTATATAAGGATGAAGACAAAAAAAAGCCTGTATTAAAATTGTTAAAGAGAAATAGACTTAGCACTTGCATAAGCCGATTTCGCAAAAGTCTTCAATTTTAAAACAGAATTTAACTACATAAAGATGAAAAGAGAAAACCTTAACTAAAATTTTGTAAATAGAAAACGGGGATCATCAGCTGCTTACCATGAAGCTGTTTCAGAGATTTAAAAACAGGACAGCTGTTTAATACATGGCGCTCCAGTGGAATACCAGTTCCCCAATAAAAAAAATGTAAAATAATACAATAATAAAATAAAATTATATGTATATATATATATATATATATATATATATATATATATATATATATATATATATATATATGATTTGAAAAATAGAATAAGAGAAACCTAAAATTTTTCGACGTCTTACGCGGGCTTTTTCGGGAGTAATCAGCTCAAAATTCATGCTTAAGGGGCGAGCAACATATTTAAATTCATCTAAATTAGGAAATTATATGAGCGAGTTTACATATATAAAATATAAAAAATATTAGACCGATGTCGGTAGCGTTGGTTTCAAATCCAAAGAAAGGGGAGTATTATTGGTCTGATTTACCAAACTCTCCTCAGCCTCTGCTGTCTAGAAAATGGAATTAATAAATTAAAAAATAAACACACACACATAGATAGATAGATAGATAGATAGATAGATATACTAGCTGAAGTATCCGTCTCTGCTGGGTTCCTAATTTGTTCTGAAATTTTATAGCCAAGACTATGACTTCAAACATCTATTAAATAGTTTATCCAAAACCATAGCAAAAATTATTAAAGTGTTTTTTATAAAGATGCATATAGGCTAGGAAATAGCTGAAATGCTATAGCAATGACATCTGCTGTTAGTTTCACTCTTAGTGCAACGTTTTAACTGTGATGCCGCTACACGTACACAGACAACGTTGCTTCATATATACAGAGGTCAATGTGTCTGTCTAATCGAGTTCATAATCTGTTTCTTTTTCTGGTTCTTCTTTGCTTAAAACCACTTACCTAACCTAAACTGCGCCAGATCCCTGCCTTGTTATCTCACTAAACAAACAAGTCTCTCTTTTCGTCTATTTCCTCTCAAAAAAAAAAAAAAAAAAGGAACGAGAGTAGTATTTGTCGTTGAACCCGTTGTAAAGTTTTTAAGAACAAGATCTGCTGAGTACATCTAACACGGAGTCTGCTCTGGTATCTTTTGGAGAAAACTGTTAAAGAAACAAAGAAGAATTGGAGTTTGCAAAACTAATTCATTTTCACTTGCAGATTGTAACGCAGATGATAAAACCGTCAACTGCGTACATTTCTATAATAATACAACTAGCAATGCACGTTTAAAAATAAAACAAAGCAATACGGTGTGTATCAATTTTATTTATTGTGGACAATTAGCCTCATCTTTCTTAGTTGTTGTTTCACGACGTTTCGACCAATTATTTCTCTGGCCCCAAAGGGCGATCAAGGTTGAATTTTTTGGTCTTATAAATTCATGTTTATTTATCATCTGATCTTCCATGGTCGGGTCCGTATCGAAAGGTATATTATTTTAATTGGAATTCATTATTGAGATAAGTATTATTTATTAACTACACTACCCGTGACCCGTTTATATTAGCTATGGAATTAATGTATGAGTGTGACACTTGTGACGTAAAGAAAATAGTTTTTTGTGACATAATAGAAGCATTTCTATGAAAGTATATTAAAATGAAAAAAAGAATATAGATAGATTTCTATGAGTTGTTCTGCTTATAATTGTTTATTTTTGAAAAATTACAGCCATTGCATTATCAGTGGTTTGTCATACTTATAGGTAAATATGCACTGAACAGATAACATAATACTTAAAGTTAAATTCAAATTTTGATATATCTTTTAATTTAAACGCGAGAAAAAAAACTATTTTGGGACGCTGAAAATAAACAGTAAAACAATGCGTTTTATTGTCGCGTTGATTGTTTATTTGTAACGCAATTAAAAAAAACATTTTCGGCGTTATTTTTTTTATGTTGGTAGTGTAGTAGAAAATGTATGAATGTTTTTAAGGTGTATTAAAAATGGAGAATAGATTTAAAAAAGGGAAGACGTTGCTCTTATGGTTGTCAACGGGTTAAAATAGATTTATTTGTAAGAAAATTGTGTTGAACTAACTTAAACGTAATAACGAAATGAACGTTGTAAAAAAAGTATTGACAATTGTTTATTCGGATAATTTAGACGCGAAAAAAAATTGGGACGCTGAAAACGTACAGTAAAACAATACGCGACAATAAAACGTATTGTTTTACTGTCGCGTTGATTATTTAGTATAATATATGAAACAGGTCGATGATTATACGTAGCATTTGTAATCATGTTTTGCGTTTGTTTCCCATACCTTGAAGTTTTTTACTCAATAAATTTAAGATATTCGCTTTTCTAAGCACGTTCGTTTGCTCGAACGAAACCGGTTTAGCGATTTGTGTTTATTCGTTTAAAATGTTATGGGTTTATGTTAATGTACGATGCGCAACCGGAAGTCGTAAACCGGATGTTGGGTTACAACACTTGCTACAAGGTCATTTGAGTTTTATAATTATATAGATTTTATTGCGGAATATTATCCTCATCTTTTTAGATATTGTTTCACGACGTTTCTTCTTGCAGTGGATAGAAACGTTGAATCTTTACGGTTCCAAGTGAGAATTGTCTGAATATAGCGGTTTTAATCCTATCCAAAGCCGGCTAGAGGCTTACTTGGTTAAAAACGTGGCGAGACGAAAGAAACTACGGATGGCAGTAATTGTTGAAAATGCAGTTAGGAGATTTCGTATCCCGTCGCTGTTACCGCCTGACGAAGGCCAGAGAAATAGTTGACCGAAACGTCGTGAAACAACAACTAATAAAATGAGGATAATAAATACTACTCATCTCAATAATGAATTCTAATCAAAATAACAAGACTGTGTGGTTCTCTTCCGATGATTTTTATTTAAATAATATATTGTTGTGTTATGAAATGGGAAAATTAAAGTATGAACATTTTTTTTGCAAATTATGATAAAAACCTATTTTCATCCGATTCGATAGGAACTGCTTGTTTCTTTCTAATGAAAAGAAAAAACAGAGTTTATCAGTGCTGTTTTAAAACAAATAAATACGAAACAAATTCCTCAAAGTAGAAAAATATTAATTCACTGTTTATTTTTAAATATCCTAAACCTAATTAGAGTAATAATCGCCGAAATAACATCTAACCCAACAAATAACCTGTAGAATTACACCTAGCACAGAATAACACAAAAATAGCAATTAATCCAAAGGAAAACCAAAGAAAAACATATAACCCCAAAGACAACCTCAAAACCTAATCCATGAATATTCTCATAATCAACACCTTACCAAAAATAACACTTTATCCAAATAATGATAGAAAAGGTACACCTAATTCGAAAAATTATCCGAACGATCACACCTAATACAAAATTGTATCAAATATGACACCTAATTCAAAAGATAACACCCCAAAAATACTTAACCTTAAAAAATCGCCAAAATATAACTTAATTATAAAAATAACAAATATTGGCAACTAACCCCAAAACCACACTTAATCCTAAATATAAGACAAAAATTATACTTAATCCCCGAAATTATCACACTTAATACAAAAAATAGCGCAAATATGTCACCTAATTTAAATGTGCTCCCCTAAATAATACCTCACCTAAAACATAACTGCAAACTTAAACTTAATTGAAAAATAATCTAAAAATCAACGGTTAATTCCTAAATAACACCAAATCTAAAATATAACACAAAAGTACATTTAAATCAACTAATTATCCAAATAATTACACCTAATACAAAATATCGCAAATATAACATAGAATTCAAAGAATAACATCTCCAAATAAGACCTAACATTAAAAAGTAATCCTCAAATAAAACTTAAATAATCTAAATTAAATAATTGTTGTGGAGCAGCAGCTGGGGGGATGGCGGTGGCGGTCCGCTATAAATAAAGTTTTTTTTTTGTTTTGTTTTTTATATACAACTACGCACGGCCCACAATCATGTACATTTCTCAAGTTCTTCGGAGTAGTATCCCAGTCTAATAATATCTAAATCCAAAAACATAGAACTAGACGCCTGTGGAACTCTGTTTTGTTTTCCTACTCTCCAACTAACAACAATATGGTTGTCTTCAAGTCCAATGCGAACAAATTCTTGAGTAATCCAATTTACGTAATCCAATTTAAGTAATCCAATTTACCAAATTTCCACTACTATCGATGACTGACATGTTCCACTTGACAACTGTACACTCAACCACGAATTGTGAATCATAGTTTAATAAATTCTTATTCCTGTCTGTTTGTTCACGCTTTAATTCATATGTACAAAAGGTAAACTGTTTCACAAATAAGTGTTTATAATGAAAACGGGATTATCCACTTTTCCAGTATGATTCCTATAATACTATTTATTCAAAAGAAGTCTACATATTACATTAACGAAAATATGCTTCAATAATTAGCTCGATATTATTAATTGTTTGTTGCAATAGAATGAAAGGGAGATAATTGGGGGATTTTATTGAAAGCAGACGAGTGCCGTGCGTTGTTATTACATATGTGTATGTTATGTTTGTATGGGCAAAAAAGAAATAAGACTGAAATTAAACAAATTTGCCGGAAGCCTGGAAAAAAAATCATGGATTACAATAGAAAAATGCGAGCATGAAAAGTAATAGGTTAAGCTTAAAAATGGAAAAGAAAAGAACAAGATATTATAGTAAAAATATAATAAATTTATAACTTAAAATATTGCAGCATTAAGAATTTCTTTTTTAATTCAGTTTATAACATTATATAATTGTTCTATTCAGAAATATTATTTAAAGTTGATTTATTTAATTTATTTTCGATTTAATTTATATTTAATTTAGTTTGTTTTCAATAATCATCGTGGTACACAAATTGCGTCAATCGTAGGATTTTTCCCTACGGTTCAAGGGCAGAAACATAAAGTGTAATATCAGAAAAGATACTACACTTTATTCCTAGATAAAAGGTCAAATAGGAATTTAGGAAGATTATCTCTTGCTTGCCTTGAGGATAAGTTCATAAAGTTGAATTACGTCAGCATCATCACGCACAACAACACAATCACACTTTTCTGTAAATGTCGAATTCAGTACGGAAATATAGTTAGTTTTATGTACTTGAATCCTGCTCTCATTTAAAAAACAAACTTGGAGTAAGAGAAACAAATACACATATATTAGCGGATAATTGCGGGTATTTACTTTGTGAACTGCAAAAGGAGTTCCTTAGGATGCAGTTCAATTCTATAACTAAAGAAGAATTCAAAGAACAGAATATTGAATCATTTGCGATCAAGTACCGTACGGTTTTCCCTCTGATCTCAGAGGCTCTTCAAATTTGAGCTATGTTTAGATCCACATACGTTTTTGTTAAGTTGCATTTCTTTCCACGCTTGTGGCTTCTAAGATCAAGTTCAAGCACACGTTCAAAATTTTGTAGATAAGAAAAGAAGTTTCATCTCATTTTTCTATGACGTGATTAAATCTAAAATTACATATATTCTCTAGAATATGACTGATTCCCATTTTATAGAAAAGAAAGGCTAAAATATATCTACATATTATTTCAAATCGGAGAAGAAATTTTATTTAATGATTTAAGGGCGCAGAGAGAAAATAACAAATGTCATCAAGTGGTGCGGATTCTTCTTATCTTTCAAACACGGTAGTGTTTGAATATATGGTTAAGTGGCAGTTTTAGTCGTTTAGAACTGCTTTAAAGCTTCACCGCTCACTCATTTTTTTACCAAATTTCAAACAATTACTACAGTTTATAGATCACTTTCTCAGCTATATTGCGATTTTTTTTTTCAATTTTCCTTCAGTAAAACAAAAGCTATGATGAATTTAGTGGTGTTCAAAATCGTTAAAAAAATATGTAAGGAGGTGAGCGACGTTTTTCATGACTGCTTTCCATAGCAACCACGTCGCTTCAGCGACTAGTGTTACTACTAATTCACTGCTGCCGCGAAAAGCGAAGTAACAAGTGAAACAGGCAGAATGAAAGAATGAAAGGGAGATAATTGGGGGAATGTTTTGAAGCAAACGAGTGCCGTACATTCCTGTATTACCTATGTGCATGTTATGTTTATGGGGGGAAAATGAGACTGAAATTAAACAAAAAGGAAGTGAATTTATTGGAAGCCTGGAAAATTAATGGATTAAAATAAAAAATGTGAACATGAAAAGTAATATGGTAAAGTTTAAACATGGAAAAGTAAAAGACTAGTTGTTAAAAATGGAAAAGAAAAGGACAAGATATTCTAGTAAAAAATATAATAAATTTATAACTTTAATTATTGCAGCATTATTTTTTAATTCAATTTATAACATTATATAATCAATTCTTAATGGCTCAATATTTTAAGTTATAAATTTATTATATTTTTTACTAGAATATCTTGACCTTTTCTTTTCCAGTTTTAACAACTAGTCTTTTACTTTTCCATGTTTAAGCTTTACCATATTACTTTTCATGTTCACATTTTTCTATTTTGATCCATTAATTTTCCATAAATATATATATATATATATATATATATATATATATATATATATACATATATATATATATATATATATATAAAATGAATGAATGACAAAAGTTTATAGTCCAAAGTTCATTCATGATGCTCACTATCTTGCAATTTATTCCTTTAATTCAGTTCACACTTACAATTCTTGACAGTATATGTTTCATAGTACAAAATCAATCACTTAATTATTATATCAATCAGTTAATCTATTTTTCCCTCAACTCATCAAAAGAAATAGCAAAAATGAATCCAGCAAAAGGAAATAGAATGCGTTTGGACATGATTAAAAAAAAACGAAAATTGAAAGAGAAGCTGAAAATACCGTATAGTTTGCTTACATTACGCCATTTTGAATTTAGAAATAAAGTCACTAGAACCCACGTGTTCGTATTAGCGAATTTCGATTAATTAATGTTGAATTTAGAAATAAAGTCACTAGAACCCACTTGTTCGCATTAGCGAATTTCGATTAATCAATGTTCTATTTATTAATTAGTAAATTCATTATTTATAATTAATATATCCGTATTTTTTACCTTAATAACCAAATGATTATAATCTATTACATATGTTTATATATACGAAACACACATATATATATATATATATATATATATATATATATATATATATATATATATATATATATATATAGTAATTTATGAAATATATATGGCGATTAAGCTACACTGAATATTCGGCGTTTCATCCACTATAGGATTCGTCAGGCTTATACGCATAAGCCTGACGAATCCTATAGTGGATGAAACACCGAATATTCAGTGTAGCTTAATCGCCATATATATTTTATAAATTACTAACTAGCTCTACCTACGTGTTGAGCACTTTTGAAGTAAATACTTAAAGTTTTCGCATAAATCTATACTTTCGTATATTAATTTTATGTGAGTAAATTAAGTAGTTATATATATATATATATATATATATATATATATATATATATATATATATATATATTCATGATTCTTTGGCGGTATAGAATTTACATATTGCACTCGTGAAGGGAAGTTTTTTATAATTTATGATTTAAAGTAAAATACGTTTTAAAATAAAGAAAAAGCAGTGACGAGGACGAAAGAAAAATATAGAGGGGAGTCAGCTGACTGGTTTCGCCCTAGCTTTCCTAAAACTTTATCGAGGGATTTAAAAAGGGGGAAATTGAAAATATGTACATTTACAATAAAACTACGTTGCGTTCGGTTATGGGTGTATATTTTTCTCGAAGGTCATAGAGACTAATCATGCTCAAACCTATTATTATATTGTTATATATAATAATATAATAGGCCATGTTTTTACGTTGCATTTTAAATATGTAAAAATTAGAATATAAAATGATTGCATTCCGGAAAAACCAGGATAGTTTTTAATAATATTATGACAATAATTCTTTCTTTTTATATTTTGATTTCCTTTGGTTTGGTAAGTCTGTTATAATACACAGCAGCCCTAGAATTAGTCAATTCCGAGAAAATATTCATCGAACACAGGTTGTTACAGCAACCATAGCTAGAAATTGTCAGTTTATTTCCTTCCTAAGAATATTAGTATTAATTCGATAGCCATAGATTTGATAAGGTTTGAATTCAATTTAGCGAATTCTATGGTCTCAGACGGGATCTATTGGGCTACTTTTGCATTCCCTTTGGGTCTTATACCTAACTACACCGTTGTCGAATGACCTTGTAAAAAGATATGTAAATAATGTCGTTGGACGACGTCATGTCATTGATTAATGCCTTCTCGACGAGGTACCTAAACGCTATCAACTAAAGTATGAATTTTAATCTAACTCTTCACATTCCTCATGTTTTCGTTTGTTCAAGTGTAAAGGAAAGACTTATTTATCTGTGAAATTCTACGTGGAAGTGCATTCGCTCTATCTGACGACATTTACGCAAGGGCACACAGATGTAGCTTGTCGGATAATCCAAATATTTACATTGATCCAAATCTCAGAGCACCTCTCTGAAACGAGCTTAATGGAATTTTAGGAACAGCTATTTTTTTTTTCATCCGACTCCCAAGAGTTTCATTCTATTTTTTTTTGTTACAATCTTATTCGAGCTTATTTTCTTGCCTAGAAAATGTCCCAAAACTACAGCTGTTTCGTACATATTCGTACGGTCGCAACATATCAACATGACACTGATCTCCCGCGAGATTTATAATGTTGTGTGTTTTTCGTTTTCCTATGCAGTTCAATGATTAAAAATAGGAAAGAAGGATATATGTCTACTAAGATATTTATGCTGTTGATGTTTTTGCTACGTTTTATTTCCTAAATAAAGTGATAAATATTTCCTGAATAAAGCGATAAATATAGCTATTAAAATCTAATATCGAAAAAAAACACATAGCCAGAAAAACATGGCTGCCAATATTAAAGAATAACTAAAGTAACAGGCGGTCTTAAACGAAAGCGAGGCAAAGTAGAAATGTTAATTTTCGATCTTATTCTTAGTTGTCTTGTTAAATTAATAATAATAAAATAATAACATTGGATATTTATCATTGTGACACTAAAACAATTTTAATTTAAAAAATAATAAAACAATAAAATAAGATAAATAATAATAATAATAATAATAATAATAGTAATAGTAATAATAATAATAATAATAATAATAATAATAATAATAATAATAATAATAACCAAGGAGGAAGGAAAGACCGATGAACTGACCAGAGATCAGCCGAATAAGTGCGAAGAGAACTAGGACCTTGGGCCACTCAAATCCCAGCAAACACCAATAGCTATTGTCAACGATTAACTAATGGCAGGCAGCTGTTGCGATGATGCAAATTTATTTGCAAATGTTATTGAAAGGAGGATAGTACTGAAAACCTGGTGAGACTGGTTATCACTCAGTTTCCAGTGAACACCACAGGCTGTTTTCAGGGAAGAATCTCTGAAGACATGTGTGAAAGCTCCTTGTGAGTCAATAATAATAATAATAATAATAATAATAATAATAATAATAATAATAATAATAAAAGGAACTCATTTTTGTTTCTTTGTTGGCAAAGACGGGCAGAGTTTATGCGTATGTGTTTATATATATATATATATACATATATATATATATATATATATATATATATATATATATACATACATACATGTATGCATTATTAAGTTAGATCCATGTCCAAGGAACCTATATTTAAAATTTCAAGTGTTTAGACCAAAAACGGTAGAGTCCTCAAAGGCCAAATCGTTGAATTTTGATCCCTTAACTGCCACATTTCTGGCTGAAAACAGATCACATCGATTTTCCCAAATCTTAGTACCCTGTATATCAAATTTCGTGTCTGTAGACTAAAAATTGACAGAGTTATTGCGTAGGGAAATGTACACAGACACACAGACACGTTCACTTATATATATATATATATATATATAAATATATATATATATATACATGTATGCATGCGTGTAGTTTTGTACTAGCAAAGATCTGTGACTTCCACCCCTATCATTACACTCTAACTGACCGACAACTAGACATTAACTTTAACGCGAGTCCTAATAGAGAAGATTTAACACGTGTGAGGCACCCAAACTCTTTAAAAGAATGGAACGAAATGTGAGTTCATGCCTTTTTTAAAAAAAACAAAAAAATATTATTACTTCGAATTTATTTCAGGAAGCAGTCTCTGTTGCGATATAAATGTATAATTCTGCTATCCATTCAAATTTTACTAATTGAAATCCTCTAACATGAATGCGAAAAATAGTCAGGCGGGCGACAGGTAAATTATATAGCTAAATGTTACTTCGAATTTATAACAGGAAGCAATCCTTTCTGCGATATCAACGTAGAAAGTTGCTTCGTCTTAGAACGAAGGAATTAAATACTGCCACAGCATCAGGGAAAATTGCTTACCTCGTCTTCTTCCCATCCAACATTTCTAGCGGCTAAGTAGGATGGTGTAAGGAAAACCTATCATCAAACGCCTTCTTTCAGAGCATTACTACCGACTTTTACTAAGTAGAATACTTAGTTGAAATTTTTATTTTATTATTTTTTTTATTTTTTAGATATTATTTTATTTTATTTTATTTTTTTTACCTTCTTTTTATGACTCGTATGTATGTGTGATAATGCACGATACCTCCTATATACATGGGAGCTAAACACTATCCCTGCGTCAGAACCACATGCAAAACAAACACCAAAATATGAAAAATGTCAATTATAAATAATCCAAACCATGGGACCCAGAAGAAAGATCTGAGTGTCATGATCGGCAGGTGCTCCCTCGGTAGCCAGCATGGGGAACCCGGTCGTCATCCTGCGAATGTTGTCCAACTCTTTAATTTCAGAAACCCAAAAAACATGGACGCTGAACAGGTAAGCATAACCTCTAATTTCAGGGAACAAAATGATACCGAACAAACATTGCACAGCCGTGATAACCATCAAAATGGAAAACACCGAAGAAAGAAATGGACAACAAAAGAGAATAGACTAGTAATGGAATGTTATTATAGAAATAATTCTAAATATAGATATGGAGGCTATCGGAAACGAATGAAAGAACTATGAGACCTATCGAGTGACTACCATGCGACAGAACAAAGAATTGCGTACCAAGCAAGACTGTTACTGAAGAAAGGTTGGCTCTCTAAACTAGAGCTAACAGAAATTCAGCGACAAATAAACGAGAAACTGAACAAGAAGCATCCCCCAACGGAAATGCACGTAGAGAAATCCCACAAGTTGAAGCATCACAAGTAAAAACATCAAAGTCCCAGGACCTACGAAGACCGAGGTCTACAATCGTTGAAACCGAGAACAATGAAACAGAACTAACAGAGAATGAAGCAAATGAAATAAGTAAAATAATAAATTCATGAACGAGGAAAAAACAAAGCTACCATCGTTAAGGAATCAAGAGCAGAAGAAATTAAACACAGAAACAGAGAACGTTAACAAGCTCCTCCCACACATCCCAACAAATACAATCACAGACTTAAACAACCTCATTTACGCAGGCGCCAAAATGGTAAGTATGAATCTCAAATAAAAAAAACAACAACCGGGGACAAGTGCACCGACTAAACCTGGATGGGAAATTAGACTTGAAACCCAAATATACAAACATAAAAAAGAAACGAAAATGATCAACAGGAAGAAAACAATGTGGAGAAAACGGAATATTGGAAATGTAACTGATAGGGAGAGGCTAAACAAGAAACATGAAGAACTGGACCAAAAAATAAAAGCAAAAGCTGCGAGATTGAGACGATATAGATATAAATCGGAACAACGTAAACAAAACAGAACATTTGAAACTAATGAAATCCAATTCTACCAAAATGTGAACGGAGGAAAAACAAGAACTGATCAACCAAATCCGACAGAAACAAAACTCTACTGGAGTAATATATGGGAAGAGCGACGAGATCACAATAGAAATGCTGAATGGCTGAACAACATGAAGGAAGAGTTACAACAAATCGGAGAAGGAACAGTGAATTAAATCAGCAAGGAAACCCTAAAGAAAACCATAGGAATAATGGCAAACTTGAGAGCACCAGGGCATGACGGAATACATGCATACTGGTTCAAAAAATTCACAACCTTACATGAAAGGCTAGTCCAAAACCTGAGAAGATTAATACAGGAAGCCAGCGTGCCAGATTGGATGCCAAAAGGTAGAACCACACTACTACAGAAGGACACGGAGAAAGGAACCGTCTCTAGCAACTATAGGCCAATCACGTGCTTACCAACTATGTGGAAGATACTAACAGCACAACTGAGGGAACAAATCCACCACTCACTGAATAACCGTGGACTCATCCCCGAGGAACAGAAAGGATGCCAAAAAGGAAAAAGAGGAACACATGATCTACTATATATAGATCAAAAGATCCTAAAGGAGGTAAAAAGGAGGAAACAGAATTTAGCAATGGCATGGATCGACTACAAAAAAGCGTACGACAGGATCCCCCAAGCATGAATAATAGAATGTCTAAAAATGTATAAAATACCAAGCGGGATCACCAACTTAATAGAAAATTCAATGAAAACATGGAGACTGGAACTGACAGCTGATGGACAACACATAACAGAAATTAACACACAAAGAGGCATCTTCCAAGGAGGCTCATTATTACCATTACTGTTAATCATAATCATGATGCCCTTGAATAGTATTCTGAGAAAGTGCCAAGCCGGATACAAGTTCTCAAATACAGAGGAAAAAATGAACCACTTGATGTACATGGACGATTTGAAACTTTTTGCAAGGACCGAAAAGGAGCTAGAGGCACTAATTAACACTACCAGGATCTTCAGACAAGATATCTAAATGGAATTTGGAATGGAAAAGTGCGCACTACTAGTTATAAGAAAGGGAAAATTGGAAAGGACAGAAGGCATGGCACTACTCAACCAAACTGTAATAAGGGCACTAGGAGAACAAGACGACTATAAATACTTGGGAATTCTGGGAGCGGACACCATCAGAACAACAGAAATGAAAGAGAAAATTGGAAAGGAATACTTCAGGAGAACAAGAAAACTCTTGGAAACGAAATCATATCGTAGAAGGTTAATAAAAGGTATAAATACATGGGCAATATCACTAGTAAGCTACTCTGGACCGTCTATAGGATAGAGAAAAAAAAAGAACTGAGACAGCTCGACCAGAAAACCAGGAAACTCATGACCATGCATAATGCACTACATCCAAAGAATGATATTTACAGAATCTACGTGAAAAGGAAAGACGGCGGGAGAGGACTGATCTGTATAGAAGACTGTGTGAAGGACAAAAAAGAATAACTAGAAAAATAAATAATGCAAAACACTGAAAGGATAATTATGACAGCGAGAGATACTGAAAAAAAACCCAACAAAACAGAAAACAAAGAGACAAATGACAAAACAAGAAAAGAGAAATGGGAAGAGAAACTACTCCACGGGAGATTCCTAAGAATGACAAACGCTGAGAATAACGAAAACACCTGGACATGGATGTGAAAAGGACATATAAACTGAGAAACTGAATCTCTAATAACTGCAGCATAAGATAACTCGATAAGAATCAACCATATCAAAGCAAGGATCGATAAAACACAAGAAAACAGCAAATGCAGACTCTGTGAACAAAGAGACGAAACGATAACCCATATAGTAAATGAATGCACCAAACTTGCCCAAAAGGAATACAAAAACAGGCATGATCAAGTGGGGAGGGTGGTACACTGGGAATTGTGCAAACGACTGCATTTTGAGCGTACAGACAAATGGTACAAGCATAAACCCGCAACAGCACTCGAAAACGAGAACCACAAAATCCTATGGGACATGGACATACAGACGGACAAACCCATCCAAGGAAGAAGACCAGATGTCGTAATAATTAACAAGAAAGAGAAATCCTGTCAAATCGTAGACTTTGCTGTCCCAGCTGACCACAGGGTGAGTATGAAAGAAAAGGAGAAACGCAAATACAAAGACCTAGCCAGAGAGTTAAAAGGGATATGGATGATGAAGAAAATCAAAATAGTACCGATAATAGTAGGAACACTAGAAACAATTCCGAAAAAACTTTGAAAAAAGAATGGCAGAAATTGGTATCAGAGGAATAACTGCAAAAATACAACGCCTAACGATAATGAAAACGGCTGAAATATTAAGGGAACCCCTAAAATGTGGAGAATAACACAAGAAGACAATATAACGAAGAAGCGTTACAGAGAATGAAGAACACCGAAGCTGCATATCTACAAGTTCTACACTCCCATCATCCATCCCCCATTGTTTTATCACCCCCCCCCCCAATAGAAAAGTGATACCAAAGAGCCGAGAAGGGTCAAGGAGGATGGAAAGACGGAGGAGAGAGCGCTGGCTAGACCTCCGCTGGACAAGCATGTAGAAAACTGAGATCTTGTGGAGGCTTAGTGCCACTCAAATTCCAGTATAAACCAATGGCCACTACCAGCGATAAATCAATGGTAAGAGGCTGTTGCGATGGCGCAAATTTATTTGCAAATGCTATTGAAGGAGATGGAGAGAGCTGGACGTCTGGGGAGACTTGTTGTCACTCAACTTCAAGAGAACACCACAGGTTTCCAATCAGATCGTTTGTTGACTTGTGTGAAAGCTCCATGTGAGCCAATAATAATAATAATAATAATAATAATAATAATAATAATAATAATAATAAATTGTTTTCTAATTATAACATTTTATATATTTATTTAATTCCTCATTGGAAGAGCGGATAATACTCGTGCATTACATACAAAATAACACTCTTGATCAATATATAACTATTAAAATTAAATAGTTTAACGGAAAAATATTTAAGAAATTGCGACACAGGCGTAGGAAAAGACACGGATAATTCTTGGTAATTTCCTTTTTAACTATTTACTTATTTAAGTAAATACGTGTTGCATGGATTTTATTCAAATATCATCAAGATTATCAACATTATAGACATTAGTGATTGTTAATTACTACGGCTGTGACCACAGAATATTCTTTTCATTGTTTGTAGTCTTGGGTTTATATCCGTTAATATCTTAGGTGTTTTTTATATAGACTAATGTGGTTTTCGGTTGATTACCTGAATCTAACTGTGTTGGATATATACTCGAGTCAAAGGAATACAAAGAATATGCTGTTGTCACAGCCCTACTGATTACCATAGAATGTTTCAAATAGCTATTCTAGTAGCCATACCGATAAGGCGTGATACGGCGAAACAGACATATGCGTATATATATATATATATATATATATATATATATATATATATATATATATATATATATATATATATATGACTACTTCATTTAATCACATAAAATAATATACGAAGATATAATTTTATGCGTATATTTTCCGTATTTACTTCAACAGTGCTCAATACATAGGTAGAGCTAGGTAGTAAGTTATGAAAATATATATGGCAATTAAGCTACACAGACTATCCCGCGTTTCATTCTCCTGGGAATTTGCCAAGAAGATACACGGAATATTTCGTGTTTCATAGAACGCTGAATATTCTATGTAGTTTAATTCCCATATATATTTTCATAACTGACTATATATATATATATATATATATATATATATATATATATATATATATATATATATATATATATTCCTCGGACAGAAACAACGTGACTGACGAGAGCCTAACATCATTTACGTTTTACCATTAACTGGTCCCCTTTATGTTGGGCTTGAAACCGACGGTACCAATGTTTTTCTGAACTTCTGTACTATTAAATATATATATATATATAAATATATATATATATATATATATATATATTCATCCACATACAAGCTGTTTCGCTTCATTACAGCCCATCATCGCGGCTAGACTAGCACTCACCCAATTCAGGAATATATATATATGTATATATATATATATATATATATATATATATATATATATATATAGAGAGAGAGAGAGAGAGAGAGAGACAGATAGATAGATAGATAGATAGATAGAGATAGATAGAGAGAGAAAGAGAGAGAGAGAGAGAGAGAGAGAGTCTAAAGACGCTTTAAATGAAAAAATGAAAAAAATAAAGAATGCAGTTTAGATTCCCGGAAGAAAAAATAATAATTTTAACCTATCGCAGACTAAGCACCTACATAATCCGACTTCTAAAAAGTTTATAATGACCGGAGAGAATTCATTTATATATGGATGAAGAAAATAAAATACCTTAACTAAAATGGTTAAATAGAAATCGTCTTAGCACTTGCATAAGCCGATTTCGCAAAAGTTTTCCATTTTAAAACAGAATTTAAATACATATTTATTATATTTAAATACATAATATATATATATATATATATATATATATATATATATTTAAATACGTAAATACATTAAAAGAGAAAACTGTAATTAAAATTTAGTAAATAGAAAACGAGAATCATCAGCTGCTTACCATGTAGCTGTTTCGGAGATTAAAAAACAGGACAGCTGGTCAATACATTGCTCTCCAGTGGATAATACCACTTCCCTAATAAAAAAAAATGTAAAATAACGCGGTTACTATTTTTACTAATATATGAAAAAATATAGATAAATAAAATATAAAAAGATGAACTATTAATAAGTAAGTTTCAGATTATAAGATCCGTTCTGCGACATGTTAACTAGCAGATAAATGCTATGAGAATAAAAATGCATAATGCTTAAGTACCTTAGGTACCAGAATCTATATATACAGGGTGACCAAAAAAAAAAAAATCAGAGGACATTCAAGTGTTTTTCGGAGCATTTTACAGTCAACGGAGAAAAAAAAAGCCAAATACCCTAGTGTTTTGATGTGATGTTTTGAATATAATAAACTAATTATGAACAAAGATTAATTTCGTTCGGGGTCTAATTAGAGTTGGGGGCCGTTTTTATTGGGTCACGCTATATATATATATATATATAGTTATCGTTATAGATATAGTTATAGTTATTACTCGCATACTTATACCAGTGTGAAGATACATGCACAAACTGGTCGCACAATCCAGACTTTGAAACCTGAGTCACTTTAAACTCCATCTCGGGCGCGCTAACCTACGACCTCAATTCCAAATGTTATGCAACGAGTGGAGAAATAAACACTATTTATGAGAAATCAAGCGGACAACTATAGCACGAGTCTTAAAAGTGTTGCCCAAATCACGTAACTTGTATTAGATTAGACGGCTTAAGTCATGATGTTGCAATTATTCGATCACTCTAGACGAACGCCTCAGCATTTAATAATACTTGTTTTAATTTATACTTAATTTCTTGCGGTTAACGTTGGCCGTATGGTTTGTTCCTAGCTAACGAAATCAAAGATAACTTCGGGGCCGGGTTCGTATCCACCCAGCAACTGTAATCGTAACCCCTTGCACTGATGATTCCCGAAAGGAGTAAGCACTAATGGCTATGGGTATTTAAAATTATTATAGAAATAATTATTTTAGCCCATTTAAGAACTCTGTTCTTATTGTTGAGCACTTTAAAGTTGAAATGTAAATCGGACACTTAAGCTCGTATACGTAGATCATCTGGACGGACGTCTGGACATTTAATAATAAATATTTTAATTTCAACTTCATTTCTCGTGGTTAACGTTGACATGTGAGTTGTTCTTTGCTAATGGAGTCAGAGATGGCTTCGTGACCGGGTTTGAATCCCCAGACTACATGTAACGGTATATTTTTGTCTCAGTGTGTGCATAAGTTCTTGTATATATATATATATATATATATATATATATATGCTTCTAGAAAAATGTTCGTGATTGTTAAATTTCGGATGGTTAAAACATAAAACGACGTCTGTTTTCATATGATTTTATTGATATAATTGAATATTTCTAACGTCCCTACGTTCTGCCGTAACAGAACGCAGACGCACGTATAGCACTATCGGGTCTGTGGAAATTACTGAACCGGGTGTGAGTTTACGTCTCAGCGAAGTAGAGGGAAAGTAAATGATCATATATTTCTGTCTCTCCATCACACATAAATTTTGTAGTCATCGAAAATCTAATCGACAAAAATGCAGAATCTTAATCTCTATATATATGCATATAAATATAAACCCACAGATGTCTACCAATATAGATGGACAAACAGGCAGACACGGCGTTATTATGAAACATTATATAGTATACTATGTATGTCGCAAAGACAAAACAAAACAGTTGACGGCCAACAGAAGGCTGCACTCTTCTAGACACGATGTTTTAACGCCTCGACAGTCGTATCAATGTTGTTCCATTTTTAGCAATTGATACAAGCGTCTCTCTGTTGCGTTCTTATCAGCGGCCATGTTATACAAGAATACAAAACATAGTTTTATAGTTGTAATGATATCCACGGAAATCCTCGGAAAGGGTGGACACTGACATTTTTCGCCCCCACCCTTTCATGTAAATGATAAGCTTTTACAAGTTTTTTTTTTTTTTTTTTTGAGATATTGGGACTCCAGTCTTCATATAAGGTAAGCTATATAATCATAAGAATAGATATTGTTTAGATGCGCCCGTTCAGTCTACGCGTTTAACGATGGTAGTTGTAGTTCATATTACAGCGTGTTCGACTAAAAAGGGCTGAGTGACACCTTAAATGTCAGGAGTTATCTTAACGGAAGTGGATGAAACAACGCGATTTCCGGCTGTAGTTTTTCTCTCTCTTAGCTAGCGAGATTTTAAGGAGAAAGGATATATCTAGATGCTCTCGTCAATGAAGACCAATAAGCACATTGTGGCCATCCGTCTATCTATCTATCTATCTATCTGTCTATCTATCAATCTATCTATCTATCTATCTATCTGTATCTTTCTCTCTCCATCACACTCACACACACACTCTCTCTCTCCCGCCCCATTCTCTCTCTCTCTCTCTCTCTCTCTCTCTCTCTCTTTCTCTCTCTCTCTCTCTGTTTCACACACGTTTAAGAGGTGACACATTTTAGAGGTGACATCAGATGAAAGTCA
Organism: Euprymna scolopes; assembly: GCF_053919585.1. Classification (NCBI taxonomy): domain Eukaryota; kingdom Metazoa; phylum Mollusca; class Cephalopoda; order Sepiida; family Sepiolidae; genus Euprymna; species Euprymna scolopes. The sequence continues at coordinate 65,672,119 of NC_136498.1, read as the reverse complement.
CGAAACATATTCCGGGGAAAGATTTTTAGTTTCTTAGCTGGTTACATTTTAAGCAGGAAAGACCCGTCTGAGTACTCTTTCCCATGAAAACAAGGCGGACAGTGTATCCATGTATAGTGAGATGAATTATTCGTCTCTCTCAAGCGCATATATATATATATATATATATATATATATATATATATATTGTTTCTCTGATGTCCGAGTAAGTGTATCAGCAAACGAAAAGAGCCTGTGTTCACGATGACGAAAACACGGCTGTGCAATGGTTGATACATCTATTTACATAATAAAATACAACATTTCAGACTAAAATAGCAATAACTGACGGACTGGCCGACAAAGTGACACTCAATTTGGTAAACATTTAGACAAAGCCTTTTTTCCCAGTCTGTTCCTCACGGTCCGACATTATGAATACATATCTGTAAGGAACAGACTGGAAAAGGGCTTTGTCGTAATGTTTACTAAATAGAGACTTGTTGAGTTTCGGAGATTTTCGTATTCTAAATTTTTATATATGTTTTGACATATATAGCTTAACTGTAAACAAAATTTATATGTTGATAAATTCATCTCTGTATTGAATTCGAGAATGACGACAAGGTCATATATATGATTTTAGCAAGCATTTAAAAAAACTAAAAAATTATATATACATTCAACAACGCAACCCTATAAACACTTTCACTTCACACAGGCTCACCCGATACGCTTCACGGAAGAATTCTTAATAGAAAGATGTCGGAATAACGAATACGAACAGAAAACAATTTTGGATGATGCTCAACAACAACAACATCAACAACAACAACAACAACAACAACAACAACAACAGCAGCAGTAAACAAATATAAAAACATCAATTTCTGATTGGATAAGGATCTTAACACACACATTTTTTATTTTTAGCCAACTGGAAGCTCAAAAATATACATTTTCACACATTAAAAAAAATAGATTAAAATAGTAGCGCGGATGAATTATTTGAAACATAATTGACACTTAAGCTAAAATTAATAAATATTCCACACAAATTGTACAAAATCATCCACTGTACGTATCTTTTTCACCTAAGTATCAGCAATCCTCTTATTTATAACAACAAGTCAAAATATCTGAATAAGAACAGCAGAAAATGATACACAGAACTGAAAAACAAATAATAAAAAAATAATTAAATAAACAAATAAAAACTAGATAATAATACAAACATAAATAAATAAGGTAAAATATTCATTAAAAACCATAAATAATATTGTGTATAAAAAACCCCATTATTAATAGTAAAAAGAAAGAAAAAATCAAAACCTCCGACGATACCAAGAGACTCGCAGAAAAAATAGAACCGTAGAAAATTCAAATAAAATAAACGAATAAAGACTAGTTAATAATACAAAGATAAGTCTAATTAATTAAAACAAAACTGTAAATAATATCTAATAAGAATACACGCCTTATATTAATGAATTATGCATCTGAAACAACTAAACTAATTTTCAAGTGTTGCGAACCTGCCCCATAAAATCAACCGTGCATGCTTGAAAGTCGAGAGTACGCCTGAGGAACAGAATACACTACATGACCACCCGACACAAGAACATCCTACATGTAAAATATTTTATAATATATATATATATATATATATATATATATATATATATATATATATATATATATATATATGTGTGTGTATGTGTGTGTGTGTGTGTGTGTGTGTGGTATTGCATATACACATAAATTGAATTGATATATATGAAACTGTATAGCTGGTTCACCCATTATACCTTAAGTTGCTTCCACTTCGTCTATCTGTCACACCTTTGTATTATTGTGCTTCTCCAAACTTAAATTTCTTTTCATATACACATTAAACAATGCTTCAAGCAAACTACTTTAACCACTTATGGGCAATGGATTCGTTCTGCCTAACTTTAACTTTTCGAGGTCTGCGGGCGCCTATTTTTTTTTACCAGCGATTGCATTTTCGGCTAATTCTCCAAATTCACTGTCCGTCCTCAATAAAATTTAAGTCATTTTTGTATAGACACACTTTCTCATTTATTTCTGGTATTGCCGTTCTCTCGAGAAAAATCGAGAGTGAGAAAGAGAAAGAAACAAAGAAAAAAGAATCTTTTTTTTTTGTTGCTTTTAGAACCCTTTGAGATGAGACTTCATTATTTGTGTATTTATACTTTTGCTGACTGTTATCCTCAAAGGTGTTGTTGTTTAACCACGTTTATGCCAACTCATCCCCTGTAGTGGATAGAAGCGTTGAGTCTCTGCGGTTCCAGATGAGCATTGTCTGAAGGTAGCGGTTTCAATCCTAACCAAGCAGGCCAGAGGATTAGTTCGCCAAAACGCCGCGAGACAACAACTATGGACGGCAGTAATTACTGAGGATAGAGTTACAAGCCTCAACATTCCTATCCCGTTGCGGTTAATAACCTGGAGAAGGCCAGAGGTTGAGTTGGTCGAAATGTGGCGAAACAATAACAATGAAGATGACGATAACAGTCTGCAAAAGAATACATACAATAAAGAAATCATATTATTTGATTTATTCGGAGTGTTATTTGCGTAACGCTTCGGCTGATGCAACCTCCGACCTTCTTTAAGCGTATCTTGTCGTCCCCAGGAATCTTTCTGACGAAATCGGGAATCTTTCTGTTGAACTCGGGAATCTGTAAGGAATTTCGAAACGAAACCTTTATTTGATCAACGACAGAAAGACTTCCGAGTTCGGCGAGATGCATCTATGAGAGTTAAAAAGTTACATCGATGGAAGTGTTGTTCGAATAACACTCAAGATGAAAACAGTAGTTCAAATAATCCGAATAATACGAGTTAAAAATCATCATCTCAAAAACTTCAGATTCATAGAAAAAGGGAAAATCAGAAAGACAGATAGAAGAAGGATAGGAAGAAAGAAAGCGAATAATAATAAATAAATTAAAAAAAGGTGGGAAGGTGAAAGTGAAGTATTGAGAAACAAAAACATAAAAGACACACACACACACACACACACACACATATATATATATATATATATATATATATATATATATATATATATATATATACATGATTATTATTTATGTAAATATAGTCATATCTTATTACGATGTACAGACCGTTTCGACCATAATCTCATCAGTCAAGAAAAATTCAAAATTCCAAAATTAAAAATGGTTTTAATTTTTGAATTTTTGTTGCCTTGTTGATTTTTGTTGATTATGATCGAAACGTTCTGCACATCGTAGCAAAATATGAGTGTATTTGAATAAAGAATAATAAAAATATATATATTTTGCTCTCCTCGATTAAGCACTATAAACGACCCTTGTTGAGATTAATTATTCTTAACTTTTGGATATCTTTCTACCTGGAATATATCTATAATATAAACCTGAACGTCTGTGTGTGTGTGTCTGGTCACGAATAGGCTCCTATATGGTTGACTATTATAGAAAACTTATCACATATAATGATAGAAGATGTATCGAGACACATGAATGGGTATGTCTGATCTGGCATAATGATGATTCATTAAAATTGTGGGGTCTGCGTACGCGCTTGGTCCACAAAGTATGGAAATTAAAAATTAAAAAAAAACGTTTACAAGTGTTTTTGATATAGATGTACATAATAATACTTTGATAAGTATGTTTTAACTTAAATAGGGATGGTATAATAAAATTGTGGAGTCTGTGTTCGCGCCTGGCCTCCATAGAATGGAAATAAGTACAAACTTTAATAAAGACTTTTCATATCTATCTGCTTAAGTATACTTTGATAATTATGTTTCAGTTTGAAGAAATATGGTATAATAAAATTATGGGGTGTTCGTTCGCGCCTGACCACCATAGAATGGAAATATGTCACAAAGTTTAACAAGGTTTTTTAATATAGATCCACAGAATATTGTGATAAGTGTTTCAGTATGAACAGGTATGGTATAATAAATTATGGAGTTTATCTATTTTATTTTTACTTTCATCATATTTTGCTTTGGTTTTGAAACCCCCAAATTCGAAGCTATCTCTTTACGGCCCTTAGTTTTCATAACCTATCATACTTTCATAAATCAGAGTCCATTTTCTGTAGGCTGTTTTTGAACTCAGTCAACGACGGGTACATTTGCTAGTGTATATATATATATATATATATATATATATATATATATATATATATATATATATATATATATATTACTATTATATTTTTAAATACCTAGACATTAGTGTTTCTTTATTTTCGGAAATCATTAGTGCAGGAAGTTACGATTAAAGTCGGGGGATTCGAACCCGACAACACAGCCATCTCTGACTCCATTAGAAAAGAACAACGCACACGTCCAACGTTAACCGCGATAAATTAAGTTGAATTAAAACATTTATTATTAAATGTCCGGGCGTCCGTTCAGATGATCTAATGATTATAATAACATGATCTACGTATGCGAGCTGAAGTGACCGACTTACATTTCAACTTTAAAGTGCTCAACAATAAGCACCAATAAGGGGCTGACGTAATTATTATTAGATAAAGAATAATAAAAAATATATAATTTGCTCTTCTTGATTGAGCACTATAAAGGACCCTTGTTGAATTTCAGTTATTCTTCATTTTTGGATATTTCTATCTCTCTCTCTCTCTCTCTCTCTCTCTCTCTCTCTCTCACTCTGTCTCTCTCTTTATATATATATATATAAGTGAAAGTATGTGTATGTGAGGACACGTCTCAACCTATATACTCAACAGATTTTTATCTACAGACTTGAAATTTGGTATATAGGATATTCAGACAGGTGTAAAACATTTTAATAAGTTTTCACCCGGAAAACATCTTACAAAGGGTCAAAAATATAAAAATTAGCGCGTCGGAGTCATCGGATTTTTATCTGTTTTCTAACTGTTTCACGAATGTGTATGCGTGAATGGTTTACATTACAGATTCATAATTTTAAGTAAAAATAGGCTTTAAAAATCCTGTCACGATACCTGAATGATTATAGAACTTGCCTCACTAACTCCAGGATTTGGTTTCAATCTCAGCTCGAATATTTTTTTACTTACAGTATATGGCCTGTTTAGAAAAAAAACAAACAAACAAAGAAACATAATACTCGCTTGTATATGTTTTTGTATGAATTAAAATATAACATTTTTGCGTATTTTAAGACCTGGGTACGTCGGGCGACCTGATAACATGTCTATAAAAGTAAGAATGTGTGTGTGTGTGTGTGCGTGTGTGTGTGTGTGTGTGTGAGTGTGTGTGTGTGTGGGTGTGTGTGTGAGGGCACTTCTCAACCTCTATACTCAACGAATTTTATATCTACAGACTTGAACTTTGTTATGTAGGGTATTCTGACACGTAGAAAAATTTTAATCGGTTTTCATCCGGAAAAACCGGCTGTTAATGGGTTAAAATTTTAAAATTGATAATTGGGGTCATCGGATGTTTATCTGTTTTACGATGATTGCACGAGGTTTGAAAACACTTTTCAAACACCGTGCCAAACTGACTCACTGTCTTTAGGTTTTGGTTTCGATCTCAGCTTGAGATTTTTTTTTCTTGCCCACAAGAAGTGAACTGTTTAGAAATAAACATAATATTCGCATGCATATGGCTCCATTTCTTTCTGTTTTTTTTTTAACTTCATTTTTTGGAGGAATTTAATGTTATGTTTAGTACCGAGCAACGCCGGTTACGACTTCTAGTTTAACTATAAAAGGAAAGAGTAAGAAATAGAGATGCAAATAAAGAAAGGAACTGAAATGTGTCTCACAAAAAGGTAATAAAAAATCTTGTTCGACAGAAGTCACGTAAAAACAAACGAGTTCGACTAAATAAAATGTTAAAGATCAAAAAAGTTTAATTGTTCAAGATTGCAAAACTTCAAGGAGACTCGGCAAATAGTAAAAATGTAGGAAATAAACAGATGGAAGCATGCAAAACTGGATTTGATTCAAACAGAAAGAAAGAGAAAGAAAAGAAAATCGCCATAGACAAACGTTTCTTCTTCACGTATGAAAAGTAAACACTTTTCAACGAGTCTTCAATAATAGAGAGCTTGTTAAGCACCGGAAGTAGAAGGCCAAAACTTCCGGTCACAAACACTAACGGCCTGTTTTGAAGTATGCCACCGTAACGAGTGTTACTTTACCGAAATAATATGAACGTATATACACGTGGACAAAAAGTGTCTCAACTCCAATCTCAAGCACTCTCTTTCTCTCTCTCTCTCTCTCTCTCTCTCTCTCTTTTTCTCTCTCTCTCTCTCTCTCTATCTATCTATCTATCTCTCTCTCTATATATAGAGAGACAGACAGACAGACAGACAGACATACAAAGAGAGAAGATGGAGATATATTTCTCCCTCATTCCTCTTTTTGTAAACCTTACTGATTTGATAATTTAATAAAGTTCCTATGTAACTTTACTTCTTAAATTATTTTATACACACACACGCGCGCGTGCACACACACACAAACGTGTATGTGCACGCGCGTGTGTGTGTGTGCGTATGTGTGTATAAGAGAGTATCGTATGTATGTGTGCATGTGTGTATTTAGGCACCAGGTTATTATTCATGCAAATCTTGTTGAAGCCACGGAACTTTGTTGTTTTTTTAATGATATTTTGTGATTTTTTTTCTTGCTGTTGCTCGACAATGTCTCGTATGTTTAGGCCGATGAAAAACAACCGTCATGTGTGTACTGATACTTGAATAAATATAAAAAGTTAAAAGAGTTACGTTTAAAGTGGAAGGGGAAGCCTCCGTTTCGTCTCGAAAAACAATGAATACCCCCGGCTCGTGTTATTATAAGGCAAAGGCTGAGCATCCTAAATCCTTTCCTAAATCGGACACTGCTTGAGTCCAGTAACAGAAAGAATTCATGGAGAGCTAGAAACAATGGCGGGGTTAGCATAGAGCATATACATTACCTGGAAATCCTAAATGGTCACCTATTTCAGTACTGAATAGGCCAAACGTTGCTTAACTTCAGTGATCTTCCGTGATTATGCTGCGGAATAGACAAGTTGGATACTACTCATTGCCAATTCTGATCGACTGAGGCATATAAAACCAACAGTAGGTTCTTTTATATGACAGGGGCGCATTCCAAATAAATGTTTATATTTAAAATACGATTGCACCATGATACTTGATAATATCATTTTAAACTTAAATTCAAGCCATTATCACCGCCCATGCAGTAAGGCATATAAAATCAACAGTATGCCTTTTTGGTTTAAGAGAGGCGCATTCGAAATGAATGTTTTTGTTTAGAGGCCAATTGAAGCATGATAATTGACTTTTGTATTTTAAACTTTAATGCAAGCCATTATATATAAAATAATTTTATAAAATCAACAGTCGGTTCTCTACAGTGAAATACAAACTACAGTTTATTGTGGACTAAGCCACTGTGAGAGGCACGTGAAGCGTGCAACAGGTGCTCTGATATGGGTTCCCAAGTAGAGCAGGTAGTCAATCGATTTGATTAAAAAAATGTAATTGAGAGCAGTGATATATCCCTGTAATTACCGCACAGCCTGCGATCTCCCTTTTTAAATATGGTCACTAGCTGTGCGTCTTTCCAACCTTGAGGGACAGTTGCAGTGGTCCAGGCACTCTCTATGATTGTGCAGAGAGTGCTAAGTAGATTTTGTCCTCCTCGCTTGATGATCTCAGGGTATATGCCGTCAGACCCAGCTGATTTGCCATCCTGTAACATCAGCACTGCTTTGAAGATTTCATCTGAGTCAGGGCATCTGTCCATCCAGTGCTGTGTCGGGAACTGCTCCAGGTTGATTATTGCTCGTTCAATGTCTGGCGTCTCGTTTAGCAATGTTTTGAAATTCTCAGTCACACATTTTAGAAGCTCGCATTTGTCAACGAGGAGAGTGAAATTGTCGCTTGCAAGTAGTTGATCGGCATGGCTCACATTTGGGCCCAAATACTGCTTTCTTACTCCCATAGAAACCCTTCATGTCATTGGTGTCAGCTAGAATCTGTAGTTCAGCAGCCTTAGCCATCCACCAACTGTTCTTAAGTTCCCTACATCTGCTCTCGAGCTTGCTGTTTGCCTTAGCGTACTTTGCTTTGATGTATCTATTGTTCCTGAACAATATTGAACTTCTTGCAGCGTTCTCTCTGGTTGATAAGTTGCTTGATTTCTCGTCAGTTCTCATCGAACCAGTCCTCATGGCGTTTCCCGACCAGCCCGAGGCACTCTTTCGATGTTTCATAAACAGTTTCTTTGAAGGACAGCCAATCTCCGGTTGGTTCAGCAAGTCTTTCATTGAGAGCATTCACCAGCTCTTCTCTTACATTTTGACGTTTCAAGCCGTTGACATCTAGCTTCTTAGAGGGGTGGTTCTTTATCTTTATTTTGCGTCTCAATTTGAATCTCGCTTGTATCCGGATCAGAATATGGTCAGTGTTGCAGTTTGCTCCCCTCATTGCTCTCGTGTCCAGGATATCTGGGAGGTCATGTTGACGAGTTATGACGAAGTCAATGAGGTGCCAATGTTTACTTCCAGGGTGCATCCAGGAGTTCCTGTGAACAGGCTTGTGTTTAAAGAAGGTGTTGGTGATGCAAAACTGATGCTCAGTGCAAAGTGAAAGGAGGAGTGCCCCATTTGAGTTGAGTTTCCCGCATCCATACTTCCCTAGTGCTCTGGGCCAGATGATATAATCCTGTCCTACCCTGGCGTTAAATTCTCCCATGAGTATGATCTTATCCGGTTTTGGTACGGATGCAAATTTACTGTCTAACTGATGGTAGAATATATCAATAGTTTCCTGAGAGGTTGTCATAGTCGGATCATATATAGCTATCAGGGTACACCAACGATCTTCTGATAAAGGAAGCCTGAGTGTCATCACCCTGTCATTTATCGTATGGGTCACTTCTATCAGTTTCATTACTAGCTCGTTTTTGATGGCTAGTCCGACACCGGACTCGCTTCTCTCACTAGAGGCCTTGCCACTCCAGTAAATTGTGTAGCCGGACTCTCTTATGGAACCGCTCTCTTTGAACCTGACGTCATTCAGGGCAACAATATGTCATATTTTTCTAATTCGCACGATATAATCGCACTTCTTCTTTCTGGTCTTGTCGAATGAGACCTGTCAAGCATCGTTCGTATATTCGACGAGGCAAACTTGAAGTTGGGTGTATTGTGGGCCTTATTTCATAAACTTAGCCATTAATCTATTTCACTGACTGGTGTTTTTAATTTCATTCTGGGACTTTCACGTGCGTATTTCTGTAAGGTCTGAGGAGGCTGTTAGATCGTAAACATGGTCCAACATATAAAACATATGTAATAAAACAGAGTAAAGGGTAATAAAAAATAAAACACATATTTGCTCTGCAATAGTATTGAGCACTCTCTTCAGGTTTTTACTAATTACTAGTTTTACCAAATATATATATATATATACATATGCATATATATATATGTGTGTTTGTGTGTGTGTGCGTGTGTGTGTACATATATATATAAAATTAGTACTATTTTCTAAATAAATTGTTTTTGTTAATACATTTTTTTCAATAAAATATTTTTATGGTTGTTTCTCAAAGTGTTCCTTTAATTGTCGTTTTGGTTTCAAACTTTCAATGTTCAAATTTTCAATTTTCCCTCGTTGTGTTTTTCGTTTCGTGTCCAGCGATTCGTTTTTTTAGGTTATCGAGTTGACGTTTTTTGGAGCAGCCGATTTAATCATAACGCTTTCTTTGAGATTACTATATATATATATGTTTAAAATTCAACGCTATTTCACGCTGTTAATGGTAGCCGAATGGATACGGTCTCCGCTAATCGAGCCAGAGATGTCTCCTGTTGCGGGGTTCGGATCGTTCGGCTGGTGTTAATCGTGACACCCTGCACTGAAGAATCCCGAAAGGATGAAACACTAGTGTCTGTAGGTATTTAATTATTATATTAAAAAATAATTATATATATATGAAAGTGAACGTCTCTGTGTGTCTGTCTGTGTACATTTTCCTACGCAATACTTCTGTCAATTTTTAGTCTACAGACTCGAAATTTGATATGCAGGGTACTGAGATTTGGGAAAATCTATGTGATCGGTTTTCGGTCAGAAATCTGACTGCTAAGGGGTCCAAGTTCAAACTCCTCCGACAATTTTGGGTCTAAACACTTGAAATTTTAGATATAGGTTCCTTGGACATGGGTTATATACTGGGTGATATTAAGATGAGGTGACATATGTATTATATTTGTTGACTGTTCGTATTAGGAAGAGATATAGAGACAGAGTACATATAAAGAGAGAGAGGCAGTTCTTATATATATATATATAATAGACAGTGTACATGTTACTACAAGAGAACCAATTCAATGAGAGGAGATTTATGAATATCTTGGTAGATAGTCCGAGAGTTTAACATTTATACTTTTTACAGTTCTGTGAACAGGAGTGTTTCTATAACGTTTATACTTTGACACATATACTTTCTAACACATTTTTAGATGATTATTTTTATCAAGGTTCTTATAACATAAATGGCCAATACCTTTTCTGTTGAATAACAACACGAAGGCGCAGATACAAAAACACATGATGGCGTCCTTTATTTCATAACCGATCCTGATTTCGCTCGAGGAATTCAAAGTTTCTTTACATGACTTTTCTTCTCTAACCTTCACTTCCAAGGTTTGGTGTCAGCAGCTGTCTCTGACCTCTCTCTCTCTCTCTCTCTCTCTCTCTCTCTCTCTCTTAGCTCTTCTCGGCTCTTCACTCCATTTTCCCAGACTGCATCTAAAACTCTACCTATATTGAGAACTCGTCACGTCATCGCATGATTAAACATGTGCTCATCGAGCACGTTGCCTGGCATGCGTCACGTTGCCAAAACATGCCACACTGACATAATCCAAGGAGTTCAGTAACCTATTTTTCGAGTAACGTCTTTACAAAATATGTTTACAATTTCAATTGACGATTAAATTTCTTATTTTAATTTTCATTTTTATAACAGAACAAATTTCATAGTTACATCCCTTTTCCAATAAACAGACATCTAACTATTTTGTGTGAGCCAAACAATGGCGATCCCATATTCCTTATTTTCAATAATATTCTGTATTTATTTTAACTTATGACTGGAATTCACAAGTTCGAATCCTTGACTATCTTATTTCATATTTACTCACTTTCAAGAACAGGCTTCTGTTATTGCAACACATGGATCTTCATAACTTTATTTGAGCCCAAAACAATAAATGCTAAAGGGTCATAGTAGGGGTCAAATTGAAAAAATTGACAGTTTTTTTTTTTTTTTGCTCAGCATACACCTCCAACGCCGGGCACCCATGCTAGTATATATATATATATATATATATATATATATATATATATATATATATATATATATATATATATATATAATCATACGTATATATACAAATATATAATATGTGGTTGTTTGCATTAACAAACAAAATGCCGCATGTAAGCGTTTTTGTATTTTTGAAATAAAAAAAAATATTTTAGTTTTAAACCTAGAATAACGTTTCACTTTTGAGATTTTGTATTTGTTTTTTTTTTGTTTTTTTTTTTTTAATCTTTTGATGTGCTATGAAATTCGTGGTTCAGTTTTTGCTTGTTTTCATTTAGCTTTTGGAATAAAAGTATTCTCTGACTTTTGATTAAGCGTTTGATTTTTATCCGGCATTTTGGCTGATAGTATTAAGTTTTATGATATTGTCAACGTAATTATTCTCAATTATTTTAGACATATATTATTTCCATGTTTTTGAGTCATGTTTAGATTTGTACTTCTTCCTTGCACATCATTTCGTTTACAGCAAAATGATACCATAGCTAATTTAACCCATTTATATATGACTAGCCTGGCTGACAGGCGATCCCCGGATGTTTGTAGGTGTGTGTTGAGCAAAAAAATGTGGTAGTAGGCAATAAGTTTGTTCATGGAATGTCAAAAGTTGACCTTGGATTTACTTTTTGAATTGTTTACATTAGTTGTCTATCTTGCACTTTAGTTCTTACGTTCCAGGAGCGATGTTTCTGACAAAGTGAACACATTTCTTTCTACCATGTTGTTTATAGTTTTGTGCATATTTGCACTTCTCTCGTGGTATTTATTCATCTGTTAATGTATTCACCTGATTAACTATTATTAGATAATAGCAGGGTTTAAAGTGTTAATGAGCTATTATCTATCTATCTATCTATCTATCTATCTTTCTTTGTATATATATATATATATATATACACGCACACACACCCACACACACACACACACACACACACACACACACACACACACACACACACATATATATATATATATATATATATATATATATATTGATAAGTGGACAACAACGGTGACTTTGCTAGACTAAGAAAAGAAATATTTTTAAAGTTAAATAAGTTTAGTTGAAAGTTAATTATGTAAATAATTAAGTGATATGTTTATAGGTTTATCTGTAGTTAGCTATAAACATAAGAATTTAGAAATCCAATTTAGATAGGTGACCGGAAGTCACGTTAAGGTGACGTGTCTTTTAATCGGCTATGTCACCGGAACTGACAGGTCAACGACAAGAAGTTTGAGATTCTAGGAGTTTTCGACAAACCAGTCGAACGTGAGAGTGCCTGCTCCAAAACTCAGCCTAGAAGCGTAGATCGAAAGGAAAAAAGATGTACACATAATGCAGACTATTGAGGAAACATGAGGCAACTGAAATAAATTTATACATAAAAAAATATAAATGGTTTTTGTGTGGTCCCTCAGAATTACTCATCAAGATTCCAGTATTTTTCATGTTCTGTTGTAAACCGTCGTATATGTATATTCCATTTTACACACAACGGCTGTGATCGACACCGAGAAGACGATGCGGCTTATAATGAAAAAAGGTATGAACTCTTCTTGCAAATATTCTATCATCTAATATGAACCTCTATTCAACGTATATATGTATTGGTACTCCAATATATAACACTGTTATCGTTGAGTGCGTTTTAGCCTTGAAAAGTGGTGACTCATTAGTAATAATAGATAGAATCTATCTTCTTTCGCAGTTTTTTAAATCTATGTCATGCATTTTCTATTTCAGTCTTTTCATTGTTTCTACATATCTAATAGCTAGACATTATCTTGCAGTGACTCCTTTATGGGCCTATTGCAGTGAAGAAAATAACACTGCAGATTAGATATCCAAGGTAAGGTTGAGCATTTATTTAATGTTTGTCTCAATGTGTATATGACGCAAACAAGAGACAAAGTAAATTAAAACTTGGAACCACGTAACGAAATAATAATAATAATAATAATAATAATAATAATAATAATAATAATAATAATAATAATAATTGTGGTTAAAAGTAAAGAACCTTACCTCATGCATCGTGCGGCCAGTGTTAGGAAAGAAAAAAAAAAGAGAAAATAAAAATGGCCGCCCCCTGGTATTTATGGACTGATGATCACATGATGCGAGGAGAGGGGGGAGAGGTATGCAAATGAGATGTGGTTGGGTCTCTCTATAAAAGAGCCGTCTTCTTTATTTTGGGTGTCAGTGTGGAAAGTGAAGTGAGAAGAGAACAGTTGTATTTTGGAGTTGGAGTTGAGTTCACATTTAATGTCATAATAATAATAATAATAATTATAATAATAATAATAATAATAATAATAATAACAAGGAATGAGACGCTGGCGAGGCTTATTGGCACAAAATATTGTTGCCAGTAAGAAATCAGAGGCGATTGTTGCGTTGACGCAAATTCATTTGCAAAGGCTATCGAAAGCGTTGGAGAATACTGGAAATCTCCGCCCAGTTTTTGTCTCCCGGGCTACAGGGAACATTACTGGTTGCTGTCAGTGAACAATGTCTAATGATTAGGGCTATAACAACAGAATATTCTTTTCATTATTTTGACTCTCTCTATATATCCGACACAGTTAGACACAGTTAATCAACCGAGAACCACATCACTCTATATAAAAGCATATGAGATATCAATGGGTACACATTCGAGAGTCAAAATAATGAAAAGAATATGCTGTTGTCATAGCCTTACTAATGATTAACTGTGTAAGAAATTCTAGTGAATAATAATAGTAATAATAATAGTAATAATAATAGCAATAATAATAATAGTAATAATAGTAATAATAATGATAATAATAATAATAATAATAGTAATAATAATAGTAATAATAATAATGATAATAATAATAACAATAATAATAATAGTAATAATAATAGTAATAATAATAGTAATAATAATAATAACAATAATAATAATAGTAATAATAATAGTAATAATATTAATAGTTATAATAATAGTAATGATAATAGTAATAATAATAGTAATAATAATAACAATAAAATAATAGTAATAATAATAAGAATAATAGTAATAATAATAGTTATAATAATAGTAATGATAATAGTAATATTAATAATAATAGTAATAATAACATTAGTAATAATAATAATAATAAAAAGGAATAGTAATAATAACAATAATAATAATAATAATCATAATAATAATAATAATAATAATAATAATAATAATAATAATAATATTAATGGTAGTAATAATAATAGTAATAATAATAGTATTAATAATAATAATGATAATAATAATAGTAATAATAATAATAGTAATAATAATAATAAGAAGAAGAAGAAGAAGAAGAAGAAAAAGAAGAAGAAGGAGGAGAAGGAGTTGGAGGAGAAGAAGAAGAATAAAACCAAAAAGATCATTAGAAAAAACAACGGAAGGAAATCGGAAGTGATAACATTCCTTTTAACAGACGTAGATAGATAAGGCGAACAATGGACAATGAGAAATACGGTTCATCCAAAGTTTTCAACAAAATTAGAGTTAGAATTCTGACTAAATTTATTCAACAACTTCTCGAATTAACATGGCATGCAATGGGGCAATTAGAATCCAGACAAAAGGTAGTCAAAAGATCTTACATAAAACAAGTATTGAATAAATCTGAGGTAAAACAACGACATGGATAGTAGATCGTGAAGACATAGTCAGACAAAACACTTATGCACGAGTACAGGCGTTACGCAAAAATCTTGAGAAATTAACCTAAAACAATTCCTATACAACATTTTTTGCCGTTTTCTTATTCTTTAAAGTGAATAATTTTGCAGGCCAAACAAACGGAAGTACAAATCGGGTTATCTCTCTTACATCTAAATTGATATTTTTATAGCTCTGCGCCATTAAAATTCCACACGAAGTATCGTTGTCTTGCAACAGCCTTCACTATAGTTGGCCTGAGCTGGGTGGAGGGTCGGTTTTGAATCAAGCA
This sequence comes from Euprymna scolopes, assembly GCF_053919585.1. Lineage (NCBI taxonomy): Eukaryota > Metazoa > Mollusca > Cephalopoda > Sepiida > Sepiolidae > Euprymna > Euprymna scolopes. The sequence continues at coordinate 65,656,765 of NC_136498.1, read as the reverse complement.
CAGAGGTCTTGAACAAAGTTGCTAACCGTGATTCTACTGCCAAACTTCGATCACCTGAAGACCCGAGAGTTCAGTTAAATCCTTTTTAATGACTGTTGTCCAGATCCTTAGCTCTTCAATGACAGGTTTACAAGATCCAAGCAGAGAGCTGAGAGGATTAAAAGTCTCTCTCTCTCTCTCTCTCTCTCTCTCTCTCTCTCTCTCTTTCACACACACACACACATACACACACATACACACACTCTACCTATCTATCTCTCTATCTCTCTCTTTCTCTCTATCTCTCTCAAGTGCAAGGATGTTTGTCTTAAACGTCTATAAAATGGTTGTTTCCGCGTTAAAAATTGCACACTCTATATACCTAACGCTTTTAGCATGGTTATCTTTTTATTTAGTCTTATGAAACAAGTCTAAATGAGTTCTTCGCTCTAAAAACAAAGCAACAGACAATAAAACAAGCAATAAATCAAATGACTAAATGATTGAATCATAACGAGCATTGTTCGCGCCTACGAACTCCAGTAAAAGTCTACCGTTGTCCGGGAACCAACATGTTGTAGCCTCAGTCGCAAAACAGACAAAGAATAGAAAATAACTTCAACTCCTTTTTTTGTAAACCGATACTTATAACCTAATTCTCTATTGTTATTGCTGTGACGTCCCTCACGTGACCGATTCTCGAACGTTCTCTCGAACGTCATCCACGCCTCTAACGTGATCGTCCACTCGAGCGTGCTGTCTCCTTTTTATTGTTTTATTTTTTCTTACCGTGACGTCATTTCGCTCACGGCTAGATATTTGTATATAACCGTCCGCTCTATGTCACAAAAGGTCGACATTTTTACACATTAGTAATGTTTATTTTTTAAAATAATGTATTAGTGTTTTTTTTTTTTTTTGTAGTTTAAGTAGTGACAAATCACTTCAGAGTTTCAGTACTCTCCACCTCTTTCGATAAGTCAAGATCAGGAATGGTTTATTCTAGAAGAAATGTTTTTATTTCTACGTTCTTTCTGACATCCGGTTCTTCTTTCATACGGTATCGTTCACCTTTACTTGCACCTTCAAGTCATACCAACCTGCCCCTATCCCTCCCTATATTAAATAGTATTAAATAATAAGTAAAGTAATGAAGAAAAAGTTTTGAATATTCCAACATTAACAAAAGGGAATATCAACGTGAGTAGTAATGTTATTTTATCTGCAGCTAGAGAGAGAAAGAATTGCGTGATGAAGAAGCTAATTTAGGATTTTCTTTTTAATGTTATATTCAACTGATTTTTTAAACCTATTCTTCCCTGATACGCACAATCTAACCCAAGCTCAACACATGACTTAACGGGTCAAAATTCTTTCTAGTGTCCTTATGAATGCGATAAAATTTTGTGTGGCATGTAGTTAAATCAATGATTCCACTGTTAACGAAAAGAAAACGCAGTAATAAAATTTTTTTTAAAAAAGGCTGTTTCCGGTTGTGATTTTTCGCCCTTTTTTTCTTTACTTCTTTTCTAGCGCTTAATTCCATTAAATCATTTTGAGATTGGTGCGTTTAATGGAGTAGTGAGTGGATCGGGGATGTAGAATCGAGTTTTTGAATTGCCGCTTCTGTTTTATCTGTCCATTCGACCTAGTCAAAATTCTTCCTCCCTCGCACATTGGTAATAATGCGCCATTTTGATCCAACTCTCTTTCCTTTTCACGTATCTATTCACCGTCACACGTGGAGTTATCGCTTCTTTGATCAACAGAAATATACATGCAATTATCTGGACTTCAGCGAATGTAGTTTGACAGATATGCGCTACTATTTATGTGAAACAAATTGTAATCTCTCGCTCTCTCTCCCTTTCATTCGTAATCTCTCTCTTTCTTTCTCTCTCTCTCTCTCTCCCTCTCTCTCTCTCTCTCTCTCTCTCTCTCTCTATATATATATATATATATATATATATATATATATATATATACTAGCAAAAGTACCCGTCGTTGACTGGGTTCAAAAACAGCCTACAAAAAATGGATTCTGATTTATGAAAGTATGATAGGTTATGAGAAGGAAGGGTTGTAAAGAGACATCTTCGAATTTGGGGGTATCAAAACCAAAGCAAAATATGATGAAAGTAAAAATAAAATAGATAAACTCCATAATTTATTTTACCGTACGTGTTCACATTGAAACACTTATCACAATATTCTGTGGATCTATATTAAAAAACCTTGTTAAACTTTGTGGCCTATTTCCATTCTATGGAGGTCAGGCGGTAACGAACACCCCATAATTTTATTATACCATATTTCTTCAAACTGAAATATAATTATCAAAGTATACTTACGCAGATAGATATGAAAAGTCTTTATTAAATTTTGTTCCTATTTCCATTCTATGGAGGCCAAGCGTGAAGGCAGACACCACAATTTTATTATACCATCCCTATTTAAGTTAAAACATATTTATCAAAGTATTATTATGTACATCTATATAAAAAAACACTTGTAAAAGTTTTTTTTCATTGTTAATTTTTTTATTTCCATACTTTGTGGACCAGGCGCAAACGCAGACCCCTTAATTTTAATGAACCACCATACTGCCATATCAAACATACCCATTCCCGTGTCTCGATACATCTTCTATCATTATATGTAATCAGTTTTTTAAAATAGTCAACCATATAGGAGCCTATTCGTAACCAGACACACACACACACACACACACACACACACACACACACACACACACATTCAGCTTAATATTATATATATATAAAATTAGTTTTTTTTTTGGAAAAAGAAATCCAGCAGAGTGCTCAATTATAAGGAAAATCGAAAATAAGTGCATATCATTTATATTTTGTTTTCAGAAAGTTTTAGATGACACAAGGCATTGGTACCGTCGGTTCTCAACCCCAATAATTAGGGACTGTTTTAGATATCGCTTTAGATACCTAAACGGTCCCCTAATTATCGGGTTTGAAACCGACGGTACTAATGACTAATCTCATCTAAACTTTCTATTTATATGGGTTTGAAATAATTTTAGCTTAAATTGTCACACTACTATTTATATGGGTTTGAAATAATTTTAGCTTAAATTGTCACGCTACTATTTATATGGGCTTGAAATAAGTTTAGCTTAAATTGTCACACTACAATTTATATGGGTTTGAAATAATTTTAGCTTAAATTGTCATACTACTATTTATATGGGTTTGAAATAATTTTAGCTTAATTTGTCACGGTACTATTTATATTGGTTTGAAATAATTTTAGCTTAAATTGTCACACTACTATTTATATGGGTTTGAAATAATTTTAGTTTAAATTGTCACACTACTATTTATATGGGTTTGAAATAATTTTAGCTTAAATTGTCATACTACCATTTATATGGCTTTGAAATAATTTTAGTTTAAATTGTCCCACTACCATTTATATGGGTTTGAAATAATTTTAGCTTAATTTGTCACACTACTATTTATATGGGTTTGAAATAATTTTAGCTTAATTTGTCACACTACTATTTATATGGGTTTGAAATAATTTTAGCTTAAATTGTCACACTACCATTTATATGGGTTTGAAATAATTTTAGTTTAAATTGTCACACTACTATTTATATGGGTTTGAAATAATTTTAGCTTAAATTGTCACACTACTATTTATATGGGTTTGAAATAATTTTAGCTTAAATTGTCACACTACTATTTATATGGGTTTGAAATAATTTTAGCTTAAATTGTCACACTACCATTTATATGGGTTTGAAATAATTTTAGTTTAAATTGTCACACTACTATTTATATGGGTTTGAAATAATTTTAGTTTAAATTGTCACACTACTATTTATATGGGTTTGAAATAATTTTAGCTTAAATTGTCACACTACTATTTATATGGGTTTGAAATAATTTTACTTAAATTGTCACACTACTATTTATATGGGTTTGAAATAATTTTAGCTTAAATTGTCACACTACTATTTATATAAGTTTGAAATAATTTTTGCTTAATTTGTCACGCTACTATTTATATGGGTTTGAAATAATTTTAGCTAAAATTGTCACACTACTATTTATATGGGTTTTTAATAATTTTAGCTTAATTTGTCACACTACTATTTATATGGGTTTGAAATAATTTTAGCTTAATTTGTCATGCTACTATTTATATGGGTTTGAAATAATTTTAGCTTAAATTGTCACACTACTATTTATATGGGTTTGAAATAATTTTAGCTTAAATTGTCACACTACTATTTATATGGGTTTGAAATAATTTTAGCTTAAATTGTCACGCTACTATTTATATGGGTTTGAAATAATTTTAGTTTAAATTGTCACACTACTATTTATATGGGTTTGAAATAATTTTAGCTTAAATTGTCACGCTACTATTTATATGGGTTTGAAATAATTTTAGCTTAAATTGTCACACTACTATTTATATGGGTTTGAAATAATTTTAGCTTAATTGTCACACTACCATTTATATGGGTTTAAATAATTTTAGCTTAATTTGTCACACTACTATTTATATGGGTTTGAAATAATTTTAGCTTAATTTGTCACGCTACTATTTATATGGGTTTGAAATAATTTTAGCTTAAATTGTCACACTACTATTTATATGGGTTTGAAATAGGTTAGCATATACCTCATTCTATTGAGAATATTTTGCACAACTTATTATATTTTTTAATAATAAAAATTATCATTAGATGTTATTTCATAGGGGATTACTTTTTTCTCTCTTATCGGGTATATATTTATTTATTTTACCTTTGGATTTTAATGTGAAATATGAATCTTCCTCACGTTACATCTCCTCTCGTAATGTTAACGTAAAACTATCTAAATTATTTTACTTATCTTCGAAATAATTGATAATTCAAAGGAGCTCTGTGAGGAGAATATGCACGATGGGACATTATTTCCCGAACAAATTCTCATGAGAGCACTTCGCTCAGTAGTTCTGTATAAGGACGAGCATTATCATTCTTGGAGGCTACAGAATGTAGAAATGTTTGTTTTGCACTTACATCCCTTTGTTTATTCGTGCGACTAATGCGATTTATTGCAACGTTAACAGGCTGTCATTTGTCCCTTTCAGTTGCTGATTATATCCATGCACGACAATTTTATAGATTTGCAATTATGCTTATACTAACAATGCAACTATTGGTTGCCTCTCAGGGTGACTTTTTCTTAACCTGTCACTTTCTCTCTGTCGAAGCATAGGTTGGACAATGATCGTTGCAAGGAATTAAATTATCCGTAAAGATAGATATAGCTGTATATATGTATGCTGCCTCTCGATATGCCGGTTCTGACTATGGCCAATTATAGTTATACAATATTAATTTCTTTAATTATACAAAGTATATTTTCCGGACGGGTGATTTTGTTGCAGCATAAATTACTATTACAATGTATTTATCTAGACATTAATTCAAGTGGTTTTCAAACTACCCGTAAAAGATATCTACTCAGCTAGCTAGCTAGATTAATAGATAGATAGATAGATAGATAGATAGATAGATAGAGTTTTATCGATTGTAGCTTTCCCTATATTTGCCTTGATCTGTCTATGTGTATGTATAAGGTTGCGTACATAATGTTAAACATTTAAATCATCGTCTCCGGTCGAATGACTTTGTTGCATAATAAATTCCTATTACAATGCACTTATATAGACAATCAATTGGGTGATCTGCAAACAACGTGTAAATGATAAATCGATAGATAGATGGATAGATATAGTTTTATCGATTTATCGATCACATTTCCCTAGATCTACTATGTTCTATCCATGTCCATGCATAGGTTTACTCGTATAATATTAATTTTTTTTTTTTAGTCATTCGAATCCTCATCTTCGCCCGGGACATTTTGTTTCATTATCGATTCCTATTGGTATGTACTTATCTATGCGGTCCTTTTGGGTGGTCTTCAAAATACTGAGGCTGTAGATTGTGGACCCAACATTGTTACTCGTCAACTGCTTAATCTAACTGCTGTCTATTTCAAAATATTCCTATCTCTTAATACTGGATCTAGATCAACCAATTGCAGTGTTCTGTTTCTCTCAACACTCCCAATTCATTATCTAACAATGTGTCAGTGTTTATCAAAGGGAATACCCAACTCTTACGTCTATGGTTTTCACCAGCTTTGCGCTCGGTCCTAATCTCAAATAAACAGTAAATGAAGAACACTCAATACTCGTAGTCCTTTTTTTTCCTAAGATTATTTCTAAATTTAGATTTATTATTTTAACCTTTAGTAATGCGTTCCATAGGAAAGTGCGCCAAATGACTCTATCAGGATTCTAATTTGTAATAGCGCGACGTATTTTGTTTTTGTCTGCTTTACGACATATTAACTCTTTTCTGGCGAGTTAATACTGCAAACTAATTAAAATAAAAAGATTGTTTGACAAGGTTGAATCAGTTATTGGGATTGGTTTCCCGATTTCTTTCTAGTCAGATGCTAATTGGCCGCAGTAATAATTTTAGAGCTGTAGATTCAGTCTCGTTAATGGCGTAATCAGGTGTAACTGTTTAATGACTAATGGCGTAGGTTTCTTCCTGAAAAGTCACCACCATAAAGTGTGTCTTCTTTGGCTATGGCACTGAATAACTAATTGCCATATAATTCGCACATCTTTCCAGCCCACTTGCTGAAGCAAATGTTCATTTGTTTATTTATATATCAGACCTAAGTGCAACTCCGTAATCACTTCCTCGTTTTGTTGGAAACAACTTCATAATAGTCTAGTGTTTTTTTTTGTTTTGTTTTTTGACACAACGTATGTATAGCATTGTAAATTTTGACAAAGGCCACCTTCAGTGCATGTCAGGATGTTCTGATCTGTAAACAAAATTGTACCCAGAGACGAGAGACATGATTTGTACGTCGAATGATGACCTGACATCACGTTTTCAAGCAAGAGAAACAAAGGTTTTCAGCTCAGTTTTTTGCGGGAAGCCACGTGAATAAGACACGGCCAAATAATGTAGAATAATTTATGGCTATTTCGATGTATGTATGTCTGCGTCGCTCATTTCTGAAGTAAGTTAGGAAATTAAAAAGTAAATAACTAAAAAATAACGTTAGTCACTCTCTCTCTCTCTCTCTCTTATTCTCTCTCTCTCTCTCTTAAGTCGATTCTCTCCAATATAAGCTTGAAGAAAATGCAGCAAAAGTTGCCTTGTGTCTTTCATACATGAAAAATCTTATTCATCCTAGTTAAATAGTCAAGAAGATCACATATAAAATCGAGACGAAATAAAAGCAGCGATTATGAAGTGAATGAAAAGAACACGTATAGACACGCGCATGTATGTATACATCATTTTTGATCGCTGGTGGCTGAAACATAACAGGGATAGATAGAAAGGCATCGAAACGACGATAAAAGGGACGATGAAGAGAATAAAAGGATCCCGTATGTAAAAAGAAGTTTTATTTGATCTTGGCCTGTTGATCGCTCATTACTGAAAACAATTTTATGTTTCATAATATCTAGTTACACCAGATTGCGCACTGACATCAACATTTTCATGAAAGTTTGGTAAGACTTCATAATTCCATGCCCGTTCATGACAAATTAGTGCTTTTTTGGTGTTTTGCTTGAAATTCGGTATGGAAAATTGCGCACTGCTAATTATGAGAAGGGAAAAACTGGAGGCAGGGATGAGGTCACTAGGGGAACATGACACATACAATTATTTGAGAAATCTGGAAGCAGACACCATTAAGGCAACAAAAATGAATAGAAAATTGGAAAGTAATACCCCAGAAGAACAAGAAAACACCTCGAAACTAAACTATACAGCAGAAACCTAATAAAAGGTATAAACTCATGGCCAGTGTCACTAGTAAGATACTCCGAGGGTGGACAAAAGAAGACCCGAGACATCTCGACCAGAAGGCGAGGAAACTTACGACTATGCACTGACACCCAAAAGACGATACTGACTGACTCTATGTGAAAAGGAGAGCAAGGGAAAAGAATTATTTTGTAAAGAAGACTATGTCAAGGACACAACAAACGAATCATACAGGTAAACATTTGTTTTTGTTAAAACGTCAATGTATTTGTTTGTTTAAAAAATCTCAAAGTTATTATGTAAATATTTAACATACTATTTTATTATTCTAAAATACCTAATCCGTTTAAATAACATACGTGTTTGTTTAATGAAGCATTATCTCTGAATATTTCATATTTCATGAACTCTACATCGCTATGATAATAATACTATAATAGTAAGACCTTATCCTGCCTTAGCAGAGTTTAAAACAAACTTCTTAGCCTAGTGAGAGAATCCCTTTTCTCTTCCCTGCAACCTCTTTCTCACAGAAGAGATATTGCGAGCCTGACTCTGCTTTATCTTTATTTTCATGGCAAGTGCTCGTCTGAGTTCCAATCTGTGGTCCCCCCTCGCCAAAATTTCACGAGAAACACTCGTTTAGCTGAAAACACCATCAATAATTTCTCCTACCCTTTATCTGTGCCTAAACCTTTTTTTTTACACATTGATCACCACTTATCAAGGCCCAGAAGCCACTCAGGGATAAGGGTTATTGCAAGTACATTACCTTAGTGTGGAGCTTTGATAAAGTGTTTACTTAAGGGGGCGGTTCATTAGGAATTTGTTAACATTGGACTTGAAGACATCCAAGTTGTAGTCCAGAGGGAAGCAGGCAGACGGAACAGAGTTCCACATGCGTGCAGTTCTAAGAAAGAAGCTTTGTTCATGGAATCCGCGTTTTGATTTAGGCACAGATATAGAGTGGGGGAAATTTTTCACAGTGGATTCAGCTAGACGGGTGTTTTTAGTGAAAGATTGGCGAGGGGGGACCAGAGATTGGAGTTCAGACGAGCATCTGCCATGGAAATAACGATAAAACAAGGATAGGCTCGCAACGTCTCTTCTGTGGGAGAGAGGTTGCAGGGAAGAGAAAAGGGCATCCCCCACTAAGCCACGAAGTCTATTTTGTACTCTGTCAAGCCAGGATAGGCTGTTTTTAGCAGCTCCTGCCCAGATATGGCAACAGTATTCCATCGTAGATTCCATGAACAAAGTGTCTCTCTCAGAACTGCACCTGTGAAACTCTCTTCCTTTTGTCTGCTTTCCAGCTAACTATAATATAGTCGTCTTCAAGTCCAACGTAAACAAATTCTTAATGAACCGTTCCCCTTAGTAATCCAATTTACCAAATTTCTACTACTAACAACTATTACGACGTTGTCCCACTGTACGCTTATTAACCTTTATCCTCAAGTGGCCTCCGGGCCTTGATAAGTAGTGACTCCTTTGTAAAAAAAAAATACGCTCTATAAAAGACTCGATGGGAAATGAATGAATACATATCTAACGAAATAGCTAGGAGCCTAAAGAAAGACCTCTAGTCTGCGCTGGTATGGAGACTAAACTGAATGGTAAAGTCCAATGCTACCAAGACTAAGCTTATTTCCTTTAATAATTACAAGAAACCCGCTCAACCACTTATTGCCATAGCTAATGATACACTGCTTGAAAGTACTTCCCTCGAACTCCTAGACTTACTATTCACAAACTATATACATAAGTTCTAATACATTGAGGTAATGGCCAAGGTAAGACATAGAATGTAAACTCTCTTTACCGAGATAGAAAGCTACTGACATCTGAGAGTATCCTGTATCTCTACAAGGCCACTATTCGCCCATGCATGGAATACTGTTGTCACATTTGGGCTTGTGCATCTGCCACTAGTTTCTCACTCTAATGTAGGGTTCAAAAGAGAGTCGCAAACCAAATAGGTCCAGCACTATTGACCAAACACCAACCTCTATTGCATTAACGAAATGTGGCATCCCTATGCTTGTTTTACAAGTAATTTAATCGTAAGTGATCGGACGACCTCAAAGCACTAATACACCTCGGTGTAAAATACCCCCCCACAAACCAGACAATCATCAAAATCCCATCCCTACACTGTAAATATCCCTAGATACTGCAAAGCCCTTTGCTCAAATAGTTTTTTTTTCTTTCAAACTGCTAGACTTTGGAATTCCCTACCAGGCCCTTGCTATGCTGACGGTACTGATATGCAGAATTTCAAGTGTAATGTTAAACGACATCTCGCTGCCCAACTCCTTACATATTATCCTTGCAAATTTGGTCCCAAATAGTAACCTCTTATTACTTAGTGGCACTGTGCTTTGCTAGAGGTGAAAAAACAGTAAAAATAAATAAATAAATAATAATTTCTTATTAAATAATAAAGAATTATAATGAAGAAAATGAGATTAGTTATCCCCGGAGTGTATCGCCGAGTACAAGGTCCAGGGTCACACTAGTCTGAAACTTTTAAATCTTCTACAGTAATTAAAACCTCAATGCTCAGAAATGTATGTGTGCCATTGTTTTTCATACTTTGCTTTACACGTGTGTGGCCAAGCATATATATATATATATATATATATATATATATATATATATATATATATATATATATATAATATATATAATTAAAATTATATATGCGTGGATTGTGTGTGTGCGTGTATGTGTGTGTGGAGACGAATACTATTTACGTATAAATATATATATATATATATATATATATATATATATATATATATATATATATATATATGAACTAGTAGCTAGGGTCTTGTATACATACACATTATTTCTGGAAACGGAGAGTTCAACGGTAACACAGTTAATGGAATGATTCTATAAACACAAGGCGATGAATGTTATGGCCTTAATAGGATGCATTTTAATGTAATATTATCAGCGACTGGGGAGAACTATATAAAAAAGGCTGTGTGTTTCCTAATGTAAATAAAAGGGGCATCTGAAACGAAGCGGACACTTCTAACGAGAGCATACATAGTGTCCTCTTCTCTTCTTCTCTTCATCACTTTCCTGAAATGTGATGGCAAGTGACAGTCATGGCGCATTCTGTATTGAATTCAATATATATATATGTATATATATGTGTGTGTGTGTGTGTGTGTGTGTGTGTGTGTGTGTGTGTGTGTGTGTGTGCAATAAAAAGGGTGTTTGGATGTCTACCCGAATACAATCCTATTTCAATTGTACATTTCAGCACATTAATAAGGTGTTGTTAACATTTCTTACCACTAAGTCCCGCCTTGTCTTTAATGAATCGTTTTTATTTAAAACATTAACATTTTTTTCATCCTGTAATCTTTTTAACTCTTCCTATAAATAAAGCAAAGAAAAACAAATACTGAGAATACGGACATATATATATATATATATATATATATATATATATATATATATATATATATAACTACTTCATTTATTCACATAAATTTAATATACGAAAGTATAGATTTATGCGTAAACTTTAAGTATTTACTTCAAAAGTGCTCAATACGTAGGTAGAGCTAGTTAGTAATTTATAAAATATATATGGTGATTAAGCTACACTGAATATTCTGCGTTTCATCCAACTATAGCATTCGTCAGTGTAGCTTAATCGCCATATATATTTTATAAATTACTATATATATATATATATATATATATATATATATATATATATATAATATGTGTGTCTGTGTGTATGTGTGTGTGTGTCTGTGTTTGTTTGTGTTTGTGGATGTGTAATTGTATGTGAAAATAACTGTTCCTTACGTGGAAAATACAATCTAATGCTTTTCTTTGTAAATCAGTTTGGGCGCTGGTTTTCCCCCACATTAAAAACAACCTTGTGTCACATTTTGTTTTACGTGGGGAGCAAATAGATATCAGTCGATATCTGGTGAACTAACCTATTGGATGATTTGCAATACATGTTGTTAATTTATTTTGGTGTTCTGTTTTTTTTTTATTGCAAACCTTAACTGGGCTAAAACACATGTGATGGACTATCGTGTTTAATCCATTCACTAACGATGCGGATGACTGCACAGAGAAAACGCAAGAATAACGAAAGGAACAAATGTATCGATTCTACACCCCAGATGCATGTTAAGTATTTCATTTGGCCATACAAGACAGTTATATTTTAAGATATTGTGTATTCGTTCTTTTGTTTTTGCGAACTCTTATCCTCATCTTTATAGTTGTTGCTTTACCACGTTTAAGTCAACTCATTCTCTAGCCTTGTTTATGTAGTTAATCGCGATGGGGTAGGAGTAAACTGTGCATAATATCTACGGCAAGCTGGCTTGTGAATAGAGGCGTTGAGTCACTATGTTTGCAGTTGAGCATTGTCTTAAGCGGTGTCAATGCAAGCAGACTAAAGAATTAGTCGGCCAAAACGTGGATAGACAACAACTATGGAAAGCAGTAATTACTGAGGATAAGTTACAAGACTGAGCATTCCTATACCGTCGTGGTTAATCACATGAAGAAGGCCAGAGGATGAGTGAAACAACGACTATGAAGATGAGGATAACAGTTTTCAAATAAAAAAGAATGGATACACAGATTGTGAAGCCTTATCTTAAAGTATTCAAAAAAAAATAATGAAAATGATAGCTTGAAATGTGGCGCATGGATTCACTAGTGAGAAAGCAAAATGGTGCAAGAGTAATTGAAATTAAAAGTTTAGTAGAAGAATGGTCGATTATTATGGCAGCGAGGAAGCAGTACCGTGGACGGTTTTATAATCATGATACCTAATCTATGTGTGACAGACAAGTGGGAGACTTCAAGTGATCTGTATCAAACGTCGTGCTAAAAAAAACAAACTTGTTCGTATACAACAATAAGCACCCGTTCAAGGAAAGAAGTGTGTGGGCACGAAGGTACTGGATGTGTAGTCAAACGCAAGCTCGCGGATTGTGTGCGTGGCCCTTCACGCAAATGGAGATCATCAAGGATGTATGTTAACTGTAACCGATAAATACTGCCCAACATATAAACGTGACAGAGCTGAATTCCGTGCTAAAAGGATTAAACTTCGCGCATAAATACAAACTCAACGTTATACATATAAAAACGGACTCGTTTCATGACTTGTGACTAATGTACTTACTGAAAAGTCTTGGCTGAGTGCTAAGATCGCAGAATGGATGCTTATGAAAAGTACAAAAAGTTCAGTTCACGTAGCAATAGAGATTCACGGACAAGTGTTCCAGGGCGGTAGCTCAAAAACCTGAAGAGAGAGAAATTGAACTCACAGTCAGTGCGTATCTTTGCTACATGAAGTCTGAACCCAAGTCAGCTTAACGAATTATATATATAGAGAGAGATACCTGAAGCCAGGAAAACGTTATATTTAGCAGAAATTGTGCTGAAATCAGCATTAAAACAATTGTACGAAATTGTGAGGAACGTCAGATAATAGACCCAACTCAATGCCACGGCAAAAATGGAGAACAGTGTACACGAAGAGTAGAACCAGCTTGCCATAGATATCGTGCACAATATTTGACGCTGATCGATTGTGGCCCCACGCAATTTGCAATCTGCTAAAACGGCAAGACACTGCACATTTTATCCAGCTATTAGAATCAGTGTTTTCTTAAGGTGATCCCAGCCGAAATTCTGCCTGATATGTAGAAATTTTATTTTCCACCTTCTGTCTTTTCTTCTCTCTCCCTCCCCTTCTTTACCCCCTTTTCTTGGTGTATCTGCTACTGCTTGTTATATCAAGTGTTGAATGCGTGCCTTTAGATTGATAAAAGGAGGTTTGTGCGCCATTTTGATAGAAGTTTTGAACACAAGAAAGAAGTCGGTTCGCTATCCTACGTCAAGAGAAAAGACGTTAAAAATCGAAAGCTTGAACAAGAGAAAGAGAAGTCGGCTCGCTATCCCGCGTCACGAGACAATACGTTAAAAATCGCAAGTTTAAACAAGAGAATCCAGCGGTTTGGTGTCTTTTTCTTCGATCGAGATTCGTCAAGGAAGACGACACAGAATTAGTCAGAAAAGACTGTTTAAAAAGTCAGAGTTGTAAACGAAATTACAACGACCTCTTCACCGAGGAAGAAAGAACTATTTTAAGGCCTAGAATTGGTCTCGTAAAAAAAGAACACTAACTCTAGTGAGACGTTAGAATTCACAGGTCCAAAGGAACCAAGAAATATTCTATAGAAATACATTACAGCACAGAAGATTTGGATTATTTTGTTGGATTACAGAACCAAGAGGTTTGAAACTTTCTCGAATGAGAACATTGAAGTTAATGGCGCAAGGGAGGTAATTTACATACACCCTCTTTTAAAAATATTAAGTAGTGACGTGTTTTATTTAAGTTCTTTGACACGCAGTAAGCCCTGACTACACCTATATTCTTATCTCTACTATCCCTTACAATATTGTTAATGGAGTTCTCTGAGAACCACTAGACGGACTAATTTAGCAGACACTGTTATTGGTGAATATAAAACTGACTATACCTTTCTTTCCCCATTTACCTTCCCATGTATTAAAAAAATTGTTTATCGTGGTATTCTTTCGTTTTTTCCTTCTTGTTGTGCAATGGGATAACCTTCATTGGACGTCATGATAAAATTCCCATTAGATAATGACACTACCTTCAGAACTAACAATGCAGGTAGTTAATGAATTAACGAGATGTAAACTTCCGACCACGCTGTGCACACAGACCATCGGTAAGTGCTATTATAAAAAGTGTCATAATAGAGCACGAAAGAGTTGCCCTATTAGAGCAGCCGTGTATTTTGTTTGTATATCTCGTCGGAACACGACAATTTGCTGTACTCATATCAGATCGGGGTCAATGTTATGTCGGATCAGCAAAGGATCTCTACACTATATAAAAAAGCGCGATCACAGCTTAGGCAATTATTTCACAGAGACGTTCCACGTCGAAATTTTTACCAAGTCGTATCACTGGAGTGCTACGTCAAGAGTCTGGGGTCATTAATAACGAGGACAACCTATGAGAGATGAGCGCCAACGTTTCAGTTCATCAGTTCATCACTGTAGACAAGAGCAGTTACATATCAGTAAAGGATTCTGATATGTAAAAACAAATTCCAATTCAAGCAGTAGTGGTTGCATATGAGTAAGAGAGAGGTCGGACCGACTCGTTGAGGTCTTATTCCATTGTATGAAAGAAATATCTGTTCAACTAAAGTGATACAAGCGGACAAATACTGATACTTGTCTGATCATACGATTGGGGCGAGTGTGGCAAGAATGATTACAGTTGTGCATGCGTGCTCATCTACCAGAGGAATAAACGGCTTCTCTTCACATTGGACATATTTGCATATGTGAATAACTAATTAAGATGCGTAGAAAAACAGTGACTGAAATAAAATGGCGAATTAAAAAGCAGGAGTATTTTTTAGAAAGCATTTATTCCCTTGTATGTCATGTATTCGCTTCGACCGGTTGTACAAAATACGCTTTCCAGTCTATATAATTGTTAAATCTACTTTTGTCACTGGTCCAAGATATATACACACTGACAGCGAATCAAACACACCACAGTTGATCTATACAAATATATTGGTTTTATTTAACACTGACAAATCAGCTTTGGAGTATATATTATTAATGGTGTCTTGACATTTCTGCAGGCACGTGATGTGGTTGTGTATTTTGGCGGTGAAGAAATGTTACAGTTTTGCTTCTCTCTGACCGACTGCCATGCTTTCTCTTTGTGACGATTTATATAAACATTATTTTTCCATTAGAATGTTTAACATTTCCTATTATCTATTGTTTCAATCCTTTGACCGATATCCTCTCACATATTTCTGGGTCAGATTATGCATTCCGCTAGACAATGGCAGAAAGGTCCATATTCCTCACATCAAATGATTCCATTCCGAGGGGGGGGGTCACCTGATAATATCCAACTCTTGTATCCCATTTCTGCATTTTTTCTTTCTTTCTTTTTCTTTTTCTTTCTCTTTTTTTCTATTTTTTAATGTTTTGGTTTCTACCTTTTTATAGTTTTAAAATTTTAATCTTTCATTGCCATTAACAGATTTTCACTATTCTTTTTTTTTTTTTTAATATTTTTCGTTTCCTTCATTTTCGTTTTTTTTTTCTTTTTTTTAGCCACTTTGACGTCTTTCGATTTTTCTACTGGTTCATTTCTATTCTTTTTTTTTCTAAACCACATTTTATGAAATTCATGAATTCTGAGTTATCTATACTTTTCATCTGGAACGATATGATAGTACGGGATTTCTCTCTTTAGAATTTATACTTCTTATTTGCTAAACCCAATAATTGCATTGGACGCTATTATTTGGATTATTATCCTATCTTTTAAAAACCTCTTGATGTGCATGAACATACAATTGATGCGGATTAAATACTGACTCACGATTGTTTCGTGAAGATTTTTTAACGAGGAACCCAGAAGTGTATTTTTTTCATCGGAATATTTTCAGATCGTTTACAGACATCAAAAACTACCTTCGGGATTATTCTACTTTCGAATGCACCGGATATGAACTTCCAAGTCGTTTTATTTTTATTTTTGGAGTACTCTATCGTTATTCGGATAAACACTACAATGACTTGAGCTGGTATACTCATAAACCCTCGTTTTGTTTCTTTATTGGTTTATTTTTCTTTTTTCATTTTACTCCCTTGATTTTTTTTTTTCATTTTTTTTTTTTTTTGCCCTTGCTTATATATTTTATATTATATTTATAACTCTGGTGCTGGAAATCTGTTTGAAGTTTGACCTTTTTTATTCTTACATTCAGGTAATAAAAATATTCCAAGCAACACATGCAAAAGTAAAAAAAAAATAAAAATAAATTCGACAGAAAGAAGTTGATTTGAAATCCGGGCATAAACCGGGTTCTGAAAGCATCTAGTTATCAGAGGTCAACACTACTTCCGGTTGCTATCAAGTCAACGCATGGCACATCTTAAATAATACAGAGACAACGCGTGTTATTTGGATTCTTCGGAATATTCTTCTTGTATTGAGTGTTCTTCGCGCAACGTTTCGGTCGATGTAACCTCTGGGCTTCGTCAGGTGTATTTTCTCGAACTCGGAAATCTTTTTTTTTTATTATCGAACTTGGAAATCTGCGTGGGATTCTGAAAGGAGACTTTTATTTATTTTTTATCTATTTAGCGTGTTCTCGATCTGTCAACTATAATTGTGTAGAACTCCTAATTAATTCAAAATTGTATTTAAAGAATCTTTCGCACTCAGGATCAATCAATGAGTGTAACTTACAAACGAATTTTACTATTTATGGCTATACTTGTGGATTAAATACAACGTTACGATCGATCGGAATTCCGCTAAGGTAGCCGAATGCTACAGAAAGACGTTCCGAGCTCGATTCAACTTCATTCTATGGTTTCCCCTTGTAAGGCATTCACTTCAAATACTCGATTCGAATTAAATCCTTATATATATATATATATATATATATATATATATGTGTGTGTGTGTGTGTTTATATATATATTTATATATATATATATTTATATATATATATATATATATATATATATATATATATATATATATATATATATATATATATATATATATATGCATTTGCCTATATAAATGTTAAATTTCCCTTGATTATCGTGGCGGTTGAGGTGGTCCAAAGGCAACGTTCCTTGCTAATGGAGTCAAACGTGCGTTCGTGGCGGGGTTTGTATACTTCCATTAGATGCAATCGTTACTCCCCGCACTGACAATAGCGAAAGCATGAAACACTATTGTCTGTAGTTATGAAAAATAATTACTGATAATTATTTCGCTTTTTTAAGAAGTTTTGGCCTTGTGCGTCGTCGGGATTTTTGGTCGGTCGACCGCTATAGATCATCTTAATTATATCTGTTTTTGGCTTTATAAATGTTAAAATTTTCTTGATTATTGTGACGGTTTACGGTGGCCTAGATATACTGTTCCTTGCTAATAGTAAAACGTGGCTTCGTCCCTTCCTGCACTGATGATTGCGAATGCATGAAGCACCAAGATCTGTAGATATGAAAATAAATAAACAAGTGAAGCATGCCTGATCCCCCGTGAGTGCACAGTGAACGAGGCATAAAAAATGACTAAGTTCAGTATTTGCCACTCCCCCCCCCATTTAGTCCCAAGCCTTAACATATTTAAAATTTTAGTTCAGCACCATGCAAAGCTGCTAAATAGACATACACAGAAAATTTTGGACAAATATAGTCAAATAGTCGCAAAAATGGGGTGTTTTTATTAGCCCTAAAAGAACCCACGGGTACACCGAATAGTTGTCGCGAAGTATAGATAAACAAAATTATAGAAATGAGTTAATTACAACTTTTCAGAAAGTTTTATAAAAATTCAAGGTAACAATTTTTTTAATAAGCACAAAAGTGTCAATTTTAGCCATTTTAACCCGAAAGGTACCCCCTAGGAGGCGGACAACCGGCGTTTTCCCGGAAAATCCGTTCTGTTATTTTTTACTCATATCATGTTTAATGTTTGTACAAAATTACATAAAATTATAAGGTGTAGAAATAGAGAAAAGTTCGGACAGACGAATGGACAAGGGTGAATTTACAGGTCCCCACCTCGTTTTGTTGGGGGACCAAAAAAAGTAAATATTTATAATTAATTGATGTGTTATTTGAGTGTGTTTAAATACAACATTCTGATAAATATATTAATTTGTATTTTAATGGATTTAGAATTGACTTATGAATAAAAACAATTTTAAAAGATTCGTAGTATTACATTCTCTTCTGATTTTATATATATATATATATATATATATATATATATATATATATATATATATATATATATATATATATATATATATAATCAGACGAGGGTGTAATACTAGTGTTCTCTGGAAGCTGAGTGACATCAAGTCTACCCAGATTTTCCAGTACTCCCCACCGCTTTCGATACCATTTGCAAATAAATTTGCATTATCGCAACAGCTGCTTGCCATTGATTTCTCGTTGTCAGTGGCCATTAGTCTTTACTGGAATTTGAGTGGCAAAAAGCGTCCCCAATGTCCAAGTTCTCTTCACACTTATACAGGTCTCCGTTTATATATCCTGGTTGAAGATCCTGATTATTATTATATCATTATGCTTTGAGAACAATTTGTAGTGTTCCCTGGAGTCTTACTGATAACAAGTCTCCTCAGATGTCCAGTACTCTCGACCTCTTTCGATAAACTTGACAAAAGAATTTGCGTGGTTGCAACCGATTATTATTATTATTATTATTATTATTATTATTATTATTATTATTATTATTATTATTATTATTATTTCATATATCCACATAAAATTTTATGAGGATATATAATAATTCATGCATTGAATTTCAGCATTTATGCGGTAACGTCAATTCCTTATGTTATCCTGACAAATTCTTATGTGGATGAAATGCAGAAAACTGTGTAGCTAAATTATATATATATATATATATATATATATATATGTATATATGTATACATATATAAGTGTGTGTGTGTGTGTGTATAAGTAATATATTATCAAAAACACTGTTAATTAAAAGCACTGCTGATATTAGATTACAAATTCAAACTTTAACGCTTTAAAAGACCAAGAACAAGCGCAATGCTCTTAGTGAAAAATTGTGGGACGCCTTCAGGTTTTGTTGAAGCAAGGTTTCCTATCCCACCTGATATATATGTTCTATAAATAACTTTTGTCTTTTTTTTACCTATGCAGACATTTTTTTAGTAGATTAGAAATCATTGTATGTTGCCCAATCCGTAAAATAGACGAAGACTTTTTGTATTCAAATATAGAAAGTCAAGTTACAGGGAGCGCCTACATGAAACGGCAAACAACGTGGCCATTCAGTTTGCAGACGGTTCTTGTGTTTTTGTAATTAACGCAAGTGAAAAAAGAACAGAAAACATGTCTTGGAGTGCTTATTTATCTTGATCTGTTTTTGTTAGTCGGAAAAGAAGGTGGATGGCCATGATATTTAGAGACACCACTGGTTTGCGTTGCATCAAAAACCACTTAAAGACACCGCACACATTAAGAATGTATTGGGTCGAAACTGTTATGTAAGGCATCAATAATTTAATTTATTAATATCACCATTTTACTTCTTATGATGATTAATGCTTTTGTAATTATATATATATATATATATATGTGTGTGTGTGTGTGTGTGCTTTTTATTTGTTTTAAATGAACATTTCTATATATCGCTACACATTCATGAACATGTTTCGGCCAGCCAGGTATAAGTAACTAGATACCTCTTCAGGCGATATTACTTATACAAAAGTTAAGTCCGTAATAAAAATTGGAAACAATATTTGAGAAAAATGTTCAGCACATTTTAAATCGGGAGGTTAGTCACGTGATATTTAAAAATAAGTTAAGGAAATAATAATAATAATTGTTATAATAATAATGATAATAATAATAATAATAATAATAATAATAATAATAATAATAATAATAATAATAATAATAATAATAATACATTTATTTTTATTGTTTTTTATCACTCGTAAATTAAAGTTAAAAAATTAAATCTGCAATTAAGAATCACTTTCGCTGGTGAAATTATTAATGTGATCTCAGAATGTGTACATAACGAATTTCGTTATGGACTTATTTTAAGTTCATTTAACACTGGTCGTCTGAACACCATTTCCAACTGACTAACTTGCCTTTCTTTCTTTTTTTTTTACATGGAGTTCACCACTTATCAAGGCCCAATGGCCACTCAGGGATAAGGGTTATTGCGTGTACACTAATCAAAGGAATAGTGTAGCAATAGTATCGGAGAATTGGTAAGGGGTCATTACTTGGGGGGGGGCGGTTCATCAGGAATTTGTTTGTGTTGGTCTTGAAGACATCCAGGTTGAAGTCGGGAGAGAAACAGGCAAGCGGAACAGAGTTCCACAGGCGTGCAGTTCTAAGAAAGAAGTTTTGTTCATGCTATCTACGTTTTGATTTAGGAACAGATAGGGAGTGGGGAAAATTATTGACGGTGGTTTCAGCTAGTCGGGTGTTTTTTGAGAAAGATTGGCGAGGGGGGACTCAGACGAGCACCTGCCATGGAAATAACGATAGAACAATGACAGGCTCGCTACGTCTCTTCTGTGGGAAAGAGGTTGCAGGGTAGAGAAAAGGGCACCCCCCCACCAAGCCACGGAGTCTATTTTGTACTCCGTCAAGGCAGGATAGGCTGTTTTTAGCAGCTCCGCCCAGATGTGGCAGCAGTACTCCATCTTTGGACGTTATTGGCTCTTATACAGATAGAAAATTGCATCATTAGTGAGATATATTCTGGAGCGGTAGAAGGATCCCACCATTTTCCTAGCGACCTTGGCCACAGACTTGATGTATGTGTTCCATTTAAGATCAGGTGTAAAGGTCAAACCCAGGAGCTTATCAAATCCTGGGACCTCCCTTAGACGAGAGCCATCCATTTCAATTGATGTCTGATGGGGATCAGAGCGTTTATGATGTAGAGATAGGAGCTTATTCTTAGATGCATTAAAGGTAACCAGCCACCTCTTTCCCCACTGTACCACACGCTCAAGATCAGAGGAAAGAGAATCAGAGAGAACATCATCATTTACGGCCTTGGATGTGTTGCCATAGATGGTCGTGTCATCAGCATAGATGTCAACGAAATATTTTAGTATGTGTTTTGGGAGATCATTGATGTAGATCAGGAAGAGAGTTGGGCCCAGTATGGACTCCGGAGGGACTCCAGCATTAATACTGTGGGACTCTGATTTCTTCCCATCAACAACTACTCTTATGAGCCTATCTGAGAGAAATGAATTAATGATAGAGAAAATATTTCCAGTTATACCGTAGCTGGAAATCTTGTGTAGTAGGCCTTTATGCCAAACCTTATCGAAGGCCTTTAATATGTCGAGAGCAATTGCCCTAGAAATGAAGCCTTTGTCGAGAGGTTCGCTAATCCTATGAGATATAACCGTAAGCACATCTGCTGTAGATCTAGCAGAGCGGAAACCATATTGCGTGTCGCTAAGAAGGTTATTTCTGCTGAGGTGGTTGACTACTTCTCTATTTATTGTGGATTCCAGCAACTTACTCATGCCACACAGGAGACTTATTGGTCTGTACTGAGAGGGAGATGACTTATCACCTGAATTCTTAAATACAGGGCATACTGATGAGGTTTTCCAGGGTGTTGGAAAGCACTTCTCCTTAAGGCAACGCTTTAACAGTTTGGAAAGTATGGGGGCAAGTTCTGGTTGTAATTTTTTTAACACTATAATTAGAATACCGTCGGGATCAGTTGCTTTACTGGAGTCAAGGTTCTTGATTAGCTTGGCGCCCTCACGCACAGATATTTGTATGTTGCATAGCGTGTTGTAGGTGATAGGAGGGAATATGGGGAGTTGATGGCCTTCGTCACACAGGGTAGAATTTGCCGCAAAGTTTTTGCCAAATAGTTTGGCCTTGTCGGATGCTGTGGAGATGACCTCTGGCCCATTGATAATGGTTGGGATAGAGCGCACGTTTCTGTTCAAGATCCTCTTTGCTATTTGCCAGAACTGGTGGGAACCAAGCCGCTGCTCAGCTACTTTGGACATAACGGATTGCGCATATAGTTCTCTTGCATTTTTTATTACTCTTTTACAGTAGTTGCTGGCGGTTCTTAAAGCAGCTTTAGTTTCAGTGCATCTATTACGTTGGTAGCTATGGAAAAAGTGATTTCTGTGTGCGATGGCAGCAGCACATTCGGGGGAGAACCATGGCTGGCTGTTAGGTTTTTGTTGGAATTTTTTGAATGGTATGAATTGGCCTATGCTTACAAGTAACCATTCGGTCAGATCTGATACTATAGAGGACACATCCTTTTTAAACATGGAATGGAGAGGGAGATCAGATATGAATGTACGGAAACTATCCCAGTCCGCAATAGAGTATCGGTATACAGTACGGTGGAGAGGTACGTCTGTAGATTTATTATATTTCATTTTTATCTTAACTGATACAACGCAGTGGTCGGAGGATCCCAGAGGAGATAGAACGGAACAGGAGCATAGCTCAGGGGAAGTGGATAGAAAAAGGTCTAGGAGGTTTTCGAACTGACTGGTACTATCGGGCACACGGGTGGGCTCGCGGACAATCTGAGTGAGGTCATAGGCAATGGCAAAATCATGACAGAACCTCCCCATCATCATCAGTCTTATTTGCGTGGCTTAGCCATTCCACATTATGGACATTGAAGTCACCGCAAATGTGAATGTTAGCCGAGGGATGAGCAGACAGGATGTGGTCAATTTTTTCTGATATACTCTTAAAGGCAGTAACTCCACTGTTGTAGGGGCGATAGAGGGCAAATATAAATGCGGTGGTGTAAGCAAGTGCAACCCGGAAGCACATATAAGGTAGATTAGGGTCTTCTTTGGAGATATCCCTGCCACATGGGAACCATCTTTAATGTAGGCACATATTCCATGCCCGTGGCGATCTTGGGGGTTAGATTTAGATGTTAGGTTTTAATTATGAACTCATCTAGGGAGGTGCTCGGCCCTATTCCAGTTTCGCTTAGAAAGAATATGTCAAGTTTCGTCTCCTGTAATTGGGTTTCAACCTCTGGAAGGTTAGAATGTAGATCCCTGATGTTGGAGAAGGAGATATGGTAGTAGGGATCGACGTAGGAGGATGGGGTTCTAGGTTTATTCGTGTGTTCTTTTTTGAGATATTTCATGTTGAGGATTTTGGGGTTTGTGGAACAGGTAAGCATACTTGGTTAGAGCAGAACAGAGAGGGAAAGTAAGAGAGGAAAGACAGGAATTTTTTTTGTAGCACATGATAAGGTAAAGCCGTAACAATTACCCACTAGTATGGCATCGAGAGGCCCCACCAGAGACTACTGCATAGTCCAGAATCCATTCACCAAATGGCAATACAGCAGCCCCAGTACTTTGCACCTGCTGATAGGACAGCCTCCTTAGTGGTTAATCCAAGGTTCAGGTCCCTGATTATCAGGCGGTTAACGTCAGCCCAGATGAAAACGTTTACCTCCAGCACCCTTACTAGTGACATGGCCGCAAGGATAGACATAGAGACAGAAAATTTCCGACATCTCAGACTACTGTTCACGAAGTACTACCAACCTGGGAAGCAGCGTTTTCTTCACCCTTTGTCAGAAACATCACTCATTAGAAATGAGGACTGAAGGATAAAAAAAGGTGAAGCGAGAGTTACTGGAGCTGCCGATAACACATCCACTGCATTATCTACTCTCCATTAAAAAAAACGGTAAGAGGGACTTATTTTTATCTACTTAGTTTAAGTCCTTTGCCCATTCCCAGTTTAAAATAGAATTTGACGATAGTTTCCCCTCCCATATTAATCCGCGGGTTTTTTTTTTTTTTTTTTTTTTTGCTTTTGGTTCCTAGCGATAGAACCTTCGAGATTAAACTTATAATGGGGCATCTTATTTAAAGGCTAGTTTACGGTAATACCAGACGTATTTAACAAAAAAAAGTTTAAAACACGAGTAATAAGACATGATAGGTAATGTTAAGGAGTTTCAATTTTTAGTAAGACTGCAATAAGAGAACAAAGATAAATAAATAAAATATATATAATACACAAAAATTGGCAAAATTAAGGCAGGATATATTTCAACAGTTATGGATAAAGTTTTTAACTTAGCTCTGAAGGTACCGACTCTTTCTTCCGAGGTCATCTCGAAAACTGACAAGTAGCTAGCACGCTTGAGGTATTCTGGTACTTAAGAGATGTGGTGGGTCTGGGGGTTAAATGCTTTTAACTTTTTTTTTCATTATTTTATTTATTTATTTTTTTTTTTTGCTTTTGGTTCCTCGCGATAGAACCTTCGAGATTAAACTTATAATTACGTTTCAATAATGCAACTTGTGAGGTCAGCTTATGTTTTTAGATTGGGGGCATCTTATTTAAAGGCTAATTTAGGATAATACCAGCCGTATTTAACAAAAAAAAAAGGTTAAAACACGAGGAATAAGACATGATAGGTAATGTTAAGGTTTTAAGGTTCTAGATTTTAACCTCCCTTGATATAAAACTGTGCTCGTGTTTTATTTTTGTTTTGTGATTATTGTTTCTTGTTCTTGTTAATTCATATAAAGAAGTCGGTTTTTGCCATAATAATGTCGCACTATAGTGCCGATATTATTACAGCAAAACACGTAAAGCAACTCTTAGGCAATTCGTACGCAAATCTTTCACACTCACTATTTCCAGCGAATACTGCAGCCTGTTTTCGCGCAAAGAATATGCACATTTCGCTACAGTTTAATAAATATTACAATTTATCTCTTTTAAATCAATCTCTCAAATACGTAATCGCGCATATGTAGTAGCAAATACTTCACTCTGAGTAAATTAATCCTCATACGGAACCCAAACAAATGGGTAATATTCATATATAACCATATGCAACCAAACAATTAGTCGCCTTCTTAAATGCAGTCACTTACAACATATTAAGTTAGACTAAATCTTTAATAAACAAATTGATAACATTTCGAACGAAGGGATGCTAATGAAAATTAAATCTCACGGTATAAGTGGGCGATTTCTAAATATAATTAGATTCTTTTTAAGCAATAAGACCATCCAGGTTGTCATTGACCGATGTACATTCAAACAGCAACACATTAGTGCAGGATTACCCTAGGGTTTTTCCTTGGACCACTATTATTCTTGATATTCATTAACGACCTTCCTGATAATATTGTGTCCGAGATGGGTATATTTTCTGATGGTACAACGCTATATAAAAGAACGAATGTACACAAATCTCAGACAATGGCGGAATCTTTAGAAAATGACCTCCAAACCGTAGTGGAATGGAGTCGTAAATGAATGGTAACATTTAATGCTAGTAAGATTAAGCTGCTCTTCTTTAACAATTACAAGAAACCTATTCAACCGCTGACATCCATGACAAATAACACTCTAACTGAGAATTCTTCCTTCAAACTCTTCAGCTTAACATTCATAACAAATATGAACTGGGATAAATACATTAAGGACATTGCGAAGGTTCTTACTATGATGGTGAGTTCCCGCTATCGTGCTAGAAAACTATTCACACCTGAGAGTATTTTGTATCTCTATAAGTCTACACTTCGCTCATACATGAAATATTGTTGTCACAGATGGACTGGTGCATCTACCACTGGTCTCTCCCAACTGGAAAAAGTCCAAAAAAGAGTTTCCAATCTAATAGGTCTCGCTTTGGTAACCAAGCACACACTCCTGTCATATCGCTGCAATGTTGCATCCCTGTGACAGCCTTACAAGTATTTTTATGGAATGTGCTCTGATGAACTCATTCCATTTGTGCACCCTCGACAAATCCACTAAGCAACAAAATCACACCCATTCACTGTTGAGGTCCCTAAATTCCAAAAATATTTCCAGACTAATAGTTTCTTTCCTCGAACAGCTAAACTTTGGAATTCCCTTCCGGTTACCAGTTTCCCTGGCTGTACTGATACGCAGAAGTTTAGAGGTAACGTAAACCAAAATCTTGTTAATCTTTCTTATGCATGGTTCCAAATAGTAGCTCCTTACGTCCAAGTGGCTATATGCCTTTTGGGGAGTGAACGTGAGTGAAAAATAGAATTAAAAACGCTCCTCTTTCATGCTTTGTTTAACGGAATGACGGAATAGACGGCAATCAGCAGTTCGACGTATACATTAACATTAGAACCAGTCGCTCTTCTAAATGGGTGTTCGTATTTTCAAACACAGGAAGACATTCGCCGTATCTATTTCGAATACGTTTTATCAAACATACAGACATATACACTTACACACACACACACACACACACACACACACACACACACACACACACACACACACACACACACACACGCTTTCCCTTTTTCTTACATAGTATTAATGCTTAGGGTGATTTTTTTGTTATAAAGGATTATTATATGTGCTATTGTTAGATATAACAAGAGAATATTCTTATCATTATTTTGACTCTCGAGTATATATCAGTTAATATTTTATATGTTTTTACATACAGTGATATGGTTCTCGATTGATTAACTGTGTCTAACGGTGTCGGATATATACTCGAGAGTCAAAACAATGAAAAGAAGTATGAGCCACCAGATCACAGTCATCCGCATAGAGCAAGTAACGGATCATGTTGGTGAGTACTTTTCTACTTGCATTGAAGCGTCTAATGTTGATCAACCACCAGTAGTTCGGTAGCGAATCTACATACCATCAGAGCAACCCCGAGTGCCATTCGAAAGACTATGGTGAAATATAAAGCAGAGTGTGGGTGCTGGAATGTCTCCCTGCTTAACACCATTTTCTACTGAAATAGGATGAGCCAGTTTTCCCCCAACGTTGATATTATCGTGGAAGAGCTTTAAAATGGTTACAAACTTGCCAGGACAGCCAAGCTTTTTTCAGAATCTCCCACAAAGCACTCCTATTGATTGTATCAAAGGCCTTGGTTAAATCGATGAACACCTGATACAGACCCTTTCGCTGTTCTATACATTTTTCCTGTAGTTGCCTGGCTGTAAAAATCATATGCACTGTCCCTCGACCACATCTGAACCCACACTGCGACTCAGGCAAAACATCGTCGGCAATGTGCTCCAGCATTCTGTCTAGCATGATCCTACAGAGCACCTTACTGACTACTGACAGCAAAGAGATGCCCCGATAGTTTCCACATTCCTCTCTGGCACACTTCCCCTTGTATAGCACCACCATCAATGCATCCCGCCAATCCTGCGGAACACACTCATCCCGCCAAGCAGTCTGCAACAAGTCCGCCAAGTGCTGCATCATTTTCGGCCCAGAACATTTAAAGATCTTTGCATGCAAATGATTCAGGTCAGGAGACTTTCCATTGTTCAGCTTATGGACAGCTGCTTCAACCTCCTGGAGAGAGGGAACCTCTGCCAAGATATCCTTGACCAGATCGCTAGGAATCAACCTAACAAACTCCTGATCACCGTATGAATGCCTGTGCAGGAGGTCATCGAAATGCTCCCTCCATCTATGAAGAACGTCGGTAGCGTCTCGAAGAAGATCCCCACCGTCTCTCGAGCGCAAAGGAGTGATATGTGATCTGGATGGTCCGTAACCCGCACGCATTAGGCTGTATAAGATTTGATGTTGTTCGAATCCAAAGCAAGCTGTATTTCCTCAGCTTTCTGCCTCCACCATTCATCCTGCATGTTTCGCAACCTTCTCTGCATTTCACGTTTGATTGCCTTATAATTGACCCTTAATCGATTTTGCTCACCATCCATCAAATCACCCACGAGATAAGCATGCACGCCCTGAACTTTGAATCAAGCAGAGCCTGAATTTCAGTATCATTCTCATTGAACCAATCCTGATGTTTACGCTCACAATAACCTAATACTCTCTCACATACCTCATAGACAGACTCCTTAAAAGTAGGCCAAGTGTTTTCACAGTCAATCACTTCCATCTCCTTAACTATTTTCTCCCTCACAATATTGTCCCTTAGACGGGAAACATAAAGTCGCTTTGGGATAACCACACCAGGTCCCCTCATCTTGGGTTTCACAACGCACTTAACCTTTGCACGGACCAACCGATGGTCGGGCCACCACTCTGCACCACGCATGGCACGAACACTGCAGATATACCTCATCTCACGTTTTCTGATTAACACATAGTTTATCAAGCGTCATTGTTTGGAACCAGGATGCATTCAGGTCGTCTTGTATTTGTCCTTCTGCTGAAACACGGTGTTACCGATTTTAAAACCCATCTCCGAACAAAACTGCAACAACATCAGACCATTGCTATTACACTTGCCCACTCCGTGTTTATCCAGCACATCCTGGGTTTACAAAATCTCTTTCCATCCTAGCATTAAAATCTCAAAGAATGAAGATCTTGTCAGCAGAGGGGATGCGTCTAACTACACTGCACGATGCAAGGTAGACAGCAACCTTTTCATCTTCTGTTGCATCCATAGTTGGTGAATAAACACTAAAAAAAGTGGTATAACTACCATTTACCAGAGGTAACCTCATGGTCATGATCCGGTCACTCACATCCAGACTAGAAAGAATTGATGTCTTTATAGCAAAATCCACATCTGATTCCTTATTACTTCTATTTGCTCTACCACTCCAGAAAATGATGTAGGCCCCAGCCAACTCAGAAAACTGTCCCTCATCAGCCAGCCTGGTCTCAGACAGCGCAACTATGTCTATGTCATAACGTTGAAGTTCCTTAGATACAAGAGCAGATCTATGCTCTGGACGCGTTATTGCTAACGGCAAGTCAAGCAGCGTCCGCACATTCCAACAGCCGATGGTCATTGTCATATATTTCCTCGCAGTAGCATGATGACAACCGGGTCCAGGCTGTGGAGCCCCGTGACACCTACTGGACCAGGCCTTGGAAGTTCCAGTTCCGTTATTGCCATTTACGTTCATAACTATATTTGCCAACTTTATTGAATGTTTTTCCGTTTTAGGCTACAGCCAACCTTTTTGATATCGAGATACACACTGATGCTAAAATATGTATCTAATTTAGATAAAGCAATGCCTGTGCTTGATGTTTTTTAAACTGCCACATTGAACCAAAAAGAAGAGCAAGTCAACATCATTGGATGCAACAGTCGCCGCAGGTTTTATATCAGAGTTTTCCTTCTCCTAGAGAGGTTGTCTCCACCACGGCTTACGGGAGCCCTCTCCACCAACCATGCCATTTGATCAATGACTGGGACTTAGGTTACTGGGCACCAGAGCATAGTCCACTCGTCGGTGGGTCATATATGCCGCAGCTTACAGGGCTTAAGCTCCACTGGAGGTTTCTGTCAGGGTTACCTCACCCTTAGCCCTTGATTAAAGAACGTTGGCCCACAAGGCAGTGGAAGTCCAGTTATACGGCGCAGGACACTCGCCTATCATCAGAATCCCGTCTGCGTGACAGTGGTCACGACGTGGGGTTAATTTGCACAGTATGACGTTAAGACATCTGTGTGCTTTTAACACACGTCCACACGAGACCATGACCACATACATACATACATACATACATACATACATACATACATACATACATACATACATTCAGAAGGCAGAGTGTTAGAGATTGTATAATGTAAGAACACGTTGTTTCTGATTTTTGTTTTAGATAACGATTTGGTAATTTATATCCTTGAATGTTATTTTCACAACGCTTCGACCTGTTTAACATTTTACCTCGTTCAGGTTTATCTTGTCCGACTCTATAATCTTTCCGTCGGAATTTGTAAGAGAACACTTTATTTTATCCCAGGATGTAGCACGTGTTTGTTCCATTTACCGTGACCACGTAGAAGTCATAAGCAATTCGTAATATTCTGAGTATCGCGTGCACCGGATATTTAACCTTCAACCTCCAGAAGAGTGTCACAACTGAATTTTACCAAGTACTTTATCCTTGCAGACAATTCTATTCTGAATTTCTTGAGCCGTATGCCTATTCTTTTTTTTAATATGTACAATCTTTATTCATCCATTTAACGCGGCCGCAGCCGAGATTGAACTCACTACGCGAGTTTGTAGTGTAATTCAAACCTTGTCGGTATCTAGATAGTTGATGCCTCACCAGGGTTACTAAGGGTATTTTTTTATCGTGATGCCATCACTAGATGGGGTGTCTACTACTATAGTCACATCTATCCTCGAGAAAAGGATAGACTGTGCCAGTTTCTCACCCTGGTATTTTACCTTGTGTACATACAGCGCTTCGCCTTTCCAAATGGTCACCTATTCTGATACTGGTCAGGTTCAACGTTGGTTAACTTCGATGATCTGGCGAGAATCGGTGTGTCAACGGGAATTGTGCCGTACAATCTTTATACCTATCATTACAGATTACTACTTACTTCTACTAATACTATTACTACTACTAAAGGTTACTACGAATGTATTATTTTTATTATTTTTCATAATGGTGACTGTACCTAAGCGTAGATTCCATGAACAAAGTTTCTTTCTTAGAATTGCACGCATATGGAACTCTGTTTCGTTTTCCTGCTTTCCAACTGACAACAATATGGCTGTCTTCAAATCCAACGCGAGCAAATTCTTGATGAGCCACCCCCTAAGTAATCCAATTTACCAAATTCCCACTGCTAACAATTACTAGGCCATGTTCGCTTTGACTACCGTACACTCATTAACCCTTATCCTCCAGTGGCCTCCAGGCTTTAGTAAGTGGTGACTCCTTTGTATAAAAAAGTAACCTGAATAATTCTACTAATACGAATAAGACCACGTTGGCACACAAGGTACAGTGGGAGAGGGTGAGAGTAATACAGAGAAACTTAGTCTATAAATTGCAAATTATGGCTAATTTAAACCAATAAAATATATTTATTACCCCAAAATAACAATCCGTTACCATAGAATATTTTAACGTATATATTATGTGATTAAAGCATATACGAATAAAAAAGCCTATGGGAATACTTACTTTGCTTAACTCGGCTTTCATCTGGTTGGGAGACTCGAACCCAGTTACAAAGTCATCGTTCATTTCGTAGGCTAGCATTCAACCTCAAGGCCACCACCAATTAACAGAAGAATTAAGGAAGAGAATTAGGTGCTTATAAATGCCAAATAAGCGAGCATATGTAGTAAATAGAGAGTATTAATCGACCGGAAGTTGTAAAATTCAATTTTCCTTTTCATAATATTATTGTGAATATAAATAGCTCTACAAAATTGTACTAAGTTATTTTCCACGGCTCTGATTAATGTTCTTGCGTCCTTATCGATAATTTTCCTGCCGTTTCACACTGTGTTTATAATTTCTTGCGTATTAATGTGAGTGTCGTATTTACCAACTGTTATGAGGTCTCTGTCAGCAAATTTCAGTTGTTTTTGAGCTTTGATAACGAAGGCAACTTTCAGGCCATATACATATTTATTGCTGGATTAAAGTACTTTTTTTTCTCTGTTCCGACTTTATACCTGTCATTATTATTTATCCGTGAAGAGGAAGAAATAACATGAGTTGGAGAACATTTTGAGCCGCTGAAAGACATGTCCTAAAAACGCGGAAGCGCCCCATACCTACATACATGCATGCATGCATATATATATATATGTGTGTGTGTGTGTGTGTAATGTTTTAAATAAATAAATTGTTATCACTAGATAGAGTGTTTACTTATTATGCGGATTTTACGTTTCATGTTTTTTTTTTAATCTTCTGACATAAATACACTTTTTCAACATTGTTTTTGGGTCACATTTCTTTTCATACCATTAATCTGATTCGATGGATTACAACATATGGACCACTCATGTTTGAGCAAGGCAAAATCTTCCATTTGAGGATGAAATATTATAATAAATACAGCATACTAACAAGCATGATACACTTCCTCAAATTAGAGATTCGCAACATGTCAACGAAAAGACCTTCCGCACAGGAACCAGTTATACCGCTGTGTGAACAGAGTTGTGGTTTAGCAAATTTTTACTAAAGTAATTGTTAAAGTGCTCTTTAGGTGTGTATATTTTTTTAACTGTTATGAAAAACGATTTCGTCGTATTTCCATCATACAGCGCTTCCAGATGCCAAACGGCCATCCCGATGGTACCGGCCAGGCACGACATCGTAATATTTTGATGAGCGAAAGCGAACCAGTTTATCAACATGACTATGACATTCTTTGAAATACTAATCAGTGATGTAGCATATTATTAATATTAAAATATATTATTAATGAAAATAAGTATTTAATTAATTCTTGTTGCTTTACTTTCAGATTCCGGTATTCTAGAACTCTTCAAATGGAGACCTGATTGGTGTTTTTTCTCCTTGGTCTGTCCCTCCTTCTTGACCTTTCACAACAATTTTGTATGGTATCAGTATAAATTAATATCACCGCATGTGTCTTAATCACTAGGAACATTCACAAAAGCCATCATCAAAGACTGTTCTTTGAGAGCAACTGGTAGTATTCCCTGGAGACTGAGTGACAACAAGTCTCCCCAGATTTTCAGTACTCTCAACCTCTTTTGATTACCTTTTGCAGAATAATTTGCGTTATCACAACAGCCGCTTACCATTAGTTTTCATTTTTCATTGGTCTTCACTGGAATTTGGGTGGCAAGAAGTCTTCTTTGCACATCTCCACCGGCGGTTTAGCTTGTGCTTTCTCTCCTAGTTCTTCCCCTCCTCCTTGACCTTCATTATTTGGTGTGGTGCCTGTATGGTGATACTCTCAGGAAAAGAAAGGTGGGTGCGGTTTTTCATTTATACAGTTTCAGTTTTCATGATTTAATGTTATGTTACTTGTGCTTTGCATATGTAGCCGTTTCTGTATCCAGTTTGTGCGTAGTTTTTATTTGGTGTTAGTCTCCACATTCAAGTGTTTTCCTTAATATTTCAGCAGTTTTCATTATTGAAATACGTTGTATTTTCTCGGCCATCCCTCTGATTCCAATCTCTCCCATTCTTTTTACAAAGTTTTTGGTATCGTTCCTAGCGTCTTTTCCTTCCTGTTAACTATTAATACATCCGACCTTCTTGCTTGTATGGATTTATCCGTTTATATATCCATGCCCCATAATCTTGTGAATTTCATTTTCCATTACAGCTGCCGGTTTGTGTTTGTACAATTTGTCTGTGTGTTCATAATTCATTTGTTTGAATAATTGCCAATGCACCACCCTCCCTACTTAATCGTGTCTATTTTTATATTCTTTTGAGGCCAGTTTGCTGCATTCGCATATAATGTGGTTTAATGTTTGGCCTCTTTGTCCGCAGAGTCTGCATTTGCTGTTTTCTTGTGTCTTGTCAATCTTTGCTTTGTTTTTTATTAGTGTTTCTAGTTCTGTCATTTTTTTTTTTTTTTTTTGCAAACAGTTTCAGGTCATAGATTATTATTATTATTATTATTATTATTATTATTATTATTATTATTATTATTATTTCTCTTTTCCCCTTTTTATTTATCTATGGCTAGTCAGTATGCGTTAGTTATGTGATTTGGTTTCCGCATTCATAGGATTTTCTTGGTATTTACACTGCTTTCGTACGTTTTGTCGTTTAAATTTTCCCTTTTCTCCTAATCTTTTTGCCCGTTTTTTTCCGAGCCTGTTCCCAGTGATCCTACTGTTACATGTTAAGGACCCTACTTCAATAGCAATTACATTAGCTAGTATCGATTTTAGCAAGTGTCATACTGAGTGCAGTATAACCCATAGCATCAAAATAGAATCATTCTCAGTGTAAAATAATGTAGGTGACATAAAAAGGGACGTGCAGAGGGGGTACAAGAGGTGCCCAAGCAACTGCCCGTTTTGCTCCTGTTTTAAAAATGCCCTTTTCAGCGGAATGTATTATAAGAATGTGCACACCAGTACTATATTTTTGCCGTTTTTCGTTTTTCACTTGAAAGTTTTCTGCACGTCATTGGACGTAAAGTTAAAGCAGAGACAACAGCTTAAACAGTAGACAAAATAGACTTGAACGATGGTAGATAGCGTCACGTTTACGAGCTGAGAAAAACAGGTTTTTAATCAGTTGCTCAGTGGACGCCGTGCAAATGAGACACGGCCAACAGTGTAGAAACTTCGATAATCTAAGCGAAGGGATATATCGAGATCTCTGTCTGTGTGCGGCACCCATTTCAGTGAGTTAGAAAATTAAGAAATAAATAATTGGCTAAACGGACATTGGTCTCTTTCTATCTTTTTCTCTCTGTCTCTCTCACACATACACACACACACACTCTATTTCTCCTTTTTTTCTCTCACCTCTCTTAAGTCGAATCTCTCCAAATATAACTATTTATGGAGACTCTCAACGAATGTTGATAATACCAAAAAGAGGAAAGGATGCCCCAGACCCCTTAAATACACTTCCCCTGTGTGTAAACGACATTTATTCATTTTGTTATCAAAATGCAACGCCTTACTGCCATTATATGGTGTTTCTTCATGTTCCAGATACCTATTAGTTTTCTACTGTGTTTTATGTATTTACTTCGTTTGTCTACCTCATTTATCCTTACTCTTTGATCTGCTAAAACAGTGAAATCGATGTTTTGGCAGGTGTTTTCCTATCATTGACTATTATCATGTCAGGTATCCTTGATTGGATGAGTGTCTGTTTTAACTTTTATATCTGTTATGGCCTTGCAAGTCGGTAATAAATAAGACGGAAACAGTGGTATGATTAACAAAATATATATGAAGAATAGTTTCTTACAGAAGCACGCATCATTACACGTCATAATTGGGCCATAACTGCTACGAATTGCAGTTATTTAGGTTCTTCACACTCCGAAATTGGAACTTCGATCAGAAAGCGATTGCAAGTGCAACATGACACCAAATGAATGGGGCGAGTCAGTGTTATCTATTTCTTTCCCACCACAGGAGAATGTAACTCAAGTTAAAAAGGCGAGAAGAGTCAAGCCAGCGCCCATAAAGGAGGAGCAATCCGGTATTTTAAAAATTACCTGGGTAGCCCCGTTGTCTATCTCGGTCGGGATATTTCAAGAGTAAGCAATAATCTTACTCCATCGAAAAGACACGGGCTGAGATAATGGATCTCTTAGGACTACTCAGAACGAATGCCTCAGCCTATCAGATAAAAGTCACGCGAAATGACTTAGATTTTGCCGGACTAAATGTTGGTATTTGAATCTCGACTGATATGTATCAAAAATCAAAGATGAATAACACGTCGTGTGAGATGGAATTATATTTATAGTCTTTGGTAAGTTCATTATTCCTGAATTCCGTACAGATTTCCAGAATTCCACCGAAACATTCCCGAGTTTGATAAGATATACTCGAACAAGGCAGGGGGTTACATCGACCGAAACGTTGTGAAAATAATACATAAAATAAAAAAGTAGTCTGAAGAATCCAAATAATTTTTTCCTGTTATAATATTTGGAATTTTAGTTAATATTAGCATTTATTTTTTTTTTTTGTTTTTGATATATTTTTTGTTTTTGATATATTTTTTGTTTCGAGAATGTAAGTTATCTTAGCCAATGAAAATCGAGGTATTCGATTGCTGTTATTTGTTATCAACTCGCATAGGAATTTCATACACTTGATCGGAAACAGCTTACTTAGCATGTGCTTGAAAAAACTCTGCTCTTACACAGTAGACATTTTTCTTTGACTCATTTGTTCAGGTTTACCGAGCCAAATAGTTCGCCGTAAAAGGATTGTTATCTTGAAACTGTTGCGGTAGTAATTGCGTCACCATAAATCCCACCAAATTATTTTTTCTCAACACTTTAAAAAACATTTTAATCGTAAAATAAAAATGATGTTTTGTATGATTTGGATTGTTCGTAGTAGAGTTCTCATCTTGATTTTTATTCGAACAACATTTCAGCCGATGTAATATCCAACTTTCTTCAGCTGTATCTTGCCGAACTCAAGAATCTGTCGAACTCGGGAATCTGTCGAACTTGGGAATCTGTCGAACTTGGGAATCTGTCGAACTCGGGAATCTGTCGAACTCGGGAATCTGTCGAACTCGGGAATCTGTCGAACTTGGGAATCTGTCGAACTCGGGAATCTGTCCAACTCGGGAATCTGTCGAACTTGGGAATCTGTCGAACTTGGGAATCTGTCGAACTCAAGAATCTGCCGAACTCAAGAATCTGTCGAACTCTGGAATCTGTCGAACTCTGGAATCTGTCGAACTTGGGAATCTGTCAGACTTGGGAATCTGTTGAACTTGGGAATCTGTCGAACTCGAGAATCTGTCGAACTTGGAAATCTGTCGAACTCAGGAATCTGTCGAACTTGGGAATCTGCATGGAATTTCGAACGGAACTCTCATTTAATCCACTCTCTCGTTTCGTAGAAATCTTAAGTAACTCACAAGTGTATTTTAAGTAACGCCTGCACTGGGTATTGAATCTTCAACCTTTAGAAGAGTGTAACTTACAAGTAAATTTTACCAAGTACTTTTCTAGTACGCCACGAGTTATTGCGGAGAATTTTAGTATGACTTTTGGGAACCTAATCCGCAGAGTTTCAATAAAAGGGTCCAGTTCCAAATTTCGTGTTGATTACCGAGTTCGATAGAAAGATTACCAACATCGACAAGGTACGCCGAAAGAAGGTCGAGGCTTATATCGACCGAAACATTGTGAAAATAACACTCAAAATGATAGTCCGAATGAGATGAATTATGAATCCTCAAAAACATTCAGTAACATAAATATGTTTTGATAATCAAACTATTAAAGCTGATGCATTAGAAGGTCTGTTGCGTGTATCCGGGTTTCATCGATCTGGTCATGCGGGATCTGGTATAGAAACCGGGAGGTGGAAACAGCTCTACAACACCGTTCATATAGGTTCATATTCGTTCATATTGCAAATGTTATTTCCAACGTATTTTTTTTTTTCAGGCAAAAATTTAAACATGCCTATATTTGAAATTAATCCAATCAGCAATATATCGAAACGAGTAAATTAAGCTTACTGCTAAGAAAAGGTTCATGATAGCTAAGTGGTTAAAGACACGGACTTAACATTCAAGTTCGAATTCAGTTCGTTCGACACAAACACTTTTATCAAATCTGGTGAGAGGGGACCTTTTATCCTTCTTACTACCTCTTTCTTACAAAGGAAAAATTACTAGTCTTTCTCTGCTCTATCGTTATTTACATGACAAGTACTTGAATGGACTTCAATCTATGGTCTCTCTCTGCAAAACACTCGCAACAAATACTCGTCTATCTACAGCAACTGACCATAATCTCCATTACACTCTATCAGTACTTAAAACTAAACGAAAATTCAATGAGTAACATTCCTTATCCGTCTCTAGAACACAATAGAACGGAGCTTCTTCCCAGCTGGCTATAACATTGTCGTTTTCAAATCTAATGTAAAAAAAAGTTCTTGTTGGGCCGCCGTCTTAAATAATTAAACGCTAAGTTCCACCAATGTAGATCATAACGGTGTTTCTTACACTCTACACGAAACTCATTAACCCTTATCCTCGAGTGGTTATTAGACTTTGGTAAGCGGTGAACATCTAGTTAAAAAAAATCAACACTTGACGTCGTGTCTAACCTTTCGCGAAGGGGATAATTTTAATAAAGGCCCATGTTTCAAATTCCTGAAAAGTCACTACACCGTTGTCAACAGTTATTTAAAGACGTTTTAAAGTGCAGTTGTCGGGGCGTTTTATTGATAATGCCTAAATCCGGGTAACCAATCCGAATATAAATAACTGAAATTACAATTCCTTATCAAGAAAGTCTCCATCAAATATTTGTACTGGTTTTCTTGTTTTTAGTAACAATCCCTTTATTTTCTTTAGATAATTGGCTTGTTTGCATGACCTTTGGGGCGGTCGGTGGTATCAACCGTCAACAAAACACTATTTTTTTCCAAGACAATCCAGATGTTCTAAACAAAAGTGAACGCTCGGATTTCTGGCGTCCGTTATGGCACTTTGGTTCGTCACGACGATGATTGTTGATAACAAAAATAAAAACGGAAAATAAGAAAACAAGAAATGAGAATCGCAATTCTACACTGATACTTTATATATTAAGAGAGCAATAAGCGGTAAAAAATAAAAATGATAAAATCAAAGAGTGTCGAATTATGGATAGCATCCCCAATGTTCAATATTTTGCGACACAAAACCATTCCAGTGACGTCACAATTTATATTTCGCATTGCGCTAGGTGGAAAGCATAAAAAGCGGCGGTTGTTTTTCCTCATTATTTACGGTGTTACGAGGCTGCTACCAAGCTGTCTACGATTTTTTTCAAGTCCAAGGTAAACAAATTCTTGTTGAGCCGCTCTCTTAAATAACCAAATTCTTCCCAATCACTATCATTGTTACTAGCGGGACCTGTGGAAATTCCACAGGGAATCCATTCATATGTAATATATTGATGTGGGCATTTTGTAGATGTTCAGTGTAAATGGAGACGCTCTGATATTATTGTAGCTTTTTTGTTAAAACTGCAAAAGTATTTCTCTAAGTGAGAACGAACGCCCGGTAAAGCCCGGTTGTAAAGTACCTTCAACCATAATCGAAACCGAAACCAAAACTTATGAAGAATACTTGGTAAAATTATTTATGACAAAAAATAGAATAACATAACAATTAAACGACCTAGATGTTAGCGTGAAACACAGAAGAACACACACACTATCGTATTAATACATGGACTAAAGGGACCTGTAGAAATTCCACAGAGGACTCATTCATATGTAATATATTGATGTTGGCATTCTGTAGATGTTTAGTGTAAATGGCTCTGTAGCTTTTTCGTTAAAACTGAAAAAGTATTTATCTAAGCTAGCACAAGCGCCTGGTAAAGCCCGGTCGTAAAATACGCTTAAATATGATATTTTAATTATTGCAGATTTTGTATATATTATTATAGAGTTAAGTTGCGATTTCAAAAATAAAAAAAAATATCCATATGATTTATCTATATGGTGCATTAGCTTGATTTGAAACCGAAATAAAGACTTATATATATATATATATATATATATATATATATATATATATATATATATATATATAACTTGAGTTCTTTCAGTTATAATTGAAACCGACGCAAAAACTTATGAAGAATTCTTGACGAAATTATTTATATTAAAAAAAAAGATTATTTAAGTGCCAAAACTTATGAGAATATTTGGTAAAATTATTTATAAAAGAACATACACGCTATCATATTAATATACAGATAAGCAGAAATAAAAGGAAATAACTCTAAAATAATACAGTTGTAAAAAAAAAAACTAAGACATTATTTACGATATTGTCCTTGTAAAGTTATAATTTTTCTATTGTTCATTCATGTTCATACGAAGTGTTCTGGCTAATTCTTATAACAAGCAACAAATGACATCATTCTTATAAAAAACCACAACCATTATTACCAATCATCACAGTGTTGTGTCACCGTCCACCTGACACTTATTTAACCCTAACCTATAATGACCCTTGACCGTTGACATTTGATAAGTGGTGACACCTTAGTAAAATATTAAAAAAAAAACAAAAAACAAACAAACAATAAAACAATAAATTTTCCAGTTAGCCTTTGGGTCAAGATCAAAGTGTAGTATCTGTTCTTCAGATGCTACACTTTAATTTCTTGTTCTCTGTTAGTGGAGGAGAAATCCTACATAACTGAGACAATTTTTATTTTTGTTCCTTTACTCCACATTAAAAAAACGACCCTGGTGTCTAACTCTGTCCCGTGGGGAGGCATTGTAAATAGGAACAATAAAACAATAAAGAGTTGTTTTCGCATTTTTACTATTTTTTTCTGTGTACACTTACCGATTATGTCACTACGAAAAATTGTTTTTGTTAACCAGATATTTAAAATTTTGGAATAGTAATCATTTTTCTATATGACGTTAACGTAAAATGATCGCTCGTTTCTTGCCCAAACACAAACTTCTTGACGCATGAGATTTCCGGACAGAGTCACGTACAAGTAATTATAAAAATTTATTTTAAGGTTACGATGTACTAACCAATTTTTCTTCTTTTTATTGGGGGATGAGTGAAATATATTTTGAGAGTGTGTGTGTAGATGTAAATAATCCCCGCCATATTTTTTTCTAATTTTAATTTTTTTTTTTTTTTTTCGAAATTTGAAAAGATGATGCTCAAGTAATATTTTCTTTTTAACTTTTTGGGTCGAACCATATTTTATCTTATTTAACCCTTTTAGAATTCGTCGTTCGATTTTTTTTTTTTTTTTTTTTGACGTTGCTTTTTTGGTTTTTTTTTTTCAATTTTTACGTAGGTTTTCTTTTGTATTTTTTTTTAATTATGCTTTTGGTATTTGGTTTTACATATCTTCTTTAAAATAAGACATTTTCTATAGAGGCAATACAAATTAATTAATGGCGTTAACGAGCTGTTGTTAGACGCCAAATTCTGTTGCATGGACAAATCGTGCGCTCGGGGGTTGTTTGGACATAATTTCCAGCACTATACAAACGTGGTAGGAGGGGCAATATAAGCAACAAAATTTTACAATATTATCAAAAAGTTTCACTAATTTATATAAATTACTCCCAAATAAAAACTAATCATATCATTTGTGCGCTATTTTGAATAAGTATTTGAGAATTTTAGAAATTAAAAAGAAAATAAGAAAAAGAGCAAAAAAATAAAAATTGGAAAATAAAAAAAAAACATATATATAATAAAAATTCCTTTACGCCTACAGACAGTAGTGTTTCGTCTTTACGCAATCATCATTGTAGGATGATAATTCCTGCCAGTCGGGAGATTCAAACCCAGCCACAAAGCCGCGTTTGATTCCATTTACTAAGCCTTTACCCTAGTGCCACCAAACAGTTCCCACGAGAATAAAGTGACTCAATAACTAATAAACACTCAATGAGGACGCAGACATTAACAATCCAGAGTGTTCGAACGACGATGATTGGTTTTTATTTACCAATTTTTATTTCTATTGATGAATATGTATACTGAATTTATCCGAATCATATAAATACAGTAGATTTTGAAATAATAAACAGTTTCTTTTTTGGAGACAAGGACGATTGTCATAAGTAAAGATAACATGAATAGATTAGTCTATTTAATCTGAAGCAAAAGAAAAAATGTTTTCAAAATCTGGAACATTTTTTTGTTGTTTGTTTAAGGGAGTAGTGTCGGATCAACACTGCTGGGGAACCATTATTTAATATACTGTTTTGTTTTTAAATCCCCGAAACAGTGTTCCGTGGTAAACAACTGATGATCCCTGAAAATTTAGGACTATTATGAATTCGAGAAAGCAAGTTGATTCAGCGATTGAAGGAGACTAAATGACTTACTGACAAAATAATTTTTCAACGAAGGACTTAAAAATTGCATATAGTTTTCAAGGTTTTATGTATAAAAATCACTTGTGTATCTGTCAGTGTGTGTGTCTGTGTGTGTACTTGTGACTTCATACTCTATAAACACTGAAACAGCTGGGCCGAATTTTTTAAAATTTCACGCAAATGTAGTCTATGTGTCTTGGAGTGTTCGTAAATATGTTTAATGCCTTAGATAAGTATCAAAAATCGATAATCGAAAAATTCGACCAAAGAAGAAAGAGTTTGAATTGAGACAAAGTTAACGCCCTTATACACCGCCTAATACTGCAAGTGCATTTTAGAAGTTTTATCGCGGCACAAACAGAGAGTCCACCGTATAAAATCAACAGTC
Organism: Euprymna scolopes; assembly: GCF_053919585.1. Taxonomy (NCBI): domain Eukaryota; kingdom Metazoa; phylum Mollusca; class Cephalopoda; order Sepiida; family Sepiolidae; genus Euprymna; species Euprymna scolopes. The sequence continues at coordinate 65,614,608 of NC_136498.1, read as the reverse complement.
GGTTCTTTGATAAAAGAAGGACGCGTTCGAAATGAATATCCCTGTATAGAGCACAGTTGAACCATAATACGTGACTTTTGCATTTGAAACTTTGATTCAAGTTATTATATAAATAATAGGTTCATTAAATCAACAGTCAGTTCTTCACTATGCAATGTAGACTAGATTGTATTGGGGACTAAGTCACTGCGGCGAGGCACGTGAAGCTTCCTCCTAGTGCATCGCGGTGGATACCAGACGAGCAGATAATTAATTGATTTGATTAAGAAATGGGTGATTTCACCGATTCCGATCACAATAAAAGTATTGGGAGTGTGGAACATTCGCTGATCATCATTCAATCCCGGGCAACGTCATGTCTCCCTGCTCGTAAATAAGTAAGGATTGGTCTTTGGTCGGACATCAGAAACGAACTCGTAGCATTCATGTTCACTCAACGTAAATATCGATTAACCCGACAAGCAATTAAATCTCATTTGATGTCAGATAGCTGTTTAATCTTTCCGTGCATTATTGTACTTTGGAATTTCCTTGCCACATTCTGCTTCTTCGACTGTAATAACATACAGAAATCTAAGTGTAACGCAAACAGGCATCTTGCTGCTCAACTCCCTCTAAGAATGGTTTCTTATTCACAATAATCCCTTACGTCTCAGTGATAATTTGTCTTGTTTAGGGTGAATTTGATATTAAAACCTTCTAGGGGTCTAGAGAAATAAAGAGAGAGATACACATAGCGCGCGCACGCGCAAGAGTGAGACAGAAAGAAAAAAAGGCATTTTTCTTCGTTGGTGCTTAGAAGCAGTCTGTTGACTGTTCTATAATTCTCTAAGTGTCTGGAAGTAGTCCTTCAATACTTCGGTCGAAATTAATACGCCCTGAAGACTGATTCTTCTCATCGTGTGGCTAAATCACTTCGCAAGGGCTGCTCTCCGCAGGAAGAAAAAAACAAATCTTAATGCTTACGACAGATACGGTTAAAAAAATTAAAGGGTTCATTCTCACTTGTTGTTAATGTAATTCCAATATGATATTATTTGTAACGCCTAAAACTGTGTCCAGTCGAAGGAAAACCAAAAGCTTTTATAGTCAATAACAGAATATCATTTTAATTAGAATTCGTTGAGATGAGTATTATTTATTAATTTTTATTTATTGCGGATTATTATCCTCCTCTTTTTCTTAATTGTTTCACGACGTTTCGTCCAACTATTCCTCCGCAATAAATAAAAAATAATAAATAATACTCATCTCAATGAATTCCAATCAAAATAATATATACCATTCGATATGGGACCAACTATGGAAGATCAGATAATAAATAAACATGAATTTATAAGACCAAAAATTTCAACCTTGATCACCCTTCGGTGCCCGTGTCGCAGTTGATAGAGACGTTGAATCTCTATGGTTCCAGGTGAGAATTGTCTGAAGATAGCGGTTTCAATCCTACCCAAAGCCGGCCAGAAGCTTACTTGGCCAAAACGTGGTGAGACGACAATAACTACGGAAGGCAGTAATTGCAGTGGATGCAGTCAGGAGATTCAGAGTTCCTATCTGTCGCGATTACCACCTGACGAAGGTCAGAGAAATAGTTGGCCGAAGCGTCTTGAAACAACTAAGAAAAAGAGGAGGATAATAGTCCGCAATAAATAAAATTCATAACAGAATATTTTAATCATTTAAGTTAGCTGCACCGTTGGGTGTAGGTTGGAGAATGTTGAACAGTTTTTAATTGAATAATGGAAGTAAGCAAATATTATTATTATTTATTTATTTTTATGTTTTTTTTTAATTTTTTGACTGCCGAATAACGACAGATATATTATCTTCAGACAAAGTCAGCTGATGACCGTGGGTCAAGTGGACATAGGCACGAGAGAGATAAGGAGGACCTTTACTCGTAGCTGCCAGGAAATTCTCTTACCACTCTGCGCGATTCCCAAAGGGACTTAAGTTGAAATAAATATTCCTTGAATGCTAATTGTCTATCGTATGACCAAACCCCCTTACAGGGGCTGCTCTCCGCAAGATGAAAGTAATGTCAGTGCTTATGACTGTTACACTCGTACATTGTAAAACCACACGCAAAACCAGGATTAATTCGAATGAATGCCATAAATGACCCCTAGTACTTGCAAACAAGAATCTTACCAGGCCTCACTTTACAACTGGGACCCGAAGTATTCAACTACAGAAAGAGTTGTCTGAAAACAGCAATACATTACATGCCTTCGCCATCTGTTAAGATTCGGCTCAGTTTACAGATGGTGAACAAGAGAGTTGATAAGGCCATCGAAGACGTCCGTCGGGTTTTCTACGAAACGCTTAAAAGCTAAGGTTATGAGCAAACAAAGCGTTCCTTGTGTCATGGTACTGAAGTTTTATGTTGTTTTTTCACTTTTTTTTAACAAAGCAGACAATACGGGACCGACACGTACGCCTCGTACACCGTCCAAAGGCCGTTGATTTAATCGGTGTACAGAATTGCGAGTTACATTTTTTTTTTTGTAATTACTCGTATTTGATTGGCTTGGTTGTTCTTCTGGCGGCATCTCTTCTCATTCACCTCGTGAACTACCACCTTCCCTATTTTCTAGATTTTCTTGCCTTTTTTTTGGGGGGGGGGTGAACGATATCGTAAGTGCGTTCTATTTTTATGTTTTATTAATTTAGTTTTCGTCTCTCTCTCTCTCTCTCTCTCTCTCTCTCTCTCTCTGTATATATATATATATATATATATATATATATATATATATATATATATATATATATATCCTTTTTGTCCGATTTTTCTTTTTGCCTTTCCTTTTATTTCTGATAACTCTGCTCCTTTTCATCTTTTAACTTTTTCGCGTAAAAGTTTAGACTATATCTCACGGGTGGAATTTGTTAAGACATCCTGTATTACTACTAGCAGAGCCATCTGGCGTTGGTAGGGATGCATGGATAATGAAATAAAAGAGTTAAAAGTTTATAAAACATCTAGCCTTTAAAACTTATCTTTTCTGTCTTCGACTATACCGCCCCCCTCCCTCCCTCTCTCTCTCTCTTTCTACCTCTGCTGTCTAACTCTTTCTGCGTACATACCCTCCTCTCTCATTCTTCGTAAAGACTGCACTCTCTCTTCTCTCTCTATTCTTTCTCTCTATTCTCTCTCTCTCTTTCTTTCTTACGTTCCAACTATTCTCTTTCCTTCCTTCCTTCCTATCTTTACCTCTCTCCATTTTTCTCTCTAAAACTTTCTCCGTACAAACTCACCCTTCTCATTGTATCACTCTCAGTAAAGAATGATATTCTTTCTGCCTCTGTATGATTATCCTCTTCATTCTCTCTCTTTCTCTCTTTCTCTCTTTCTTTTTCACTCTCTCTTCCTTTATACGGACTTCTCACTGCTCTCTCTCACTTCCCTTAAAATCTTATATTGTCACCCTTCTCTCTCTTTCTTCCTCTCAGTACCTCTGCTTCCATACCGAACCCCCTCCCTTTCACTATCCATTAAACTAACCTCTGATCTTTCTCTCTTCCTTTCTCTCTCCTTATCTTGTACTAAACTTGTGTATCACATCAGAATAGATCTCACGAAATCTAAGATAGTTTAATAGCTTATCTAAAAGACCTTTCATCGAAAAAATGTTATCATTTATATCTTTACCGAAACTCTGCCTCACATTCGATCTAAACTTACCAAAGATTTTGGATAAGGATGTGTCATTCGTCACTGTCAAATATATATATATATATATATATATATATATATATATATATATATATATATATATATATATATATTGTTTTGACAAAAAAGCAAGACAACAAGTAATGGATTGATAGAAACAAATAGTGTATTTCCTCTATAGTTACAATTGTTTCAAGACTATTCGGGCAAATTCAAACATTATGTCGTTTGAAAATTTTCACAAAAACAGCTTTTCGTCAAACATATTGAATAAAAAACACTTTAACAATGAAACATTATGGAAACCATTTCCCATGTAAAGAAAAGAAAACAAGCGAAAATATTTACCTATATCTCATCCTTGCAAGGATGAGATATAGGTCAAAAATATTTATCTATAAATCCTATTTGTCCGAATAGTCTTGAAACAATTGTAACTAACGATGAAATACGCTATTTGTTACTATCAATCCATTCATTAAAAAAATATATGAATGGTCAATTATGAAAGATGATAATTTTGTAGCTTACAGATTGTCATCTCTTATGGGCTTAAAACTTATGGGTATATGAACAATTACTGAATTTTCAATTATATACACCCAGTAAAATTCGAAATACTATAAATAAGATTATATATATATATATGTATATATATATATATATATATATATATATATATTGTCCAAAACTAAGGGACAAAATTTTAAAACCTAATATTTGTTAGAAATAACAAGTATAAAAAGCTGAAATTTTGACAGCTGATAGTCATTATCATTCATAATAACATACTAAAATTTGAATCATTTGCAAAGGATAGGAAAAGAATTATGACAATTATTTGTTTATTTTCAATTAGGAACGTCCAAAAATTAGGGACAAAATTGAGAAAAACAATGTAAACTGTATGCTATATTCAAATTTTTTGATTTCCTCTAAAGAATAAGTCTTACTTAGTCATTTGTAAACGTTGCATCAGCCGGCACCGTGGCGAAACGCTAAAAACTTGATTACTCTGTGAGACAAGCTATTGTGAAGTTACACCAAGAAAAGCGAGAACTTGAATGCATACTAGACACTGTCCTCGAGTGTCTAAGGTCTCTCTGTACAGAGGTTTGTCAGAACAACCTGGCACGAGGATACTTTTTCCAAAGAAGTAAACCCTGACCAAATATTCAAAATCACATAGTATTCGCTGCCCAAATAAGATCTCCTCACTATGGCTAACCCACAGTAGCTTTTACGAGGAATGGTGTACCTCTCCAAGTGATGTTACCTCAAGTAATAGCACGAAGCTGGATACTCCACCAGACTATATAAATTCTTGTCCTGGAATCCAATAAGACCAACAGACCAACATAAAAGATATACTGCAACGTATAAAAATAGTTAATTGGGGAAAGGAAAATTATGTTCTCAATTTCTTTACTAACTCAGTGTTTGAGAGATAAAGAACTTAAATGGAACATTCGAATGTCGATGTATCTCATATAGATTTCAAGTGTTAGCCCAAGGTAGTGGGCCCCTTGATTTCTGAGAACTTCGACTGAAGTAAAATGAAACAAACGATTAGAGAGATTTCAGAGAAAGTGAAACGTTTCAAGAGTGTTGTAGGCAGGGTTGTTAAATCCTACACTCATACTGGCAAAATAGTTAGTGCTTATAAAACCGGCAGATCATGCAAAACTTCGGCAAGAGAAAATCGAATAATGCAGCATATGTCATTAAAGGACCGTTTTAAGTCTTGCATAGAAATTAAAAGGGTTAGTGTGTCAAGACAGACTGTTTCTTGACAACTGCAAGAAATAGGGCTATTTAATCGAATCCCCAGGGAAGAAACCACTTGTTAGTTCGGAGAATAAGAAGAAGAGATTAAAGTTTGCAAACACGTATGTAATTAGGACATGAAAATTGGGCAAATGTATGTTTCAGTGATGAAACCAAGTTTAATCTATTTGGAAATGATGGAAAAACGATGTAAAGAGATGTATTGGTGAAAGATTAAGTGCAAAGTGTAATAAGAAAACTCGTGTAAACGCGTAGATCTATGAAAACATTGTTCAAGATCATGCTGTGCCAATCATACAGAATTCAAGTTTCGATAGGGCTACCTTTATGCAAGATAATGTCCCATGTCGCAAAGCAAAGGTGGTAATGAGTTACATTAGCAATCAAGATTTCGAATTATGGATTGGCCACCGCAAAGTCCTGACTTAAATCCAATGTAAAATCTTTGGAAGACCTTAGGAGTGAAAGTTATGGAAAGAAATCCCACTAACACGGAGGATTTGTGGGTGAAACTTCAAGAAGAATGGTCTAAAATTAGTATCGAGGATTGTCAAGAACTTATTCGTTCTTGTAGTCGAAGATGTGCAGCTGTCATTGGGAGCAAGGGCACATTTACTAAATATTGATTGTATATGTATTTTTATTGTTTTTTTTTGCTGTTTACATTGTTTTCTCAAATTTGTCCCTTACTTTTGAACGTTCCTATTTTGAAAATGAATAAATAATTGTTATGATTTATTTTTTATACTATGCAAATGATTCAAATATTAGTATGCTATTATGGATTATAACAACTACCAGTTGTAAAAATTTCAACTTTTCACAGTTGTTATTTCGAACAAATATAAGGTTTTAAAATTTTGTCCGTCAGTTTTGGACGCTACTGTATATATGAATGTACGATATATATATATATATATATATATATATATATATATATATATATATATATATATATATATATATATATATATATATACGTTTTATTTTTTATTACCGTATCTTTCTGTTAAAATTTTTTATTACCGTATCTTTCTGTAAAAGTCTGAGGAAGCTACGAACGGCAAAAAAAAAAAAAAAAACGTCCAGGTAGCTGAAACAATAATGTAACTTAACAGAAAGATACGGTAATAAAAATAAAACGCATATTGCTCTCCAACAGTATTGAGCACTTTTTCGGTTTTTATTAATTACCATTTCTACTATATATATATATATATATATATATATATATATATATATATATATATTTATATATATATATATATATATATATATATATATATATATATATAAAGAAAAATTTAAAGTTAAATTATTTAAATTAAAATATTTGCAACATATTTATTATTAAACAAGGGATACAAAATATATTAATTGCTCCCCTGACAAATTTCCCCTGGAAATTTTTAAAATTTTGCACAAACATTAAACAGGATATGAGTAAAAAAAAGTAACAGAACGGATTTTCTCCGGTTGCCCCCTAGGGGTGCCTTTCGGGTTAAAATGGCTAAATTGACACTTTTGTGCTTATTAAAAAAAATTGATGCCTTGGATTTTTATAAAACTTTCTGGAAAGTTGTAACTAACTGATTTCTATATAATTATGTTTAATTATAATTCGCGATTACTCTTGGGTGTGCCTCAGGGGGTTATTTAGGGCTAATAAAAACACACTATTTTGGGGACTATTTTACCATGTTTGTTCAAAATTGTCTGTGTACAGTTTTGTATGGTACTGAACTCAAATTTAAATATGTTAAGGCCTTCGGGACTTTGGGGGCTAAGTGTGGGGGGTGAAATGAATGACTGTCATTTCTTTTTTTGCATGGTACAGAACTCAAATTTACTTATGTTAAGGCCTTAAACTGCACCGTTTGTTCATTTTCACCAGAATTTGATGTCCTCTGGGTACTTTTGAGGCTAAATGGGGGGGGCAATGCTGAACTTAGTCATTTTTATGCCTCGTTCACTGTGCACTCACGGGGGTCGATGCATGCTTAACTGTTTTTTTAACCAATAGATTTTCAACAAATGGATGATCTCATCAAGAAAATGTATTTAGTAAAATAATGTGATAAGCAGAATAAGTTTTGCTTTTTAATTCATACCATTGCTCTATCTCGTATATTGAGGGCTGTTTTTTTTATCTGATTGGGACTTTCTTATAAATATAGATACTGATATTTATATTGAATATTAGCAGGAAGACCCAACGTTGCCCGGGATTGAATGATAATCACACTCACAATTTTTCACACTCCTATATATTTATTATTATTGAACTCCGTGAAATCGCCCGGTGGGAAGCTTCACACGTCTATATGCAGTAACTTATCCCAAAATATATGATATTATACATTGCACTGTAGAGAAGCTACTGTTTATTTTATAAAATTATTTTATATAAACTTCTTTCAAGTTAGCGAAAAAAAAACATTAAGAAAGTTACGTGCGAGGTTTGAATCTACAGAATAAAACACGTAAATTTTCAAGTCTGATAAAATTCTTTGCAGTTAATAAAAACAAATTTAAGAAATTTTTGTACCTACGGACCACGCCATGAAAAAGAACTAAAAAAAACAAAAAGAAACACTCTATCAACTTATCCACAGTAGACTTTTCGCGGCCCGTTGTTCTATCATTGTTGCTAAGCGACGACATGGAAAAAATGGCTTTACCGATGATAGATAAATTAAAATAACAGTTTCCACTATCGATTATCGGTAATTATCGGGGTATTCTGAGACAAAACATAACTAATATCACTCACAGACTTATACACTAAAGTTTTGTAAATTTTAAAGAAAATCTGTTGAGCCGCTTCGGAGTCTATAAGGAACGAACTCACACACATAGACAAAGTTACATTTATATAATCGTAGAGATAATTTTACTGTATTACACAATCTGTAATCTGAAACTGTTTCCAAATGTTAGTTTATTTATATATATATATATATATATATATATATATATATATATATGTATATATATATAATTAATATTTTGAATTATTTATTATTAGGGCTATGACAACAGTATATTCTTTTCATTGTTTTGACTCTTGAGTATATATCCGTTAATATCTTATATGTTTTTATATAGACCGATATGATTCTCGGTTGATTGACTGTGTCTTACTGTGTCGGATATATACTTGAAACTCAAAAGAATGAAAAGAATATTCTGTTATCACAGTCCTATTTATTATTATACAAGTATTATAATTATTATATATATATATCATATGATTATTATTATTATGATTATTATTATTATGATTATTATTAATATATTATTGTAATTATATAATTATTTGATTTGTATATATAACTTTGCTTTGCTGTACGATGTTTATCTTACACATTTCGTAGAACTCGTTTCACCTTCAGATTAGGAAACTTTGACTAAACAGCGTGTTTGCAAAGTCGATAGACCAATTCCGGGATTATGTTCTATTAATTTTAATAATTAAATAAAAGTTCCCGTATGTGTACGCCTGGAAACGGCTGGTTTCCGATTGATAGGCAAATGAAACAACTACCGATCATCATGTTACACATGACACCTACGTCAATAGCGATTAAGTTTTTTTTTGTTTTTTATTACATTTTCACCCCAAACAAGTCACATTGCCACTTTGGTGTAGGGCGCTACTATCAGGGGCCACAACTACTGGGGTACTATGTAGGGATTTGGGCAGCAAGATGTTGGTTAACGTTGCACTTCTGCATGTCAGTACAGTTGGGGAAGCAGTGACCTGGAATGGTGGTGGGATTTTGCAGCTTGTCGGGTCTGTCGAGGGTGTTTACGTCGTAGGGGCACAAGTGCTTGGAGTTCATCAGAGCATTCACCATTAAAATACTTGTAGAACAGACAAAGGGATGCAACGTTTCATCGATGATACAGAGGCTGAAGCTTAGATGCCAGTTTAGGGCCTATCAGATTTGCGACTCTCTTTTGAACCTTGTCAAGGAGCGAGAGACTAGTAGCAGATGCACCAGCTCAAATATGACAGCAATACTCCATACATGGGCGAATAGTTGCCTTATAGAGGTACAGGATACTTTCGGGTGTTAGTAGTTTTCTAGCACGGTAGAGAGAGCCCACCTTCCTTGCAACGACCCTGGCAATGCCCTCGATGTAATTGTTCCAACTCATGTTTCCTGTGAACGTTAGGCCAAGGGGCTTGAAAGACGTACTCTCAGATAAAGAGTCGTTGGCCATTGCTATAGGTGGTAGAGAAGGTTTCTTGTAATTATTTAATGAAACTAGTTTAGTCTTGGCGGCATTGAACGTGACCATCCATTTTTGTCCCCATTCCACTACTGATTGGAAGTCATCCTCTAGTGTTTCTGCCATTTCTGTAGATATATGTTCATTTGTTTTCCTGTCGTGCCTGTTATAGAGTGTGGTGTCATCAGCATATATGCCCATCTCAGAAGCAATTTTGTCGGGGAGGTCATTTATGAATATCAGGAACAGTAGAGGTCCAAGGATAGACCCCTGGGGCACTCCCGCATTTATATCATATTGTTTAGATGTACGACCGTCGAGGACAACCTGGATTTTTCTCTTATCTAAGAAGGCTTTAATTATGTAAAGTATTCTACCAGTGATACCGTATGATCTAATCTTCCTGAGGAGACCCTCATGCCATACCCTGTAAAAAGCCTTAGATATATCTAGATCTATACGCTCTGTCCTCTCCCACTTTGTCCAGTGAATGGTATATACGTTCAAAGATTACAGTTAGGATGTCTGCTGTGGAACGGGATTGTCTAAATCCATATTGTTGGTCAGTCAGAAGTTTAGCATCTGTAAGGTGATGAACTAGAGTATGGTTAATTTAGGTCTCAAATATTTTGGCGAAAAGTGGGAGGAGGCTAATGGGGCGATAATTTAATGGGTCAGTTCTTTCGCCAGAATTCTTGAAAACTGGTACCACAGAAGCAGTTTTCAAGCAGCCCGGAAAGCAAGATACATTAAGGGATTTGTTGAAGAATTTGGAGAGAACTGGAGCTACTTCAGCTGAGCTCTTTTTTAATAGCACAGCTGAGATAAGATCGGGTCCACATGCTTTTGAAATGTCAAGGTTTTTTATGATAGCATGCACCTGAGCAGAGGTGATTTTCAGATCGTCTAGCGTGGCGTCTGTCCGCATAGGAAATTCAGGTAGGGGGTGGTTGGAAGGGTCCAGTGTGGAGTTTGAGGCAAACCGGCTGGCAAGCATATTAGCCTTTTCGGTTGCTGAGAAAACAACCTCGTGATTGTTGGTATGTGGGGAATTGTTTATTGCCCATTATTTACTACACTGTTGTAGATTTTCCAGAAGTCACAAGTTCCTAGTTTTTGTGCTTCGATGCGTTTTTTAGTGGTTTCCGTAAATTCTCGCTTAGCTGTCGCTATTTCTTTTTTAACGTTACTTCTAGCTTCTATGTACTTCTGTCTGTTTGAACTGGACTTATGTCAGTTAAATCTGCGGTATGCATGCTGCCTTTGATCAATGACAGTTGCACAAGTCGAAGTAAAACATTGGGGAGAGTGGGGCTTTCTATAGAATTTCCGCATGGGAACATGCTCTTCGATTGCAGTTTTTAACCATTCAGTGGTCTCGTTTGCACACTGTTCAGCAGGAAGAGAAAAATATTTCCCCATGGGCCATCTCTGATAAAATCTCTGATGGCTTCCCAGTCAGCCTTTTTATAATATCTCGTTGTTTTGAGCACTGGCTCTTCAGTTTTGGCTCTAGAGTAGGGCGATTTCAACCATTATCACTGCATGATCAGCGTTCCCAAGTGGGCTGTCGGCATTCGTTATACAAGCATCAGGAACTGTGGTCAAAAACAGATCTAAAAGTGATGCGTGTTGTTCTTCCTGGTCAGGGAAACGGGTTGGAAAAGTAACAATTTATGATAGGGAGTGAGATATAGAGAAGCTATAAGTTGTGCTGCCCGCTGCATCTGTGTAAGTAGAGAATCCAAGCCAGTTTTTGTGATGGCCATTAAAGTCACCAAATACATGTACTTGGGCACTAGTGTCGAGGGAGAGTGCTGTGTCTATGCTAAGTTAACTAGTGTGGATTTGGACACGGGTCATACCGAGTGCATGATACACGAAACCTCTACAACGGAATCATACACAAAGTTGAATCAAAGATTTTTAAGATATAAGATTAAAGCCAAACGCCGCAGACAAGTATTCTCGAGATTACTAATGACGTCGCGTTTCTTGAACATAGAGAAAATAGAGAACATAGAGAAAATAGAGAAAAAGGAAGGTTTTTAAATAAGTGTGTCTGCAGAAGCCATACGACAAAGATTGCCAATAACGCGATTCTTACTGTGGGGACCCTACGAAGGACTATGCTATACTACCACCGATTGCAAGAATGCAGTTTTTCAATTATACAATAAACTTGGAGTAACTATTTAGTTAAGAGAATATTAATCTCTCTTTTACTAAGTAAATTCTGTCTAATTTTTTTTTAAAGTAAGAACATGTTACAAAATTCTTTATTGTAGTCATCTAACGTACACAATGTTTGTGATAATGCAATGTGATTTCTGCATGTCCATGTGACAAGATCATTTGTAAAACAAGCTTGGGTACCGTGTTGCCTCATACGCCAGGAAAACTATGAGAAACGTACACATGTAAAAGCCGTGGATCTCAGAAAAAAAAATATGGCCATTATGATTAGTATAGGTTTCTTTTATAGCCAACATGTGGGCCGGTCAGCATCCTGCGAATGTTGGCCAATACAGCTGAATAAAAAATCGTTAAAAATATATAAGCACAAACCGAAAAGCGCGAAGAAGAACTTGACTACAACAGAAATTAGACGAGTAATAAAATATTATTCCAAGAACAAACCCACAGAAAGAAGCTCCTTTACATATGTATAACATGATTCCGAAATTATATAACAGAGACACTAGTGCTGGTAGCAGCAGCAACCTCATGACACATATGCAAATGACCGATCCAGTGCACGAAGTGACGTCACAGCGGAGGAAAAGGAAGAAAGAAAGGGAGAGAAAACAAAAGGACACACGTGGTTGGCAGGCAACGGCGAACACACGTGGGCGGCAAAGGACCAGAAAGAAAAACGCGAATAGGTGAGATGGACGTGTGGCCCCGTGATGGCGACGAGAGATTTTAAGCCGTGTCGAGACAGCAGGAGTTTGTAAACTACATCGTAGACGAAATAAACAAAGAGATTTGTAAATAAGGGGCAATGCGTTATTTTGGAAGAACGATAAATAAATGAATTTCATTACAATTGAAAAGCCGAGTCGAATTCATCCCTTTTTTTTTTCGTTCGGGACTGGTCTCTACATGCAACGCGTGGGCCCATATGTAACTACAACGTTATAATTATACCATCGATTTTCCAAACATCCTGTATAAAAATACACTTACACAAGGTTTGAGCATTTTCCCCCATAAACAAAGACCATTCTCATGAAAAGTACTTCAAGGATGGAGTACTTTTGCAACATCTGCTAGAAGCTGTTAAAAATAGACTTATCCTGCCTTGATAGAGTTCAAAATAGATTTAGAGACCGCCTATTGGACTAAAATCATAGATCCATCTAAGTAGCCTAGGAGGGGGTGCCTTTTTCTCTTCCCTGCAACCTCTTTCTCACAGAAGAGATGTTAGGAGCTTGTTCCTGCTTTATCGTTATTTTCATGGCAAGTGCTCGTCTGAGCTCCTATCTATGCCTCCCCCTGGCCAAACTTTCACGAGAAACACTCATCTAGCTGAAAATACCATCAATAATTTTGCCCGCTCTTTATCTGTGCGTATACCTAAACGTAGATTCCATGAACAAAGTTTCTTTCTTAGAACTTCAAGCCTGTGGAACAGTCTTCCGTTTGCCTGCTTTACAGCTGACTACAATATGGTTGTCTTCAAGTCCGACATAAACAAGTTCTTAATGAGCTGTTCCACTTAACAAATTTACCGAATTTCCATTACTAACGATTACTATATTGTCAAATTGACTACTGTACACTCTATAACCCTTATCCTCGAGTGGCCTCTGACGCTTGATAAGCGGGGTATGCCTATGTAAAAAAAAATCTCGGCTTAATCCAATCGGCCATAAATACAGACTATGTTATTAAACTAGTTTCTTCTCTTTGACGTATGATATTATTTTCAGAAGAAATTCTTAATAGTCATTTGTGTCTATTTTGATCAATCTCTCTCACTCACTCTCTCTCTCTCTCACTCTCTCTCTCTCTCTCTCTCTCTCTCTTAACCTCAAACACACAAATTGAAAATTATTGGCTTATTTTTCAGTCTGATACAAATTATCCACGAATGAGTACTGATCTGCGGCGCACAAATTAGAGACCGCCTATTGAAAGCATTTTTCAAAAGAAGGTTTCCTTACGTTCGCAGATAGTAATCCTGTCCCTTTCGAGGTTCAGTAATTCCTAATAAAGAAGAATGTGCCAACAAATCTGACATCTTGATCGAATTTCAGATTAAAAACATTTAAAACCAAATTATATACATAAAAGACAATGACACACACAAACACGCACACACACATATATACGTACACATACATGCATATATATATACGTATATATATAAAACACAAACACACATATATAAAAGATGTATATATGCATATATATGAAACATACATACACATATATACATGTAGACACACAGGTATATGTGTGTGTATAAATATATGCATGTATATAATATACATACGAACACACACATATACACCATACATATATATATATACATATATACATATATATGCATATATATATGTATATATATATAAAACATTTAAATACATCCAAAAGTAAAAACCATTGAATTTAAGGGGAGTTTTGATAGTGCTCAATAAAAAGAGCCAAATATTATTTTATTAAATTTAGGTAAAATAAATACCATTTGTCGCTACAATAAATTTACTGTCTCAATCTAAAAAGATTTAATCTGTCGACAGACGCTGCTATTCTTCATAGAGGACAGGCCTTTCGAAAAGATATATTCTTTCTTTCCTTATTTTTAAAAACTGAATGAAATAATATATATATAAGCATATATACTGAAAACAATAAAAATCAGTAATTGATTGAAATATTTAATGTAGAAAACTAAACTATTTTTGGAAATAAGTATAAAAACAAGTAAAGCGATATATTTCAAAGTATATATATATATATATACATATATATATATATAAATATATATATACATATATATATGTCACAAAGTTTAACAAGGTTTTTTTAATATAGATCCACAGAATATTGTGATAAGTGTTTCAGTGTGGACAAGGATGGTATAATAAATTATGGGGTTTATCCATTTTATTTTGACTTTCATCATATTTTGCTTTGGTTTTGATACCCCCAAATTCGAAGCTATCTCATTACAACCTTCCTTTTAATAACCTCTCATACTTTCATAAATCAGAGTCCATTTTCTGTACGCTGTTTTTGAACCCAGTCAACGACGGGTACTATTGCTTGTGTATATATATATATATATATATATATATATATATATATATATATATATATATATATATATATATATATATATATACCTCCTGGCTTGAAGCAGTTGCCTGTCTAGTCGCACTGATGAGCTGTGAAATACCGAAACAGTAATGTATGTGGATGGTTATATATATATATATATATATATATATATATATATATATATACGAGTGTGTTTTAGTGTATACATATATATGCATGTATATATATATGCATTTATATATATATATAATTATGTTATCAAAGACTACATTTTTAACAAAACAAAACTTATCATAATGAGAAAGTTCAACACTATTAAAAGGAGCAAGCAATAAAATTAAAATGAAACAGCCCAAATGCTTTTCATCAGAGGAGGAGAAGGTCCAGGATGACACAAAATGCAAATATAGAGGCAAAACTGCCTTAATGTCATTTAGATATAAAATGAGACTGAAGGAACATAATAACTAAAAGTAGGTACAACATATAAAATCCCGTGACCTTAATAGGATATTTTCTTCATTTTTTTTATAAACATTTTCTTTATTATTCTGATGACATAATAAAATTATATATAACTTTTATTCTTAAACTTTCATTTTAATTATATATATATATTTTTTGTTTTTGTTTATTAAGTCCGTCTTTTATGCTTTTATGCTTTACGGATTTTTGAGTATCGTTAATTTATGGTTAAATGTAAAGTTTGTCTTTGTTTTATTTCTCAATGAGGATTAGATATTCTTCGCAACTTTCGTGGTCTTATTTAACCAACATGAACTAAAATGCGGTGATAATATATTAGCAAATAATGATTATCCTGTCTGCCTTCCAATCTATTAATCAGCTATTTGGAACGAAGATCAAGGCGAATAAACTCCACTATCTTTTAACATGTTTGTTTATATGTTCTTTATACACAGATGCTTGTGTCTTTTATTGCTTTTTCTCTTCGCCGCATTACATGAGTGGTTGTTGATCGTTTCGTCTGCTTAACTAAGACAAATAAAAAGGGAGAAGTTCGATGAGAATTTTTTCAAGATTTTATTTAAGAGAGAGAATTGACCTAAGAGAGAGAGAGACTAGTGTTCTCTTAATATATTATTTAGTGTATTTAATTAAGTTCTATACTTAACCGAAATAAGTGACTCACGGAAAGAAATATCGAAGTAACATTTCGCATTTTGATCATTAAAGGCTTTTATATTATTGACGATGCCCCCCTTTGCGCAGCTTCCAACCTCAGCTGGAAACAAATGTGACGTCATTTGACATCCCAATCTGTTTTGTCTACTCGTTTAGTTTTGACCTTAGATCAATAATTCAACATTAAAAATTGTTCTGTTTTGCAAATATCGGTTATTACCATGCTCTCATTGTGATTTTTGTTAAAATTCACATTAATTGACTTAATCGCCATTGACGCAGGTTCCAATATGTAACAGTTTTGTCTTGACGTAGTCCTTTTTTGAAGTACTAGAAAATTTATTTGTACGCCACATTCCCTAATCTGCAAGCACCATTAACAATGCACGTGTACAAGACCAAATAATAACGTGGTACCATTAAAAAATAAGTTTTTATTACCTTTTCACCCCAAACAAGTCGCGATGCCCTTTTGATGTAGGGGGCTACTATCAGGGACATTAGTTGCTGGGATACTATGTAGGGAGTTGAGCAGCAAGATGTCTGTTCACATTACACTTAAACCTCTGCTTGTCGGTACAATTGGGGAATCAGGAACACGGAAAGGAATTCATAATCTAGCAGTTCTTGGGAAATAAAATATAAGAGTAGAAGGCTTTTTGGCATCTGGATATCTCTACTGCGTAAGGGTGGGATTTTGCTGCTTGTTGGGTTTGTCGTCGAGGAGACACAGAGGCTTGTAGTTCGTCAGAGCATCCACTATTAAAATACTTCTAAAAGAGGCAGAAGGATGTAACATTTCGTCGGTGGAACAGAGGTTGAAGTTTAGATGACAGTTCAGGACCTAGGGACTCTTTTTTGGACCCTGGCCAGGAGTGAGAAACTAGTAGCAGATGCACTAGCTCAAATGTGACAACAATACTCCATACATGGGAGAATGGTGGCCTTGTAGAGGTACAGGATACTTTTAGGCCTAATGGATTGGCCTTCGGGCCGGGATCAAAGTGTAGTATCTGTTCCGGCAGATACTGCAAGCTATGACTAGCTATGACTAGCAAAGACCAGATGTGGGGGCAACCCCACATGCCTGACCTTTAACCAGCTCCCATTTCCCACCTCTCGGGAGCTGGTCCCCTTTTCCCTTCCCCCTCCCTTCACTCCTCACATTAAAAATTGGCCTTGTGCCTAATTTGCTCGGTGGGGGAGCAAATAAATACCATCTGTTCCGGCAGATACTGCACTTAAGATAATTTGTACCAGTCAATGGATGGGAAACCCTCTATACTGGGACAATTATTATTTTTGGTAACCAGAGTGACCCCTTTTAGGGGAGCTGGTTTTTACCTCACATTAAAAACGGCCTTGTGCCTAATTTGCTCAGTGGGGGAGCAAATAAACACCATCTGTTCCGGCAGATACTGCAAGCTATGACTAGCTATGACTAGCAAAGACCAGATGTGGGGGCAACCCCACATGCCTGACCTTTAACCAGCTCCCATTTCCCACCTCTCGGGAGCTGGTCCCCTTTTTCCCTTCCCCCTCCCTTCACTCCTCACATTAAAAATCGGCCTTGTGCCTAATTTGCTCGGTGGGGGAGCAAATAAATACCATCTGTTCCGGCAGATACTGCAAGCTATGACTAGCTATGACTAGCAAAGACCAGATGTGGGGGCAACCCCACATGCCTGACCTTTAACCAGCTCCCATTTCCCACCTCTCGGGAGCTGGCCCCCTTTTTCCCTTCCCGCTCCCTTCACTCCTCACATTAAAAATTGGCCTTGTGCCTAATTTGCTCGGTGGGGGAGCAAATAAATACAATCTGTTCCGGCAGATACTGCACTTAAGATAATTTGTACCAGTCAATGGAGGGGAAACCCTCTATACTGGGACAATTATTATTTTTGGTAACCAGAGTGCCCCCTTTTTGCCTACTTTTGGGGGAGCTGGTTTTTACCTCACATTAAAAACGGCCTTGTGCCTAATTTGTTCAGTGGGGGAGCAAATAAATACCATCTGTTCCGGCAGATGCTGCACTTAAGATAATTTGTACCAGTCAATGGAGGGGAAACCCTCTATACTGGGACAATTATTATTTTTGGTAACCAGAGTGCCCCCTTTTTGCCTACTTTTGGGGGAGCTGGTTTTTACCTCACATTAAAAACGGCCTTGTGCCTAATTTGTTCAGTGGGGGAGCAAATAAATACCATCTGTTCCGGCAGATGCTGCACTTAAGATAATTTGTACCAGTCAATGGAGGGGAAACCCTCTATACTGGGACAATTATTATTTTTGGTAACCAGAGTGCCCCCTTTTTGCCTACTTTTAGGGGAGCTGGTTTTTACCTCACATTAAAAACGGCCTTGTGCCTAATTTGTTCAGTGGGGGAGCAAATAAATACCATCTGTTCTGGCAGATACTGCACTTAAGATAATTTGTACCAGTCAATGGAGGGGAAACCCTCTATACTGGGACAATTATTATTTTTGGTAACCAGAGTGCCCCCTTTTTGCCTACTTTTAGGGGAGCTGGTTTTTACCTCACATTAAAAACGGCCTTGTGCCTAATTTGCTCTGTGGGGGAGCAAATAAATACCATCTGTTCCGGCAGATACTGCAAGCTATGACTAGCTAGGACAAGCTATGACTAGCAAAGACCAGATGTGGGGGCAACCCCACATGCCTGACCTTTAACCAGCTCCCATTTCCCACCTCTCGGGAGCTGGCCCCCTTTTCCCCTTTCCCCCTCCCTTCACTCCTCACATTAAAAATCGGCCTTGTGCCTAATTTGCTCGGTGGGGGAGCAAATAAATACCATCTGTTCCGGCAGATACTGCAAGCAAAGACCATATGTGTGGGCAACCTCACATATAAGACCTTGGTCAATGTAGGGGCAACCCTTCATACCAATTGTCACTATCCAGCTCCCCTACTCCCCGGGGAGTTGGCCCCCATTTCCCCTTCACGCCTCACATTAAAAATCGGCCTTGTGCCTAATTTGCTCGGTGGGGGAGCAAATAAATACCATCTGTTCCGGCAGATACTGCAAGCAAAGACTATATGTGGGGGCAACCCCACATATAAGACCTTGGTCAATGTAGGGGCAACCCTTCATACCAATTGTCACTATCCAGCTCCCCTACTCCCCGGGGAGTTGGTCCCCATTTCCCCTTCACTCCTCACATTAAAAATCGGCCTTGTGCCTAATTTGCTCGGTGGGGGAGCAAATAAATACCATCTGTTCCGGCAGATACTGCAAGCTATGACTAGCTATGACTAGCTATGACTAGCAAAGACCAGATGTGGGGGCAACCCCACATGCCTGACCATTAACCAGCTCCCATTTCCCACCTCTTGGGAGCTGGTCCCCTTTTTCCCTTCCACCTCCCTTCACTCCTCACATTAAAAATCGGCCTTGTGCCTAATTTGCTCAGTGGGGAAGCAAATAAATACCATCTGTTCCGGCAGATACTGCAAGCTATGACTAGCTATGACTAGCAAAGACCAGATGTGGGGACAACCCCACATGCCTGACCTTTAACCAGCTCCCATTTCCCACCTCTCGGGAGCTGGCCCCCTTTTCCCCTTTCCCCCTCCCTTCACTCCTCACATTAAAAATCGGCCTTGTGCCTAATTTGCTCGGTGGGGGAGCAAATAAATACCATCTGTTCCGGCAGATACTGCAAGCAAAGACCATATGTGTGGGCAACCTCACATATAAGACCTTGGTCAATGTAGGGGCAACCCTTCATACCAATTGTCACTATCCAGCTCCCCTACTCCCCGGGGAGTTGGCCCCCATTTCCCCTTCACGCCTCACATTAAAAATCGGCCTTGTGCCTAATTTGCTCGGTGGGGGAGCAAATAAATACCATCTGTTCCGGCAGATACTGCAAGCAAAGACTATATGTGGGGGCAACCCCACATATAAGACCTTGGTCAATGTAGGGGCAACCCTTCATACCAATTGTCACTATCCAGCTCCCCTACTCCCCGGGGAGTTGGTCCCCATTTCCCCTTCACTCCTCACATTAAAAATCGGCCTTGTGCCTAATTTGCTCGGTGGGGGAGCAAATAAATACCATCTGTTCTGGCAGGTACTGCAAGCTTTGACTAGCAAAGACCAGATGTGGGGGCAACCCCACATGCCTGACCTTTAACCAGCTCCCATTTCCCACCTCTCGCGAGCTGGTCCCCTTTTTCCCTTCCCCCTCCCTTCACTCCTCACATTAAAAATCGGCCTTGTGCCTAATTTGCTCGGTGGGGGAGCAAATAAATACCATCTGTTCTGGCAGGTACTACAATTAAATACCATTGTCCTTGTGGCAATGGGCTTCTGGTCCATCTAGGGACAACCCTATATACCAAGAGTCTCTCACTATCCAGCTCCCATTTCCCACCTCTCGGGAGCTGGTGCCCTGTTCCTTCTCCTTCCCCCTCTCTACATTAAAAAACATGCTTAATTTGCTCAGTTGGGAAGCAAATAAACACAGCTCTTCCTTTTAATGTATCTGTTTCAAATCATATTCCCTGTGAACGTTAAGCGAAGGAGTTTGAAAGAAGTACTTTCAGGTAATGTATCTTTAGCCATTACTATTGGTGGTTGAGAAGTTTTCTTTTAATTATTGAAAGAAACAAGCTTAATCTTGTCAGCATTGAATGTGTCCATCCATTTTTTGTCTCCATTCCACCACAGATTGGAGGTCTTCTTCTAGTGTCTCTGCCATTTCCTTAGATATGTGCTCATTCGTTTTACCCTCATTCCTGTTATAGATGTCATCAGCAAATATACCCATCTCAGAGACAATTTAATCAGGAAGGTCATTTATGAATATTAGGAATAAAAAATAGTAAACATTAGCAATAATAATAAATATATTTATGTTAATATTATTTTTAAGAAAATCGCTCGAGACTAAAGCTAAAGCTAATTGATGTAAGAAACTAACAAGAACAAAATATGATTGACAATTATTCCATCTTGTTTTATCTTATCCTGACATTACGACCATGTAATCCCTACATCCACCTACCTTGAAAATGCTGCTGTGAAACCTGACATAGTTATATGGAATAAGTCAGAGAGAGTTGCAACCTTGATTGAAGTGAGTGTTCCTAATGATGGCGGTCTGAACAGAGCTGAAAGAGAGAAACAGACCAAATACCAAGGTCTCATGTACGATATGAAAAGAAGCTGGAATCTTAGGGAGATATCAATTATGCCAGTTATCATAGGTGCTACAGGGCTTATGAAGAAGAACCTGGAGTCCTGCCTTACTAATATTCCTGGTGAACCAAGTGCAAAAGAGATCCAGACAATTGCACTTAAGGGAACAGCGAGGATACTAAAAAGAGCTATCGGTTGGTTTCAATAAAAAGCGGGGCAATGTTGGCAGCTGATTTGGCTGCCCCATACCCAGCATTACAATCTTCAAAGGAAGAAAAATGAAAAATAAACTGTTATGGCAAATCTATGCAGCGAAGCATTAGTAGAAAAACAAAAAAACAAAACAAAAAGAAAACACAAAAAAAAACCTTGCCTATTGCTCTCATCTCGAGTGTTATTTTCACAATGGTTCGGTCGATGTAATCTCTGACCTCCTTAAGGTGTATCTTGTCGACTCCGGATAACCTTTCTGTCGAACTCGGGAATCTTTTCTGTCAAACTCGGAAATCTACTCGGAATTTCGAACAGCAGATTCTCGAGTTCGACGGAAATATTTCCGATTTCGGCAAGATACTACACCCTAAGAAGGTCGGAGCTTACATAGGCCGAAACATTGTGAAAATAACCCTGAAGATGAGAACAGTAGTTCGAGTAATCCATATAACACGGATTATCAATCCGCATCTGAAACATTTCGATTAATATTTTCATAGTTGGGCATATGGGCAGCCCCTGTAGACCGGAACTAGTACTCAAACAGCGGTTTAACTTAATAGTAACAAATTCAAATATGCCCTCTCTCCAACAAGTAACACTCCTCGGCCAATCAGAGGCATTGTCATCTCTCATCTATCTTGAACAAACGTGCTGAAAAGGTTGTTTTGCTATTTTTAAAATCAGTTTCCTAGAAATACAAACTGAACAGTAAAAGTTAAGCAATGAAACTAATGCTGACCTTAATTTTATCCAGCAGAACCCCTGAGGACGTGATTTCTTTGTGTATGCATTATTCCCCGATGCATTTTGACCTATGATCCGTATTTGATGATGAAGCATTGAAATACGAAAATTGAAATCTTGACCTTTTTATGAGACGTGCGGTGTCAGGTTAATGCCTTTTGCAGTTTTCACCATTTATCCATTTTCCGTTCCTTCTTTTTTTCTTCAGAAAAGAACAATAGTTTAACGGGGTCACAGAATCAAATTTCCACTATCAGGGTCAACGGTGTCATTTTCAAGCGAAGCTGCGAGACACGCCTCTCATATAAGAACAAAAAATGGCGGCAATTTAGATCTCGATATATATTCTACAAATTAGTTCCCATATCATTTTGGCATACTATACTTTGTATACTTACATATTTCATTTCCTGACGCGTCTAATATTTCTACAACCATTTTAACAAAATACCCCTCATAGTTTTATTGTTTTTATCGAGCGAACATGTTTTATCCTTTTTTTTTTTACTATATACATGATCTTATATTCTCTATAGAATTATACAAGCTTATCCAATTCTGTTATCTTAACCTATCAAGACATTCGACTATCGTATATGATATATATATATATATATATATATATATATATATATATCAGAATGTGGGAGATTATATAACTATTTCCACAGCCAAACAACGTCGCAGCTCACAAGAACCATGGCAGCCAACAAACAGGGAGTCTAAGACTCGGATTTCGCCCTCATTGGGGCTCATCAGTTAGACATATCCGAACTCGGGATTCGAAACCCGAGACTCTTGCATGCATATTTATTAAACAGCTTTCCTTTCAATTTTTCAGTCGGTTTATCTTTGATAAAACACTATACTTACATCCAAAAAGAAAATCGGTTATTTTTTTTTTTTTTACTTTCCGAGATTTTCCAGTGCGTGTTCAAATACATGTCTATAGTAAAATTTAACCCTCATGTTTTCCCTTCTGTGAAACGTCTAGAAGAACAGACAGTGAACGTAGATTGTATGATTTAAACGGATATATATATATATATATATATATATATATATATATATATATATATATTATTTTAAAATATTGCGTTTAACAATTCGCTTGGCGTTTGCAATAACCATTAACACGGTTTAGGGACAATTTTTAAATTTGTGTGACTTAAATCTACACGATGATGTCTTCTACATCTGCACAGAAAAAGGGGCACCTTAAAGTATTGTGTATCCAAAAATATTAAGAACATAAACATAAGACATATCGTTTGTCTTTTTCGTTTTTGTGTTCCATTTAAACAAACTGAGCCACAGCAACGCGTGGCCGGGTACAGCAATACACACACACACACACATATATATATATATATATATATATATATATATATATATATATATATATATTATAAATGATTATTTTTTAAATATCGTTAATTTCAATGTGTACCGTTTTCGTTTAACGGGTTTAGATCGTTAAGTTAAAAACGCAATCACCGTTAATTTCGAGTTAAGCTCAATGTATACATTTAATAGGTACAGAGCATATTTTGTGCAAAACCTTGTTGAAATTCAAAGACATACATTTTTGTTTTTTTTATAACTTTTGTTTATTTCATCCTTAATTTCTTCATTACAGCCGTTTCGTTAATGGGATGGCAATTTTATTGTTTTATGCGTACATAAAAATAAATAGTCGTCACCAACTCGTCAGATGTTGTTTAAATTTGATGTTACCAACAAAACGTTGATTTTTTTACATGATAAACCTGGTGTTTGGGGAAAAGAGTTCCTTCGCAACGTTGCTATATGTCAGCTATCTTGGATATATATATATATATATATATATATATATATATATAGAGAGAGAGAGAGAGAGAGAGAGAGAGAGAGCGGCAGAAATTGTCCCGCATTTTAACAGTCGCGCTTGTGCAGTTTTTGAGCAATCATTAATTTGTACGTATAGAACTGCATATCAGTGTGTAGAATTCTTCTGACTGTTCGATCAGGCAACCGCAAGGCCAAAGTGTTTTTACGAACTGAACGTGTAGGAGACTGAGCAATGTAAAGTCTCACAGCTCGAATACTGTCTGGCGTTCGAGCGCTTCGAGGCCTTCCAAGTGGCAATTTTTAAGTGCCGGACCTGTAATTCTGAAATTTGCAACTCATAGCCTTATTGATTTTCTATCAGTATTATTATAACGTGATTATGCCGTATAACATTCCCCCTCAAAAAGGGGTTGATATCGCGTAAAACAGACGCAATTAATCCTTTATTATATGTAGCAACAAGTGACTAAAACGCTGGCATATCGTAAATCAGAAGAAACAATCCTTTTACTGATTGTTGTAAATAACCCCAAAGCTATTAAATGCCAAAACATATACAAACCAAATATATCAGGGGGTTTAATGTGAAGTAGCATAAACCCATGCGCTCAGCTCAAAGTATTAGATTTTTCGATTTTTAAGACGAGAGAGGCGTCGATTTGATTTTTTTCTTTTTTTTGGGGGGGGTCGATTGAAGGGAAATACTAATTAAATACCGTAAACAAGTTTTTTTAAATTTAAATACCACTGCACACTTAAATCGTATTTGTCGACAAAACTATTAAACTAATATTTTACTGGCGGTACCTGTAGAAATTCCACAGCTATATCTTTTATTTGTAATATATTGCTGTTGGGCATTCTGTGATCGGTCAGCGTGAATGAAGACCATGCGATATTATTGTAACCCTTTTGTTAAGACTGTAAAAGTATTTATTTAAGTAAGCAAGTTAATGTAGTGTCAGAATGCATCTGGTTATCACTGTTTATCTCTAATATCCTTATAGCAGTCTATGACATATTTCCATTGTACGTGAATGGAAACCTCACAATAGCATTATACCATCTTTAGGAAGAACAGATACTACCCCCTGGATCCTAGCCAGAAGTCCCAGAAGTATATTTCACGTACGGCCGAAAAGCGATATAATTGGTTGTTTGTTTGTTTTTTTTTAATTTACATTGCGTCTCCTGTGATCGGAAGATTCCATTTATTAAAATGGAGAATAGTAGGTGATAAGATACTACGAACATTAAATAGGCGTCTCTATATATTGATCTAATGTTCGTAGTACGTTATCACCTTCTATCCTCCTTTTTAATAAATAGGATCTCCCGATCGAATAATTTATAATCTGGAAACAGTGACACACGTGCGTACGTTAAAGGTACTACGGTATTAATATATACAGGGTGGTCAAAAAGTCAAGTAATTACACGTGTTACACAATCAGTGGTTAATCGCTTCCAGCGATTGATAGAGAGAAATGGACGACAATTAACAAAATAAACATATTTCATGTTTGTTTCATTTTATATTTCAATATATGGTACTTAAATATACGTGTATTGCTAATATCGTTTTTCTTTAAAATGTTACCTGACTTTTTGACCACCCTGTAGATGTATTAGTAAGTGACGGCTTACTATGGCTAAAATGACTCGAGGATGAAAATTGGCAGTTTGCTTGATGAACAATATTATGAGATGATTAAAAAAAGATATATAGAATAGGCAACAATTGACAAAACAATAACGTAGGATGTAACTTTACACCGAAGCTATAACGTAAGGGGCAAATTTACACCGGACACTATAATATAGGGTGTAAATTTACATAAAAACTATGACGTAGGGGGTAGCTTTTAACCAATACTATAGCGTAGAGTGTAACTTTGCACTTAACACTATAACATGCTGAGTAAATTTACACCGAACACTATAATATAGGGTGCGAATTTATACAAACACTATAAAGTAAGGTGTGACTTTACACCAATACCATAGCGTAGGGTGTAACTTTAGACCCAACACTATCACATAGGGGGATACTTACACTGAGCATTAGTACCTAAGGTGTAATTTACGTCAACACTATAACGTATGGTGTAACTTTACAATTATATTATAATGTAGGGTGTAAATTTACACCAACACTATAACTTAGTGGGTAACTTTACACTCAACATTATAGCGCACGATGTAAATTTACACTCAACATTATAATGCAATAAAGACTACGCTGTGTTGTATAGTAGTTTTCATAGAAGTTGAAGGTTTTGATTCGACATTTATATACGACGCCATCTTCGATTTCAATTATGTAGCCGGGGTTTGAATGAATTGATTATTATAAGTTTACTACTTTGTATATAAATGGTTTAACTCGATTCAACAAATTTCCGTATTTGTAGCATTGTAATATATTTGGTCTCCAACCTTTTTGAAGCACCTTCATTGAGGATGCCACATTGCATAAGACTATAAAGAGACACCTATCATTTCGTTGGAAAATCTCCGAGCATTTCTAAAAGAAGATTCGAAAAACACAAAAAGAATTTTCATTTCTTCTTTTTTTATGTGACAATATTTTCTCACACTCTTCTATTTTTGTGTGCCAAGTGGAGTCCGAATTGAGACTAAATTGCAACCTAATTTCAGAATCCGCTCTGATGTTTGTTTGTTTGTTTTTAATCTTAACTATTGTATATATCATATTGTTGGTTTCTGTACATACTTTAATTAACCCATAAATGTCTGTTTTTCAAATCGATCCACTTCTTACAATACGTTTGCGACATATTTGAATTCCACAGCGTTCTTAACTAATTCCACGTTTAACACAATTCTTGACCAACGCATATTTCTGTAAAAATTAGTGCAATCACTACCTACTCTACTCCGTCAGAGGCAATATCATCATAGCGCCATATTTTGCTAGACATCGTGTTTAAGTTTCACTTTTATAATATTTGATTTAAACCCAATTTTTTCTCTCTTCACTGCAAAAATGATGCTCATTAACCAAATGAAATCAAGCTTTTTGAAATAGAAGTCCATACCAGAAACTCCTATATTATCAATTTATTTATTGCGGACTCATCTTTCTTAGTTGTTGTTTCACGACGTTTCGGCCAACTATTCCCCCGGCCTTCGACAGTATAGGAACTCCGAATCTCCTAATTGCATCCTTAGCAATTATTGCCTTCCATAGTTGTTGTCGACACGTTTTTGGCCAAGTAAGCCTTTGAGTAGGATTGAAACCGCTATCTTCAGACAATTCTCACATGGAACCGTAAAGATTCAACGTCTCTATCCACTGCGAAGGATGATCAAGGTTGGATTTTTGGGGCTTATAAATCCACGTTTACTTATTAACTGATCTTCGTACCAAATGGTATGTATATTATTTTAATTGGAATTCATTGTTGAGATGATTATTATTTATTAATTTATTTATTGCGAACTATTATCTTCATCTTTCTTAGTTGTTGTTTCACGACGGTCGGCACCTACGAAGGCCAGAGGAATAGTTGGCCGGAACGTCGTGAAACAACAACTAAAAAGATGAAGATAATAAATTAATAAATAATACTGATTTCAATAATGAATTCCAATTAAATAATATATATCCTATACTATTGTCCATGTGAATGAAAACCATAATAGTTAATACTGGACTGATTTTATTCAAATACTAGCAAGGCTACCTTAATTTGTCCTGGGAAAAGTAATATATTTTTATTAAAACGTCTTTCTTCATATCTCTATCTATTTCTCTATCTTTCTCTCTATACTCCCACTGTCTCCTATGCCCAACCTATTTCTTTCTAGGCAGACATACAGGGACATAAAGTCTCACTTATATTTAATTTCCTCGAGTAACGGAACGACATTTTCTTATCAAATTAATACATAAGACAGAAATAAAAGACCCCAGAAGAAAAGCTGTTAAGTGTACCTCGGAGAATAAATAATTTTTCTAAATGTTAGATACTGATCAAGAAAATACGGCCAGCTTGAATAGAGACCCCGCGATATTATTGTAACTCTTTTGTTAAAGCTGTAAACGTATTTATCTAAGTAATCTGGTTAATGTACTGTCAGACTATATCTGTTTATTGTGATTTATCTTCAATATGTCTTTGTAGGATTTGTTTTTGTTTTGTTTTTTGTTTTTTTTTTAGCTGGATAAACTAACACACAGACAGACATACATACACACGCTTGTTATACAATAGATGGTTTGTAGAATATCTCTAAAAGTCGAACACATACTAGAAACATTTAGTGTCTTCTTTGCTATGTCAGCATCCTGTTAAGACTTTAGCTTAATTTTATTTTTAACTTTAATTGAACATCCTAAAAGACCTTTAACAATTTGCATTTGAACATGGGGACTTTTTCAAGATAAGTTGTTGCGATATTAATTTTATGTTTATCTTTTTATTTGATTCAAATGTTAATAACTACATTTTATTTCAGTATTTAATTTATGTTATGGATTGTTTTATTTAATAATAGATTATCTCATCCATAAACGTTTATATTATATCTATCAAGTCGGTCTTAAAGATAGCATAGACTCAACAATTATATTCTCTTTACAGCCCCCGCCCCGCTTTCCTTTATCTCACGATTCCTTAAAACGTCACTAGCCAAAGTTCGGAAGAAAATCACGTTTTCAACGGTTAATTTTAAAAAAAAAAAGAGTCTTTTGAACGCTGAAGATTTTAAAGCAAAATTTCCTCTAATAGTTTGCATTTGAAGATGGGAACTTTATAGAGATAAGTTGTTGCGATATTAATTTTATTTTTATATTTTTATTAGATTCAAATGTTAATAACTACATTTTATTTCAGTATTTAATCTCATCTCTTTTTTTGTTTGTTTGTTTTATTTAATAATAGATTTTCCCGTCCATAAATGTTCTTATTATATCTACCAAGTTGATTTTAAAGATAGCAATAATAGATTAGGCAATTCTATTTATTTTTAGTTAGTGAGAGAGGAATCTATCAACATACCCGTCCTTAAACACGTCAATTAGACTTTTATTAAGTACAATAAACATTCGTATTTATTGAATCTTGTTACAAGATGGAATTTTCTTTTCTTAAAACACCCACATAGATATATTCTACGGATGTCCGGTATAGTTGAATGCAAATCTTGATCTAAAACGTGAACAAGAAAAAACGCCTAATTATTTAAATGAAATGTTATATCGTGGGATGCGTTAGATCAGTATAACATAAAATATCTTATCACAGGGAGTCCAGCCTTCACGTTGGTATGTAGCAGCTCATAAGGAAAGAACATAACACTTGCGAACAAATAAAGAAACGTTTCACTGTTACATAAGGATATACGTTTATTAAGAGACACACACACACACACGTAACTACAATTCAAACATAATAGATGAAAGTTAGAAGTCCAATTATGATAAATGGATAAACGGAAATGATGTTCATCTCGCCATTTTCAAAATCACTCTATTTTCCCTCCACTGTCCACTTCCGGTTGTTGATCTCGATAGAAGTCGCGAGAATTTAAAGTTTAGGAGTACGGAAAAAGGGAGGCGACTTTGCCTCAAGGAGGAAAAGAGTTACTCAATTATACTTTTATTTCATCCCAACACATTCATTACCCGCTGTGGTGATAACTAGGGCTATGACAACAGCATATTCTTTTCCTTGTTTTTATTCTCGGGTATATATCCATTGATAGATTATATATGTTTTTTTTTACGTAGAGTGATGTGGTTCTCGATTGATTGTGTCTAACTGTGTCGGCTATATACTCGAGAGTCAAAACAATGAAAAGAACGTACTGTTGTCATAGGCCCAGTGATAACATTCTTTGCAAAAAAAGTATTTGTTACAATAAACATCAAGCTAATATTGGGATTCAGATGTGACCAACTGGAAATTAATGCTAATTTTTATTTAAATATACGAAAGTGATATTAAATATGTTAAGAAAATATCGACATTTGAAAAAGAAATTCGACGTCAGTTAAATTTATTAACAGAATGCCGTGGGGGAACAAAGGATGAAAAAACCGTCACGTCTAAATCTTCGTTCATCGCTAACTGTTTTAACTTAACTATTATATATATATATATATATATATATATATATATATATATATATATATATATATAGTTTTTAACTTTAACAGTTTATCTACTCGTCCAATTAAAGCATATATTTTTTTAAATTTTGATCTACCACAAACGGTGCTGCAGAAACGTAAGGAACTACCGTGACGTAAGAGGCAAGATTTATAGGGGCATTCTAAGTGGAGAGTTATGTAGCTTAATGCCTGTTCACATTAAATTTAAATGTCTGCAAATTTATACATCCGAGGAAACAGGGAGTAGTGACTGAGTTTTAAAGAGGTTTGCGGAAAGAACATATTTGAATAGAAAGACTTCTGACAACTGATATCCTCTACAGGGAAGAGGTGCGATTTTTCTGTTTATTACGTTTTCGAGCGAGAGTACTCACGATTGAAGAGTCAAGCAAAGCAAATTCGTTGGAGCACATTCCGTGGAAGTACTTGGCGGTGATTGGACAGGGGCTTCAGTTTGCTAGATAGTGTAGGATTTATTAAGTTAGAGACTCTTTATTGGAGCTTGTTGTAGTGGAAGGTTTTGCACCAGACTAGATGTGGGAGAAAATACTCCATGCATCGGAAAATGATACTGTCACTTTGTTGTCTAACGATTTTTACTATAGACGAGTAATCGTTAAAAGTTTGGAAACTTCTTTAATAAACTTAAAAAAGAACTCAAGAAAGTAAACGATGCACACAACAGATAAGTAATTGACTTATAAACCGATCATTATTTTATTCGCTCTTCAGTGTGTATGTATCCTTTGCTTCAATGTATCCATATAAAGTATTATTCATGTTCCTTCTACGGTGGGAAGACGTAATACAAAGTCAGAAAAAGTGATGAATTAGCGGCATAGAGAAAGAGCACTCTGGCCGAACAAAATATTGCTTATCTGCAAAATCTATCATTCTTGTTTATTTGCATATGCATAAGGTGTCTTCCAGATTCATCCTAAGGTTGTTGACGTCTTTTCAAAGGCAAACACATTTAAAGTGCTCGAAAATGAATTTCCAAGAAGATTAATCAATTTTTTCAGATGACTAATTACTAGGGTTATGAATGCAGAATATTATTTTTATTGTTTTGACTCTCGAGTGTATACCCGACACAGTAAGACACAATTAATCAACCAAGAACTCTACATAAAAACCAGATTTTATCCTGTGTAATTACTAGGGCTATGACAACAGCATATTCTTTTCCTTGTTTTTTACTCGCAAGCATGTATTCGTTGATATCTTATATGTTTTATATAGTGGAATGTGCTTCTCGGTTGATTAACTGTGTCTAACTGTGTCATATACATACTCGAGAGTCAAAAAAATTAAAAGAATATGCTGTTGTCCTAGCCCTATTAATTACACAGGATAAAATCTGGATATATCACTACGATCCAGATCTCAAAGCCTAATCAATGTAATGGGTGTACTTGGACTCAAAATGTCCAAAGAATGCAAGGGCGCAGGCCTCTACTGGCAAGGTCATGCTCATAATCTTCAGGAATTAGTTCGGGGTAGTGATGACATATCTTCTGGCAAAGAGTATCACTATTGTAGGGACCTATTATGCTTCACTTTTGGGAAAATTAAAGAAAGTGACCCAGGGGCGTTACTTATGTCGTAAAATGCCACCGAAATCCACTAGTTCTTTTTTTTTTTACTCACTGCGAGGACAGGTCGTTGGCTGGTATTTAACAGTCTAGAGCAGTGGTGACCAACCTGCTTTTTTTTTCGTTCATATCCTTCAAACAATGTCCTTCAGACTTTGCACCCCCTAAAATATAGGGCCTTAACGTAAGGGTATTCTTAATTCACGTTTAAATACATGGTTGGATCAGACATGTATTTAATGGCCACTTTAAATCAATGCTGGATCCTAAAATGAAATCGAAATGTTAGTACGTTGCAAATGAATACAAAACAAAAAAAAGTGTAACCTATAGTTAATACCTTATTTTTCTTTCAGACCCTGGAATATCGTCTCGTAACCCGTAACGTATAATGTAGCGGTAACTTTCTACGGTAAATTTATAGAGCACAATGTAACTTCACAGCCAACACTATGACATAAGGGAAGGTAAATTGGCATTGAACACTATAACATAGAGTGTAACTTTATACCCAACACTATATAGTAAGGTGTAACTTTACACCCAACACTATAGAGTAAGGTGTAGCTTTACACTAAACACTATAGAGTAAGGTGGCACTTTACACTCAACACTATAGAGTAAGGTGTAGCTTTACACCCAACACTATAGAGTAAGGTGTAGCTTTACACCCAACACTATAGAGTAGGGTGTAACTTTACACTCAACACTATAGAGTAAGGTGTAACTTTACACCCAACACTATAGAGTAAGGTAGCACTTTACACTCAACACTATAGAGTAAGGTGTAACTTTACGCCCAACACTATATAGTAAGGTGTAATTTTACACCCAACACTATAGAGTAAGGTGTAGCTTTACACCCAACACTATAGAGTAAGGTGGCACTTTACACTCAACACTATAGAATAAGGTGTAACTTTACACGCAACACTATAGAGTAGGGTGTAACTTTACACTCAACACTATAGAGTAAGGTGTAGCTTTACACCCAACACTATAGAGTAGGGTGTAACTTTACACTCAACACTATAGAGTAAGGTGTAGCTTTACACCCAACACTATAGAGTAAGGTGGCACTTTACACTCAACACTATAGAGCAAGGTGTAACTTTACACCCAACACTATAGAGTAGGGTGTAACTTTACACTCACAACTATAGAGTAAGTTGTAGCTTTACACCCAACACTATAGAGTAAGGTATAACTTTACACTCAACACTATAGAGTAAAGTGTAGCTTTACGCTCAACACTATAGAGTAAGGTGTAACTTTACACCCAACACTATAGTGTAAGGTGTAACTTTACACTCAACACTATAAAGTAAGGTGTAGCTTTACACCCAACACTATAGAGTAGGGTGTAACTTCACACTCAACACTATAGAGTAAGGTGTAGCTTTACACCCCACACTATAGAGTAAGGTGTAACTTTACACCCAACACTTTAAAGAAAGGTGTAACTTTACACTCAACACTATAGAGTAAGGTGGAGCTTTACACTCAACACTATAGAGTAAGGTGTAACTTTACACCCAACACCATAGAGTAGGGTGTAACTTTACACTCAACACTATAGAGTAAGGTGTAGTTTTACACCAAACACTATAGAGTAAGGTGTAACTTTGCACCCAACTCTATAGAGTAGGTTGTAGCTTTACACCCAACACTATAGAGTAAGATGTGGCTTTACACCAAGCACTATAAAATAAGAGTAAATCTAAAGTCACTAAGCATGTGAAAGCTGCCGAAAAGGAATCACATGAAGATTGCCAAAGTGGTGCTATCGAACCGACAGAATTCGAAATTGGAACTACCAGGTGCCAGTCCTGTTCAATACCACATCAGTAAAGTCACTTACCTGAGCGATTGTAAAGATATCTGCTCTACTGAGCATCATCTTAGGTATATGCTTTATTAAGGTAGAAACCAGTTGCACTGTGTCAGCGTAGCTTCCTCTTACTTATTTTAACCGATGTTTCCGTTGAACGTACCTCGTAAACACCGGAAAGACTGGAACACCCCCTCTCACAATTATCCGAAAATAGGAGAAAAAAAACGTTTGTTGTACATAAATAATAATAATTAAAAAAAGAAACCAACATCTTAGTGGCCTCGGCTCTCGTGCGATAAGGGAAAGCGATGGTTCGAGTTTTCATTTAAATCTGTTACTTTAGCATTTCATTCGCCTTCCAAAATGTGTTTTTTACTTTTTTTTTGTTTTAGGTTTTACTGGATTAGTCATGTATTTCACTATCGTAATCGGTTGCGAGTTGGGAGCGAAAGCAGCTACACTCTCTATTTACGTTCGTCCAACCTCTCGCTTTTTTATATCGAAGAGAAAATATGTCTTTTCGGCTTTTAATGGTATCTAAAAAACTATAAATGCGTCCATGGCTTATCGAGGTATAATTACAGTTTTACTACACTGTTTATAAACGATTTTTTTTGTTTAAAAATAATAACGTATATAATATTGTTCGTTCCTTTCTTAGTTAGTCCGTACGTTACGTTTGGAATAAAGTCAACTATACTTGTTAAAAGAAAAACTGCTTGGAAAATGCCAAATTTGCGAGGTTTGGCTTTTAAAATACCAATCTGATAAACATGGACAAGAATATGAGAGTGACCTCCTTTTGATGTAGCATCGTTTTCGAATACGATAATAATAATAATATATGATTATTCTTGGAATCGTGTGAGAAAGGAATTTGTAATTCCGATGTGCAACATAGAATTAAGTCAGCGAAACGTTAAGGGAATATTCAGAAAACAGAAACAGAAAAAAACTAAACATTGTTTGTCAAAAAGGGTCTGAAATTTTAAATTAAAGATAGTTTTTGACAATATGATTTCATTATTTGTACTATGTAGCAGACTATTACTTTCTGAGTATTTATTATTATTTATCAATTTATCTCATTTGGGTTAGTTCTATATTTAAAATACAATGCGCGCTATTTTCATCTTAATGAAAATGTTAATAAACTCATATTTATTGCATGCTATTATTTTTGTTTGTATTTCTACCCAAAAACAACTTTTTTGCGCTATACAGAAAAACATCAGCTTTACTAAATACATCTGTTGATTAAATATATTTCTCATTCCGTGAAATTTCCATGGAGCCTGTTAGTTTATATAATAATACGCTACTGCATTAAACAAATTTCCCAACTTTTTTTAAGGCATTTAAAATTGTCGTAGACTCTTCAAAATCCAGTTTTTTATTGCTACACATCTTATGAGAAGACTAAAGAATTTTTATGATTTCAGGTTCAAGGGAACGGCTACAGCAGGAATCTGACTACGCCCTACTAAAGATGACTGACACAGCTGGTGAATTTCAAAAGTGCTATCTGGACGTGAGGAAACTTTAGAAGAACCATATGCAATAAAAGTTGGTTTTAAACTTGGAACAATCGCTAAAAAATTTACGAAGTGCTTCAGGTTGCTTTTAGAGTATCTTGCATTAAACGAGCATCAATTTTGAGTGACATAAGAGATTCAAGGAAGGCAGGATGTCTCTGCGAGCTGGTGGGAATTGTAGAAGAGTAATGAAGTCAGAACACCAGAGTTGATTAGCCAAATAAAGAATTTCATGGATAAAAACCGTTTTGTGTCTATAGAGAGAATAAGTTCACAATTTTAATGTCGGTGTCGGAACTGTGTATGCACTTATTCGCGGGGAACTAAAGATGCAGAAGATTTGCGCGAATGCCCCAGTTCACAACCCTTGTCACAAACTATTTGACGAAGATTAGCATCAAAACAGTTCCTCACCCTCCTTATAGTCCAGACTTTGCGCCCTTTGATTTTGTGCAATTCACTAAGTTCAAGGAAAACCTTAAAGGCAGTCGTTATGAGACAATGAAAAGAGCTGTGACAGGGCCATTGACACGCTCACACAAGAGGACTTATATGTGGCCTTTCAGAATTTGTGGGAACAGTATAGAACGTGCATTGCAGCCGGAGAAGATTACTTCGAAGAGGACTAAAGTTTCATGTGTATATTCTCAATGAAAGTGCCCATACGAAAATGTCTGGAATCTTAATGTCCGCTTTCTTTGAGTTCCCAGTATTTATTCGCTAGTGTTGTTTTTATACGGTGTTTTTTTTTATTATTATAATAAGACAAGCTACCACGTGCAGACATTTAGACGACCCATGTAAATTATGCCTCCATGAAAAATTTGCTATCCTGTACTTTAAAGAACCTCAAAATCTATTAAACTGCAGACGAGAAATAGCAAACAACTGTGTTCACAAAATAAAACTTACTCTAGGATAGCGA
This sequence comes from Euprymna scolopes, assembly GCF_053919585.1. NCBI lineage: Eukaryota > Metazoa > Mollusca > Cephalopoda > Sepiida > Sepiolidae > Euprymna > Euprymna scolopes. Next base: position 65,578,483 of record NC_136498.1, on the reverse strand, counting down.
TACAAAATAGCTTTAAAACTAACAATAACAATAGAAAACAAACAAATAAATAAATTAAATAAACATGAATATACATAAACGATCACACATATATGTATATATATATATGTATATATATATACGTGCATGTATGTGTGTACACATAGGTATATTTATATATATATATATATATAGAAAAAAAGAAGGAAAAGATCTACCTTAAACCACTAACCTAGTTTTAAAACAGATCCTTTGTTCGATAAAATGCATGCCCATTGGCTGATAGGAGGGGGCGCGGTGGATACTAGACAGCTGATTGGCTAACTAGAAATCCTCAACATATATAAAAACAAGAAGCAACCACAAAATTCGCGCATAAGCCTGACGAATCCTATAGTGGATGAAACGCAGAATATTCAGTGTAGCTTAATCGCCATATATATTTTATAAATTACTATATATATATATATATATATATATATATATATATATATATATATATATATAATATGAAGCTGAATGTGTGTGTGTGTGTCTGGTCACGAATAGGCTCCTCTATGGTTGACTATTTTAAAAAGCTGATTACATATAATGATAGAAGATGTATCGAGACACAGGAATGGCTATGTTTGATCTGGCAGAACGGTGGTTCATAAAAATTGTGGTGTCTGCGTTCGCGCCTGGTCCACAAAGTATGGAAATAAAAAATTTAAAAATTAAAAAAAAAAACATTTACAAATGTTTTTGATATAGATGTACATAATAATACTTTGATAAGTATGTTTTAACTTAAATAGGGATGGTATAATAAAATTGTGGGATCTGCGTTCGCGCCTGGCCTCCATAGAATGGAAATAGGCACAAATGGAAATAGGCACAACTTTAATAAGAACTTTTCAAATCTATCTGCGTAAGTATACTTTGATAATTATGTTTCAGTTTGAAGAAATATGGTATAATAAAATTATGGGGTGTTGTAATACAAGAAGACAATATAACGAATAAGCGTTACATGGAATGAAGAACACCGAAGCTGCATATCTAAAAGTTCTACACCCCCATCACGCATCCTCCCCATAGTTTCACCACCGCTTCTCCCAATAAAAAATGTGACACCAAAGAGCTGAGAAGGGTCAAGAAGGACTGAAAGACCAAGGACAGAGCGCCAGTCAGACCTCGGTTGGACAAGCGCAAAGAGAACTGGGACTCTGGGGAGGCTTAGTGCCACTCAAATTCCAGTATAAACCAATGGCCACTGCCGGCGAGAAATCAATGGTAAGAGGCTGTTGCGATTATGCAAAGTCATTTGCAAATGCTATCAAAGGAGGTAGAGAGAACTGGACGTCTGGGGAGACTTGTTGCCACTCAGCTTCCAGAGAACACCACAAGTTTCCAATCAGATCGCTTGTTGACTTGTGTGTAAGCTCAATGTGAGCCAATAATATATATGTGTGTATATATATATATATATATATATATATATATATATATATATATATATTAGGATAGACAGAGAGTAAGAGAATGAGAGAGAGAGAGAGAGAGATACCACATTTTATAAGTTCCAAATCTCAGCGACTATTGATCACCATTTAACAAATGGCAGCTCGTTGGAAAGGAAATGACCTGAATTGTGTAAAGGCATATGTGCCATTTGCTCTTAGCGTCGCACATTAAAAGTGCATTCCATCATCCAGAGTCTATTTTTGGCACATTTTTTACAGTCATAAATGCTTCAATCATAATCATTTGTTTTTCTAGTTTTGCATATAAATTACAAAATAACTGATATTACCCCCAAACCTCTGGCCTTAATGGAGGGGAGACTAAAACTTGCTAATATGGTTTCAAATGATCTTAAATGACATCAAAGTGAGACTTTATTCCAGATATTTCTCATATGTTATATCTCCCCTCTCCCTCATAAAGTAAATTTCACAGTGTATAAACGTTATTTGATATTGGAGATACTCATAATCGTACCCTATTTCTAAAAACGTTGATATATAACATATGAGAAATATTTGGAATCAAGTGTCCCTTGTTATTTCAGACCATTTGAAACCATAGCAGCAAGTTTCAGTCTCCCTCGGCCAAGGCCAAAGTTATATATATATATATATATATATATATATATATATATATATATATATATATATATATATGCATATAAATTTGGTTATGAACTTTGACCTTAAATATAGACTTTTTTTATTATTTTTTTGTTTTTTTGTTGTTTTTTGTTTTTGTTTTTGTTTTTTCTAGTATGTTGCTGCGTCTGATTTCCTGTGCAAAAATCTTATCGTTAAACTTCCTCCGGTATCTGCGCATTAGAAAGCGGTGACACCAACAGTAATTCTGCTGATAAATATTCCAAGTATTGCTGCCATGAACTGTCTATTTGTAAATGTTTTTGATAACGCTGCCTGTGCAGTGCACGCTTTGGTCCGACATTTGTTATATAAACGTATTTGTCTGCGAGATATTGGCTCGACTTGTTGTTGTCCATTAAAAAGAGTGAAAAAAAAATGCCTACTACATGTTGCCTCTGACCAAATACCAATCGATATTTGTTGAAATGAGATAATTATTGTGATGCGTGTTGAATGATTGGTTCTCTTATTATGCTGAAGATGTGAGGTATTAACTATTGAGAATTATTGCTCCATTAGAAGTATTAACCCTGCGCGTCCATATGCGTAGAATATATTGCTTATTAGAAGGTTAAGGAATATATCCCTTAGCACCAAAATCAACGGTCCTGGATATATCCGATGGTGAGGCCCCAGCTTGCGGACTTTGGAGAGTGTGAAGCCACCCTTTAATCGTGATTGCTCCCAGGTCCACACTGACCCGGACTGGTAGTATATGTTAGAGTCCCAACTAGTGGTTGAATAGAAACCGACGTAAAAATAAACCATATATTCTATTTAAAAAATTGTCCTTCAAAATCACTGGATTACGCATTAAATAACCTGAAAAGGGTTGATATGCTGTAAAACAAAAACAACAAACCAACCAACCAAAATCAACAGCGTCTATTTCATTTCTGAAACGTCCTTTTCCTTGTTGACTCTGGCATGTTGTTGGTTCAGTGCAGTTCTAGAAGATCTACCCTCATAGCCTTTATCTTTTTCCTTTTGAGAGGGGTTTAGTTTATTGCTAATCGCCTGAAGCGCTTCTTGCTGGGAATGCCGACGGTACTACACAGCGAGTGTTCACAGACCAAAGTGTTCATCCTCTTGATCGCTGGCTCATCAATTCGATTTTCAGACCCTTGTGTCACATCTTCTCGAGGTAGGAGAGAGATAAATACCTAAACATGGTTACTGGATGTGAGAGCTATTTGTAAACAGCTTAATATGTTTAATATACAACAATATAATAACAAAAAATGTATACATTTAAATTAAATAGACGCAAATATCCTTGATAATAAGTCTTCATTTAATTACTCTTTGACTTCAATGACTTTCTATTCTGGTTCAAAATTGACTACAAGCTGAAATTTAAAAAAAAAAACAACAAAAAAACAGGCTCCTTCAGTCTTTGACAGACTATGGATACCCACGTATGGGTGCCTGCACGTGAAATTTTTGTGGCAGAAGTTAGGCAATCTCCAACCACACCTCTCCTGAGTCGACATTGTTAAATACCAGTGGCAAGTGAAGTGCATGTATAGGACGACTGGAAACAAATGCCGAGATAAGCGGAGAGCGCATTCAGCGCCTAGAATTCCCAAATGATCACCCATCTGGTACTAACCAGGCTCAACGTTGCTTAATTTCGGTGATCTGATGAGAACCGGTGTGCCAACGCGAATATGCCGTGCATTAAATTAAAGTAAGCTAAAGTACTGAAATTAAGTGAGTTTATTTTTAAATCATTTCGGACATTACTTGGACAATGGCGGCCTTTAGTGTAGATTTTGTATTATGAGGATGGCCATTTGCTTTCTATTTAGAACAACGGCCCACACGTAAGAATCAATAAGCATTACGCTCAAAAGATTATCTTATAATTAGGCCTGAGTTACAATGGCTTTGCAAATAATTTTATATTTCGTTCCAACTCATGTTCTCTGCGAATGTTAACTTGAGAGGTTTAAACGATGAGCTTTCAAGTAGGTTGTTATCTGCCAAGGTAATCTGTGGCTGAGAATATTTTTTGTAGAAAAGCAGCTTAGTCTTAGTAGCATTACATTTATGAGGTGTAATGTTTCATGTTCATGCATTCTTATTTCTTTAGTTGGAAACCTATGACTCCCGGATATTTTTTCATATGGTTAATTAGTTACCAATGAGAATATATTAAGCAAATACATGATATATATATATATATATATATATATATATATATATATATATATATATATATATATATATATATATATATATTACAAATCATAAATGTATATGCATAAATATTCTGACAGAGCATCACAAAGATAATAACGATAATAACGCTTTACCAGTAATTAAGGAATAAATAATAAAAAAAAACACGTGGAAATATTTCTAGGAGCCTTCAAAGTAATCTCCTCCGTTTGAAAATCTAAAATCTTAAAAATTGGTCATTCATTTCATAAGCTGTATAGTAATAACGGACTGAATTTTTAAGATTCTACGACAATTTTAAATGCTTGTATAAAAATGTTTGGAAACTTATTGCAGGCACCTTGTATCTGCGATTATTTTGTGAGATTTAAATAATTTGTGTAACGCATCAATTAATATTTGGTTTTGTTTCTTTGAAGTGTTTTAAATACAGAGCGGTTCTGTTACAAAGTTTCGGAACTATTTTTCATGATAATATTAAAATAAATTCACTATTTTATTCTCATTATATGATAATATAGTATATGATTTCTTATTTTTCAGAAACAAAAGATACTAATTTTTAATAATGTCTGTTGAATTGAAAAGATGATTCATCATAAAGCAGCATGATAAGGGCCTGCATCTACCGGAAAAATTCAAAAACCTCAAAATAAAGAGAATATTCATAAAACGGACGGTTTATCGTTACCTGGGAATTTCGCCGATCAAAGATAGACAACGACCAGGCCGTCTCCACATATCTAGAACATTTAAACTCATCGAAATGTTAGGAAAAAAAATCACACGAAATCCAAGATCCATGAGATAACTGGCAAAGGAAACACAAACATTACCAAGTACTATGCGAAGAATATGTGGTAATGATCTACAGATGTCACTCTATAAGCTCCAAAAGCGACAGCTTCTTTCTACACCCACAATTGCATAAAGACTCATCAGAAGTCGACTCTTGTAAAACCATATCAGAGAGGGCACGCTCAATAACATCCTCTTCACGGATAAAAAGTTATTCTCTCTTCAATAGTACCACAATCATCAAAACGGTAGAGTCCTGAGGCGATAACTGATAATGCAGTAAAGGTTTACGGGACACAGAAACCAGCGTCAGTGATGGTCTGAGCAGCCATTTCTGAGAGAGGCAAACTTCCATTTGTTTGTCCTCCCTCAAGGGGTCAAGATTTACAAAGAAAGTTACATTGAGGACATTTTTTGAAAGTGCACTGACCTCATAGTGTAAATCTATGAACGGTGATGAAGTTTGGACTTTCCAACAAGATGGTACGACAAGCCGCAATGCTCATGTGACACAGTAATGGCGTATAAATTACTGTTCGTCCTGGATCAGCAAAGAAAAATGACCCTCCTCATCACCTGATTTTAAGGCTCTTGATTATTCTTTGTGGTCAGTTATGGAAAGTTAATCCTGCTTTACTCCTTGTCAAAGTATTGAAGCTTTTAAGATAGAATTGCACAAATTCTGGTAAAATATCCTTAGATGTTGTGTGTACTGCTATAGATGATTTCCCCAAAAGACTTCATAGTATAGTAAAGACTCGATCGAAAACATTCTAAACAATACTTATGCCATATTGTCCCTTAAGCATTTGCTAATCATTTTTGGAAATTTGGTTTTGTAATAAATTATTTTGTTGGGATAAATCTGAGTTTTATTTTGTTACAGTATTTAAGGTGTGCCTTAAATGTGATCCATAGTCATTTAACAATAAGTAAGATTTCCTGAATTTAATCCTCTTCTTAAGATCCGTTGAATTTAAATTTAAATTTTAGACATTTTCTAAATCAAGATTAGTTGATGAAAATTAGAATAAATATCTCAGATAAATAATTTTAGTATCATTATTCTGATTTTTATCTTAGTAGGTTGGATATACAAGGACTTCATAATGATATTGGAACAGATATTATTCTCGAATATATATATATATATATATATATATATATAATATAAATGTGAACGTTTGTGTGTGTCTCTGGTCACAGATAGGCTCCTATATGGTTGACTATTAGAGAAAACTGATCATATATAACGATAGAAGATGTATCGAGACACAAGAATGAGTATGTTTGATCTGGCATAATGATGATTCATTAAAACTGTGGGGTCTGCGTACGCGTCTGGTCCACAAAGTATGGAAATAAAAAAATTAAAAATTAAAAGATGTACATAAGAATACGTTGATAGGTATGTTTTAACTTAAATAAGGATGGTATAATTAAATTGTGGGGTCTGCGTTCACGCCTGGCTTCCATAGAATGGAAATAGGCAGAAACTTTAATAAAGACTTTTCATATCTACCTGCGTAAGTATACTTTGATCATTATGTTTCAGTTTGAAGAAATATGGTATAATAAAATTATGGGGTGTTCGTTCGCGCCTGACCTCCATAGAATGGAAATATGTCACAAAGTTTAACAAGTTTTTTTTTTATATAGATCCACAGAATATTTAGAAACGTGTTTCAGTGTGAACAGGTATGGTATAATAAATTATGGGGTTTATCTATTTTATTTTTACTTTCATCATATTTTGCTTTGGTTTTGATACCCCCAAATTCGAAGCTATCTCTTTACAACCCTTCCTTTTCATAACCTATCATACTTTCATAAATCAGAGTCCATTTTCTGTAGGCTGTTTTTGAACCCAGTCAACGACGGGCACTTTTGCATATATATATATATATATATATATATATATATATATATATATATATATATATATTTGTTTATTGTTATATAAACATGCTCACATCCCGCTGCTACAAATAGCCACTTGTTTCAATCAAACAACAGATATCATCAGGCAGCGACTTGACTATTCAAAAGTTCAATGAATAATAGATTATTCATTGAACTTTTGAATAGTCAAGTCGCTGCCTGATGATATCTGTTGTTTGATTGAAACAAGTGGCTATTTGTAGCAGCGGGATGTGAGCATGTTTATATAACAATAAACAAGTATTATCAGCTCTTTTTATTGAGCACTATCTAACAACCTCGTTGAATTCATTAGTCCATTACTTTTGAATATAAAAAAAACCCGAGTATATATATATATATATATATATATATATATATATATATATATATATATATATATATATGTATATGTGTGTGTGTGTGTGTGCGTGTGTGGGTGGGTTGATGAGAAAGTTCTTGCGGATTTTTTCATTTTCATTTCAAATGATGTATTTTAAAATGAGATTTCCTTACATTACTTTTATTTTAAATATCATTTTAAATATAATTTTAAAGGCTGTTTTTGTTCTATCTAATCGTTTAAATTACAATCGTTTTAAAACAATAATATCTTCTTTTTGAAACGTAAAAATAGGCAAATTCGCACAGTTTCCTTATTTTCATTCAAGCTAGGCCGTAAAAGTTGCTGAAACAGCTCGCGATATAAACGCAACGTTTTGCGCGACTGGCATAGATACGCTTGTTTTGCGTTGGTAAGTGTATTGACTCTGATGGTCTTTATTTTGATCAGTTACTTGTTGAACGGAAATATATTCATCTTAATTTGAAAGTTAAAATCGCAGGAAGTTTCTTGTCAACCTCATATATATATATATATATATATATATATATATATATATATATATATATATATATATATATATATATATATATAACATTAATAAACAAACCATTTCATTTTAACCAGCCTATAACGGTTTCTATTATTAATCCAAATACAATCTCCCAAACGCCAGTCGCATTCCATCTTTGTACATATGAACAGGGTGTCCTATAAGTCACTTTACAGTTTGAAAATCATACAACTTTTTCTTAAATGACTGCATTTAATTAATTTTTATTTTATTACACAGTTTACAGTGTGGAAATTTGTTTTTACTTAATTACGAAAAATAATATCTCTTTAGTAGCCTCCATTCTCGTCTTTGCAAAGTAGAGGTCTTTCTACGTTATTCTTCATGACAGTTTTCGTTAGGAAATAACTTCCTATCGTATGTTCGCCTTAAGTTCTTGGATGGCTGGAGGTTTATTTGCATACACTTTGTCTTTAAGATATCCTCAAAGCCAAAAGTCTGTTGCTGCCAAATCAGGTGATTGTGGAAGTTATCATACTCGACTCACTGTCTTTTAGTTTTGGTTTCGATCTCAGCTTGAGTACTTACAAGAAGTGAACTGGTTAGAAAGAAACATAATACTCGCATGCAAATATCTCTACTTCTATATGAATACAAATGTTGTCAGGAAAACTCGTCCACATAAAACTCGTCCATGGAAAACTTATCCACTGGAAACTCGTCCATTTTAGTAGGTAGGAAAACCCATCCATTATTAAATTATTATCGATTGAAAACACATTTTATAACCGTTTTTGAAACGAAATATTTTTTAAAGAGACTATACGACTCATAATATATTTTAAAAATATTTTTACTTGTTTACTCTTGTTTTAAAAAAGATAAAATTGAGTTTTATAAATGTTCGTTTATTACCTAGCTGGCTAAGTTTTCAGCAGTTTGACACTTATAAAAATCAATTTTTTTCCTTTTTAAAACAAAGACACTTATAAAATCAATTTTTTCCTTTTTAAAACAAAAGTAAACAAGTAAAAATATTTTTTTTTTAAATATTATGGAGGTCTAATCTCTTGTTAAACCAATATCTTCTTTAAGAACGGTTCTAAAATGTGTTTTCAGTCGATATTTATTGGATCAGTTTTTGATATCTAATGGGCCAGTTTTCCTACCCAACAAAAATGGACGAATTTTCTATGGACAAGTTTTCCATAAACGTGTTTTATATGGACGATTTTTCCTAAATTCATTCAAATATAATAGTTATGGGTAATTTACTATTCTGCTAACGTCGGTCATCTTGCTAGTATATATATATATATATATATATATACATATATATATATATATATATATATATATATATATATATATATTAATATATATTAAGAAATTACTCTTACGCCACCACTAAGAATGGGAACCAAAACGTTTAGTTTACGATTTACTTTTGACGTTAATGTCTGAGCTATGAAATCATGTTTTCTGCAAGACTAAAAATTAAACCAAAGACTAATAGCTATTACGTTATGAATGCATATTGGTAAGCCGTCGTTCCACCATCACCTGGCAAATTCCCTTTTTTTTAATTTTTACACTTCTTGCACAGATTTTCCCCGGCTTAAACCAAAATATGAAGGTTTAAATACCCTATATAGTAAGTTTAATGTCTGTAGACGAAGAACTGATTGAGGAGTTTAGTAGGTCAATTTTTTTTAAACGAATATACGTACGGAGACGTAAATATATATATAGAAAAAGGTTTGTGTTTTTTATAAACATTTTACGCAAATATTACGCAAGTATAAATCATGTAAAATATCTGCATGAATATAATTACACGTAATAGTTAACGAAATATGATCAGCCCATAAGAAAAACAAACAAAAAAAACTAATAGGGAATTAATTAAACTGAATGTTTTAAAGAATATGCAAATTATCTAGATCTTTTACAGTTCCACAACCCATATATAGCAAAGTTGTATTTTCTTTTTTTAATAAATAGAATATGGAATTTTAATATGGATATCAATACACATAAAATTATTAGGCGTACATATATATATATATATATATATATATATATATATATATATATATATATATATATATGATTCGTTGTAAAATATAATGCCCAATATCAAAAACAAACATTTATTCTTGGAAAATGAAAAATAGAGATAATAAAATTAATCAAAGTACGAGTCTTGCAAAGGTATGCTTCTCTGCCATCGATCTATGTATTATTGTTTATTTCTCGTTGATAAAAAGTTATTATTTGTGATGTAACAAAATTTTTGAAAGCTTATTCCACCTCTTCTTTGAACCGAAAAGTTTTATCATTTAACAATTTGCTTAAATGTTATTTAAAAAAAAATGAAAATCAGTGGAGGATGCGGTAAAGTCTCGTATCCCAAGTCTGTGAATTTCTACAGAGGCAATTTTGCAACATTTGGTCGCGCGTTATCCTGGAGCAGAACTGGACCACGTCGATTCACCAAGGTAGGCCACTTATTTTTTGCAAGGAATCATGCATTTCTGCAAGTTGATTGCAGAAAATCTCTGCTGTAATACTCTGATTAGTTCCCAAAATGTTGTAGTGGATAACACCGATTGCAGACCACCAAACTGTCACGATAACCTTTTCCTGGTGCAATTTTGGCTTTGGGAAGTGTTTGGGAGACTCATCACGGTCAAGCCATTAACTAGATCGTTTACAATTATCATAAAGGATCCACTTTTCATCACAAGTGACAATTCGGTCAAGAAAGGGATCATTGCTGTTACGCGCACAAAGCATTAGGTAGACTTCAAATCTCCTAAGTTTTTGATTCACATTGATCTCATAAGGGATCAATTTATCGAGTTTCTCCACCTTTCTAATACTTTGTAAATGGCGTAAAACTGTTGCAGTACTGACGCCAAAACAATTTTTTTCCTGAAAATAAATTAAAAAATATTAATTCGTATATAACCCTAAACTGAACTATAAAGTTTATGTTAAAATGTATAAATTATCTATAAAATGTATATAAATTATTATAAAATATGTTTATGCATAAAATTATCATTTTATGCGGCCATTATTTTGGTAACAACCTATATATATATATATATATATATATATATATATATATATATATATATATATATATATATATATATATATATATATACATATATCCGATATTTAATAAGATATTGATTGATCATAAACAATTTTCTACGAAGATCGGCATGTACATAGGGTTAGAGGGAGTATTTCTCTTCTTCTCACTACCAATCTTTCATTTCCAACTCTTTGATTTTTTTCTTAGATTTAGCTTTCTCCATATTTCAATTCCTTTCATAAAGCAAATTCTTCCACAGCCTCGTCTCATTCCTAAAATCCAGACTGGCTTATGCATCAACAGTTTATGACTTCCTATAAAGAAAATTTTTCAACCTTTTTTTTTTTTTTTGGTGTTTGGTCTCCTGCATCTCCCTCTTCCTCACTTTTCCTCATATATGTATATGCATGTTTGTATGTACCTGTATGTGCATACGTGTGTTCATATATATATATATATATATATATATATATATATATATATATATATATATATGTGTGTGTGTGTGTGTGTGTGTGTGTGTTTATGTATATGTGCGTTTGTATACGCGTGTGTAAGTGTGTATGTATGTATGTATGTATGCGTGTATATATATATATATATATATATATATATATATATATATATATATATGCACACCAATGTTGATAACTTACAGAAGCTGAAAAACAGTAAATTATGCCAACAAAGTAACTGACCATCTCAAAACTTAAAGGACACCCTCTCATTAACTGCACCAACTACACCTTCTTCTCATATATATATATATATATATATATATATATATATATATATATATATATATATATATATATATAAATTAGAATAAATAATGAATTACGGCCATGCCCTTTCGTAAAAGAATTGAATATTTTCGATCATCAATATATTCGTATATAACCCTACAATGAACAAACTGAATTAATTTTACTCATAATACATGAAAATGTTTCATGCAAATGAGCTGTCTCGTTTTTCCAATTATTCAAATTTCACTCTGTTAAAAATTTCGTCGTCGTCATCATCACCTTCAGCGACTCTTTCACACAAGATATGTCTTCATAGATACATTGTGTTAGTTGCTTGGCCTAAGTGCAGTGCGATATAGCCACTGAATTACATTTCTCTTTTATCATTTGAAATAGAACATCGCCGGCAATTTCACTATTAACCCTTTATGACTTTAGATATAGATGATTAAAAAATATTTTATTGCAAATTTTAGTTCGTTTAAAGGGTAATAGTATCATGATTTTAAGACTTTTTTACTATAACGATCTTTCATTATATAGTTAAACTACCACTAAGAATTTTTGCATTTCATAAGTGCTTGAAAAAATCCTCTACTCTCTGAGACAGATGGCGATGTGAGTAATCTGGTGGTATTTGGCATCTACCCAGATGCTGAAATAATACGTACAATACGTATTTGAATCAATCCCACATCATTTATGCCGTTGTATTCATTTATTTACGACTGAACGAATTAGTTCAACCAGGTCATAAAGGGAGACTGTAAGTGTTTGTAGATTTGATCCGTTGATGAGGGCGCTACTCTCGAGGGAACACGATTTTGCATTCTGCATATATTTACCGTTAATTTTCTTCTACTTTTCGGTAAAAGTTCAGATGCCACTTTCAAAAACATGACAATTGGGCCATAGATTATTGTTTTTATTTATGCCATCTTTGGAAAAATTAGTTTTTGTTTTTCCTTTTTTTTATGAGAATAAAGTACAGTGTTATTTTTTATCAACTATTTATTTCAATTTTACTTGTTTTCGTCCTTCGTCTCCCGGATAGCGTCGCCTATGTACCTCAAGCTATTTAAAAATGGTTTCCAGATCTTACTTGTTATTCTAATATGGGATGAAGAAAACAGTTGTAGAGAATTATAAATAATAATGAATATTTCTCATCCGAGAAATACAGGCAAATATTAAGCTGTGTTTTCTTTTCTCTTCGTTACCGCCAACATGGGTGGTTTGGTTAACACGTGATCACACAGAAAGGACAAAACTGTTACAACTGACGAAACACGACGAACGTAACTCTGGCCGGTGTACACATTTCTGCGTTTATTTATGAATGGCTACCGTATGTGTTTATTTTCGTCTGTTTGGGCGTTCTTAGGGGCATACGTTTTAACTTTATGTTCTTATGTATCGGGCTTTTAAGATTTCATTTTTAATAAAAGTGCATCCTAGGGTTATTGGTAAATGATGAGATTGCCGTCCTAAACAGTTTATTCGAAAAAGTCAAATAAATATAATGTATAGGCGATAATAATTTTAAGGCTAAGATAGGACGAAAGGTATTGACTTAAAATCAATTTAATACTATGTAGTAATTGGAAAGAAACACATTTAACTCTTGTAAGCGATACAAAAAAAAAAAAAAAAACGATGGCGCCATAGGTAATGCAAAAACATCTTGTAAAAACTTCGATTTTGTTAGCATATTTACTCATTATAAACGTATTTGTCATTAGACTCCCTGTGTAATAACAAGTGGATTTTAACGATACCTTACCAATCAGATTCGTTGTTATTCCCTCCCACGAGTATATGTTTTTATTAGCAAATCGTTGAGCTTCTCTCAAACGTGCGGCTGAGCTTGACATAGTTTTTGTTTTGTCTTGTATGAGGGTGACACGCCCCATTTTGTGAATTTCTCGAATTAACATGTGATCTAATTGTAACACGTGTTTGCTTGAAATAGTTTTATTTTTAACTATTTTGGTATTCGTTTCAATTTTAGGCGTTCGTTTAGTTTAGTCGTTATTTTATTTTTACTATCTATTGTGGTAAAGTAAACTTTATTCTGTGTATATTTGTTTGCTTTTTCAATTTGATTTGGAGGATGTCTAATGTTTAAAATTTCAAACCTTATTCAAACAAAATCTACACGGATCGTCTAAATATCTATATTTAGGCCCTAAACTGGCATCTAAGCTTCAGCCTCTATCCCATCGACGAAACGTTGCATCCCTCTGCCTGTTCTACAAGTATTTTAATGGTGAATGCTTTGATGAACTGCAAGCACTTGTGCCCCCACGACGTGAACACCCTCGACAGACCCGACAAGCTGCAAAATCCCACCCCCACACCGTAGAGATCCCTAGATGTAAAAGATCTTTCTACTCCGGTAGTTTCTTCCCCAAAACCGCTAGACTTTGGAATTCCATTCCAGGGCACTGCTTCCCCAACTGTACTGACATGCAGAAGTTCAAGTGCAACGTGAACCAACATCTTGCTGCCCAAATCCCTACATAGTACTCCAGTAGTTGTTTCCCCTGATAGTAGCCCCCTACACCAAAGTGGCAATGTGCCTTGTTTGTGGTGAAAATGTAATTAAAAAAAAAAAAATTTACCAGCCCATCGTACCATTTTCCACTCGATTATTGACGAGCTGCGCTTCGTTCAAGTTTCCAGTAATATTTCACTAGTGCTGTTTTACATCGGTTTATTTTGTAATTAATGTGCTTTTATATCGTATAGTTTTATAGTTTATATAATAACATCTGATGTTAAATCTAGGGAAGACGTACTTACGTAGAACATTGTGTTATTCGGGATTTCCTTGGCAGGTATTGAAGCTTGGTACGTAATGCTTTTGGTTTGGCATTAATCTTTTAGAGGATAAAGTGCACTAGTGTTACTGTTACAGGTTTTCATCATTATTAACTTTATTTTTATTTGCGTGATTGTTATTAGGGTTTAGATTATTAATATTTCCTGTGGGTATATTTTTCTCATTAGCGTTATTGTTACATAAAAAGGGCTGTCCCCTTCTCATGTAAGTAAGAAGGCAGAACAGATAAGTGAAAATGACATTTGGAAAAGGCTAGAATTGAACCCTGTAGGCAAGTGTTAAAAGATAATGGATAATTGAAATACTAGGAATGCAGTCGATTGTTAATTCTTTTAGAAATAACTAAATATTATTTAAGTCAGAGATAGAGCGATTGTCTATTCTTTTAGAAATAACTGGATATTAAATATGTCAGTTAAAAAAATGGGCAATGCGAGTTTATAAATTAAAAATGGGTTAAATGATGCAATTTAATTTACGGATTTCTTTTGTTTATCAGAGGTGTGTAAATACATGTGCAAGGGCACGCGTGAATTGAAACGTGATAAAGTCACATTGTGATCACACCTCTGGCGTCATAAACAAAGGAGATTCTCAATATATTGAGATGGGGTACGAAGTTTGTTATTTCAGATAATCAGAGAGCCACACTCACAGTCAGAGAAAGAGGGGGTCAGAGAGTGAAGCTGATGCTCTTAGAGGCGAAGGATAGAACAGTAGACAATGTAGTCGAAAAGGCTTGAATCCTTACATCATCAATCAATCGGCCGGATAATGAATAAAGAAATCACCATCTATATTTTGTAAACTGTTGTCTTCATCTATCATCATTCCACCAACTGAAAGGGTAAATGTGTTTTTTTTTCTATCATCATCTCTTAAACAAACTTTGTTTAACAATGGACAATGCGATTTTATAAATGACAAATAGGTTAAATGATACAATTTAATTTCCGGATTTCTTTTGTTTATCAGAGGTGTGGAAATACATGTGCAAGGGCACGGGTGAATTGAAACGTGATAAAGTCACATTGAGATCACAGCTCTGACGTCATACACAAAAGAAAATTCTCAATATATTGAGATGGGGTACGAAGTTAGTTAATCAGTTCATCAGAGAGTCACACTCTTTCAAGAAATATCTCCCCTGCTCTATGTTAACAAAAACTGTTGCAAAAATGTCTCAGCTCCGTATTCATAATAATATGAAGTCTCCAAGAATTATCACAGTCGTACTCGCGTGTGTAATCTATACAAATGTCGTAATCATCTTTGTGTTTTAGTCCCCGATATATATGTCTCCAATATGTACCCTGACTATTCAGCATAATTTTATTCTTGTTGTACTATTCTTTTGGCGAATTATATCATTAGCTCTCTCTATTACTCTTGTTTAAAATTTTGTGATTGTGCGCTTCAATTATATTTTCCAAGTTTTCGCAGAAACTGCAGAAGATTTCAGAGTTATTTTTATTGAATATTTCGGTACGGGAAAGTGTTTTTCGATGAGATGTAGAAATTTCTTTTCCAAGTTTAATTTTTAGCATCAAATTATAGGGCGAGATTATATGTTTCTTTCTCCTATTTTTTTTTATTTGTTATAATTATTTGTATCCTGCTTCTCATATTTAATTCCGATGTCATTATACACACAATTTTAGGGTTATAAATATATATTCCCATATAAACCTAAGAAAAAACAAATCCTGATAATTTAGTTCCTTGAAAATTGTGTAACCTGGACAAAAAATATATAAATAAAAAACAGTATTAATCCGTGTGTACCGTGGTGTGTGTGTGTGTGTGTGTGTGTGTGTGTGTGTGTGTGTGCGTGTGTGTGTGTGTGGATTTAGTTACTAAACAAACTCGTTTCTTCAGAACTGTCTCCCCTCACACCTTTAAGCATCTCACAACTTTTTTAACAAATGATATGACTGTCTAAATAACTCCAAATCGGACGAGAGGTGTTAAATACTAAAAATAGTTTAGTTTCTTAACTCATAACCGAAGATACATGAGCGTTTTATTAAAAATATTTTATTTTAATTTGATTATTTGACTTTAAAGTTTTGAATCCAACTTTTTGTTTTTTAACTTTTTCCCCTTCCTCTCATTCTATACGAACAATTAAAGAAAAGACAACGTTTTTTGCTCGATGAGATAATCGTTTTAATGACTGCGATCCAAACATTGTCATGTCATTGTCGCTTTTGTGCAGGTTGTATAAATAAAAGTATTAATAGTTCTATTTACTAATGAACAATATTATGTAAACCCGGTTGGAATTCTCTACATATTTACGCTGTTACTGCACTTAATCTGTATTACCAATCGGCTCTATTAACATTGACCACTCTTGGATTATTGTTTAGAAATTTAACCTTTACTCTTGATCTGAAATGGAACAAGTACATCAAGTCTGTTGCCAAGGTCGCTGGGAAAATGGCGGGATCCTTCTACCGCTCCAGAAGATATCTCACTACTGATGCAATTCTCTATCTATATAAAAGCCAAGTAAATCCAAGGATGGAGTACTACTGCCGCATCTGGGCAGAAGCTGCTAAAAATATTCTATCCTGCCTTGACAGAGTACAAAATAGACTTCGTGGCTTAGTGGGGGGAAGCCCTTTTTCCTTCCCTGACACCTCTCTCCCACAGAAGAGACGTTGCGAGCCTTCTTTGTTTTATCGTTATTTCCATGATCAAGTACTCATCTGAGCTCCAATCTCTGGTCCCCCCTCGCCAATCTTTCACGATAAGCACCCGTCTAGCTAAAACCACTGTCAATAATTTTCCCCACTCTTTATCTGTGTCTAAATCAAAACGTAGATTGCATGAACAAAGCTTCTTTCTTAGAAGTGCACGCTTGGTGAACACTTTTCTGTCTGCCTGATTCCCACCTGACTACAACTTGGATGTCTTCAAGTCCAACATAAACAAATTCATGATGAGCGCTCCCTTAAGTAAGGCACTTTATCAAATATACAATACTAACGATTACTACGATACTATCCCATTGATTACTGTACACGCAATAACCCTTATCCCCGAGTGGCTTCCGGGCCTTGATAAGTGTTGAGCACCAAAATATATATATATATATGGATGACATTAACTTTTATAATTTCCTAAAAAAAATTATAACCACAGACAAAAGGAAACAGAATATTATATCTAATTGATAAAACTCACTATGTCTGTCTGTCTGTTTGTCTGTTTCTATATTTTCAAACTCTATCTCTCCCGAAACTAAAAGTATATATATATATATATATATATATATATATATATATATATATATATATATATATATATATATATATACGTCTGATTGAGTACGACAGAGTTATTCCTTTTTCCGATCTTTCTAGATATTTTTTCCATTTCTGCCGAACGGTCTTTTTTAATTTCAGCAGGCATATTATACAGAATGGCGCCCAAAAGTTGTTGTTCGGACATATTTTTCTCAAACGCTTTCTATCGGTGCATCCGAAATTCGTCAGGAGCAATTGTTGTCGTTTTCTTTTCCTTTTATTATCCTTTGAGGCTTATTGTATTTATAATTTTTTTAATTGGCTATAAAAGTGGGTTCAGGAGGTTGGTTGGTTGGTTGTTTTTGTTTTACGGCATATCAACCTTTTTCAGGTTATTTAATGCCGAATCTAGTTATTTTGAGGAACGATTTTTAATGGGGTATATTTTTTATAAGTCAGATTCTATTTAACCCATAGTTGGGACCCTAACAGGTACTACCAATCCGGGTCAGAGTGGACCTGGGAGCAATGGCAATTAAAGGGTGGCTCCACACTCCCCAAGGCCCGCAAAGTGGGGTCTCACCATCGGATATAGTTTTAGGTCATATCCAGGACCGGGTGCAGGAGGGTTGGGGGCGAATTATTTTTATTTTAGCTTTGTTTTAGTTTTGATTTTCTTATTTTAGTTTCATATTAGTTATTAAATGCTGTTAGTATATGTGTCCCGTTGTTAAAGAGAGATCCAGTTTAAAAACGGCTGTAGTTTTTTTTTATATGCATGGCTTCTAGTAATTTCAGTTGTCGTGTGCAGTTGTTAAGGTATCGAATTTTAGTATTTTTAGTTGAGACATTTCTAATGTCGGACGACTGTAGGTTTTTATCGTGAGATATTAGGTGTTGTTTTATTGCACTATTGTCAGCTAAATTATATGTTAGTCGTCGCGAGAGTGCTGTTGTTGTGTGGCCTATGTATGCGTTTTATGAGTTTTTAGAGTGGGTTCGAAGACATTCTTAGAAGGGGCAAATAATTCATACACTACATTAGTTTGGCTTAGTCTGGTGTTCGTATTGTTATTGTTTTTAATTATTAAATTGCAAGTTTTATGACTATACTAGCAGCTAAAAAAGGGAGATAAAGATTAAAAAAGAAAGTGTTAACACTCAAAACTTAATAATTTGTAGTTTATAGAGGGAATAGAGTGGTAAAAATTACGAATCCAATATTGTACCTGAGAATATTAAATATTAATTAAAATAATTAATTATTAATAATTAAAATATACAGTACATAATAGACAGTGCTTATATGTAATCTATAATGAATAAAAGGATAACACATAATTAGAATAATAGACTATGATATATATATATATATATATATATATATATATATATATATATATATATATATATATATATATACAGAGAGAGAGATGGAGGAGAGAAAGGGAGAGAGAGAGATAATAATTTGATAAATAATATAACATATTAAATATAATATATTGTATAATATGATATATAAAATAAGGGTTCACGGAAAACTCGTCTACGTAAAATTCGTTCACGGAAAACTCGTCCACGGAAAACTCGTCCACAGAAAATTCGTCCCTGGAAAACTCACCCCTTTTTGCTAAGTAGGAAAACTGGTCCATTATTAATTAAATATCGATTAAAAACACATTTTATGACCGTTCTTAAAAGAGATTCTATTTGTGAAGACAATATACACCCCATAATACTTGTTTACTTGTGTTTTAAAAAAGATATAATCGATTTTTCTAAGTGTCTGTTTTCTAACTACCTTTTAAAAGCGTTTATTTAGTTAAAAAACACAAGTAGAGTCGAGTGTTACTTTAGAACAAAAAATGTCCTACATGAGAGATATCATATCTTGGGTGTTTCGATAATCGCTCAAAAATAGAAAATTAAAAAAAAACACTGAGGTAGCTATAGTTTAAAAAGGACCCACCCTCCTCCAAAAAAAATTAAATTTTAATATTTCTAAAATATAATTTAGGGAGGGATAGCTTTTTTAAAAAACTATATCGCCTTAAAAAAGTAACAACAGCAAAAATAAATATTAAATTAAATAGATCTTTGTTAATTATTTAACAATTTTGAAGTGAAAATAAATAAAAAAATAAAATGACTATACGATATATTTTCAACACACGTCCTTTCTCCTGTCAAAAATTATTTCGTTTTCTATTTACATTTAATTACAATTTTTATATTTCTAGTATTTAGGGTCTGTATTACTGTACACAGATGTACCAAAAATTTAAAAAAAAAAAAAAAAAAAATTTAAAACAAATAAATACAAACAAATTAAAAACAAGGTAAGTACATTTCTGGATAAATTTTTTAGTGTTTTTATTTAATGTCAGATGTTTATTCGGTTCGAAGAACGGGTAATGTTGAACGATGTTCGAAAACAAAAAAAAGATGGCGGCGATGTCTTTAAAGACTTGATAATCACTTCAAAATAAAAATAATTTTTAACGATACTTTCTGAGTATTACAAAATTATTTTTTAGAAAACACGGGGAGGTATAGATTCTTCTCTAGAATTTGCTGGAAATTTTAGTTTTTTTTTTTTTTTCATTCGATAATTTTTTTTTATATACTAATAGCAAATGCACAAACTCCCGTTACAAAAAAAAAAACTCCCGTTATTCAAGAATCGTTTAATTTTTTGTTTTTGGATGTTTATTGTTTTGTTGTTGAGAAAAATATAGTTTTTATAAAGCTCTTCCCTTCCTAAATTATACTTAATACATATTAAAAGTTTTTTTTTTTATTTTGGAAGGTAGAGGACTCTTTTTAAAGCTATAGCTACCCAGAATTTTCTTTAATTTTCTATTTTTGAGCGATTATCGAGAATCTCAAGATGTGATCCTCTCATGTAAGACATTAGGGTATTTAACTGATAGCACACAAGTTGTATTTATTCTTTTACTTTTTGAATCACTACTATATAGGATAGAGAATTGATACTGTTAATTAATTAATACGTAATCTGCATGAATTAAAATATCATACTTAAGCGTATTTTACGACCAGACAACGCCTAGTTTATATATATATATATATATATATATATATATATATATATATATATATATATATATGTATAAAGAGTAGCGAGTGGGGGAGGCGGCTTTGCCCGGGCGTAAAATACGCTTAAATATGATATTTTAATTTGTCCAGATTTCGTATATATTATTATAGAGTCATGTTTTCTAAAGTAAAAAAAAAACAATGTATTTGGGAGCCATCAGCTAGAATCGAAACTGTAGTATTCAAAGCTGGTGATGTTAATACTGTACAAACGTGACACGCATATGAACTGATTAAAAATTAAAAATTAACAATAAACTAAGGTAAATTTACAAAATGTATAACGATTTTTTTTAAATTTTGACTCAATTTGGACCTCTTTAAAACTATCTTTACCTGCTTAAGACCCATAAGAAACGGCCTGAAAAATCCAATCATTTGAAGCCCCTATCGCCGCTCTGTGACTTTTAATTTCGAAGGAGATAGAGTCTGAAACTATGGAGACAGAGAGACATATAGCCGCTTATATATATATATATATATATATATATATATATATATATATATATATATATATATATATTATTTTTTATACCGCTGCCCATGTGGGGGTACCAAATTGGTTAAAGGGAAAATTATTCCCAACTCGCATTTAGCTAAAAATGCACTTTCGTAAATAATTGAATTCAATATAAAAAAAACATCCCCCTCTCTCTCTGTATATATATATATATATATATATATATATATATATATATATATATATATATATATATATAGGCATGACTTCCTTAGATTTCAAAACCCGATACTATGACCACAAAAGCACATTCAAAAATAAAAAAACACCGTATAAAAACAACACTAGCGAATAAATACTGGGAACTCAAAGAAAGCGGACATTCGCCGGTAGTCGAATGGAAAATAATAAGACAAGCTACCACATGCAGACATTTAGACGACCCATGTAATTATGCCTCCATGAAAAATTTTCTATCCTGTACTTTAAAGAACCTCAAAATCTATTAAACTGTAGGCGGGAAATAGCAAACAACTGTGTTCGCAAAATAAAACTCACTCTAGGATAGCGATACAAAATAGCTTTAAAACTAACAATAACAATAGAAAACAAATAAATAAATAAATTAAATAAACATGAATATACATAAACGACCACACGCATATGTGTGTGTATATATATATATATATGTATATATATGCGCATTATTGTGTACACATAGGTATATTTATATGTATAAAAAAAAAGAAGCAGAACGGCCACCTAAAACCACTAACCTAGCTCTAAAACATATCCTTTGTTTGATGAAATGCATGCCCATTGGCTGGTAGGAAGGGGAGCGGTGGATACTAGAAAGCTGAGTGGTCAACTAGTAATCCTCAACATGTATAAAAACAAGAAGCAACGACAGAATTCGCGCATAAGCCTGACGAATCCTATAGTTGGATGAAACGCAGAATATTCAGTGTAGCTTAATCGCCATATATATTTTATAAATTACTAACTAGCTCTACCTACGTATTGAGCACTTTTGAAGTAAATACTTAAAGTTTACGCATAAATCTATACTTTCGTATAGTAAATTTATGTGAATAAATGAAATAGTTATATATATATATATATATATATATATATATATATATATATATATATATATATATATATTGCTCTTTTTTTATAGAGTGGAGGATGATGGCTACATGTGTGTTCCTTATTTTTCTGTGCGTTATTCTTTTTGGAAAATGGTCTTTGCTATTTGTTACCATATTGAGTAGGGGTCTTCTGACCTTATTTGTTGACTATTATTTTTAGTGGATAGAAAAATGCCGTTCTTACTTCAACATATACACTTCATCCCTAATTCGTCCTCATTTCCAGTCTAGTATTTATTCTGTAGATATAAAATAAAATAAAAAAGACAGATATTCTTTCCGAATAAGAAATCGCCGCCTCCAGGTCCGTGTCTCCGATTTTGTTTTAGTTAAGGTCAAACAATGAATAATACCCGGAAGTATGTGTGGTCGTCTGACCAGTGGCGCCATCGGGTCCACGGGATTCCGTCACCCACCCAACGGAACATTCCCATCATGCCGCGTCGTATCAGTCGCGCCGACTTCCAGACGACACACTCGGACCGACTGCGGTTGTCTCTTTGTCAGAATCTGCCTGCCAACACGCGTTGCCCATTTATCACAATCACTAATACGCGTGGACGGATTTGGAAACTGGTTGATACAACTCAGCCCGTCAGAGGTTGCCCCGAGCAAAACATTAAGAATGATTAGACAAGATTCCAATCAGTAGCAGGATCCACAACGGACAGCAAAACAAACAAATACAAATACAAATGATGATGATGATGATGATAATAATAATAATAATAATAATAATAATAATTGGAATCAAAGGAATGGCTGCAAAGATACAACGAATAACAAGAGAACTGGGACCTTTGGGACGACTTATAGCCACTCAAATTCCAGTGGAGACCAATTGCTGCTGCCAGCGATAAAGCAGTGGTAATCAATTTATTTAGAGATGTTATCGAAAGAGGCGGAGAGTACTGTAAATCTGGGGAGATTGTTGTCACTCAGCTTTCAGGGAACACCATATGTTGTTTTCAAGGAGAAATCTTTGATGGCCTGTGTGAAAGCTTCTTGTGAACCAATAATAATAATAATAATAATTATAATAATAATAATAATAATAATAATAATAATAATAATAACAATAATAACAATAATAATAATAATAACAATAATAATAATAACAATAATAATAATAATAATAATAATAAGAAGAAGAAGAAGAAGAAGACGAAGAAAAAGAATCCAAAAAAGCTTTGACAAAAACAATGGGAGAAATTGAAATCAGAGGAATGACTGGAAAATACAACGAACATAAATAATGAAAACAGCTGAAATATTAAAGAAAACCGTTAAATGTGGAGACTAACACATATGAGCCACAAGTGCGGGCCAGATAAACTGATGCAGAGGCAAAAGCTGAAGAAGCGTTACATGAAACCAAGAACATTGAAGCTGCATATCTATAAGTTATCTAACCCCACCACATCCCCCATTACAACACTACTGCCCACTTCCCCCAAAAAATGAGACCGAATAACCAAGTAGAGTCAAGGAGGAAGAAAAGACCGAGAAGAGAGCACTGACCAGACTGCTGTTGAATAAGTTTGAAGAGAACTAGTACCTTAGGGAGGCTTATTGCCACACAAACTCCAGTGGAGACCAATGACCGCTGTCATCGAGAACTCAATAGTAAGCGGCTGTTGCGGTAACGCAAATTTATTTGCAAATATTATCGAAAGAGGTGGAGAATACTGGCAATCTGGAGGGGACTTGTTGTCACTCAGCTTCCAGGGAACACCGCAGGTTGTTTCAAGGAGAGATCTTTGACCTGTGTGAAAGCTCCTTGTGCGCCAATAATAATAATAATAATAATAATAATAATAATAATAATAATAATAATAATAATAATAATAACAACAATAATAATAACAATAATAACAATAATAATAATAATAATAATAACAATAATAATAATAACAATAATAATAATAATAACAATAACAATAATAATAATAGTAATAAAACCTCTATTATTAGGAGCGCTAAAAACAACACCGAAAAAGAATGAGAGAAATTGGAATCAGAGGGATAGCTGATAAGATACAACAGATAGAGTAGATAACAGTAATGAAGACGGCAGAAATATTAAGGAAACCCCATAACGCACATGAGCTACAGTCAAAAACTGGACATATAGAAAATGTTACACATGAGAAACGAAAAGGAGCATCACATGGAATCATGAAAATTGAAACTATAATTCTAAGTTAACCCCCACTGCGCCCCTACCTCCCTCTTTTGTGTGTGTGTAACCAAACACTGACACCGTATCAGAAAGCGAGGAGGGTCAAAGAGGATGGAAAGACCGAGAAGAAAAGGCATCAACCAGACCTCTGCTAAATGACCTTGGGGAGACTTGTTGCAAATGAGAAATCAATGGTAAGCTGCTATTACGACAACGCAAATTTATATTCAATGGTTATTGAAAGAGGTTGAGAATACTTGAAAACTGGGGAGACTTGTTGTCGCTGAAACTCCAGAGAACGCCACAAGTTGTTGTGATGGTATGTGTGACTACTACTGGTGAGTAAATAATAATCCAAATAAACTTCGAGCACTAACCTATAAATTGGATGCTTCAATTCGAATTTTTAAAATAGCAGAAAGCATAAGACCACAGGGAACAATTAAAAAATACGAAATGACAAAATACTATGCCTTCCTTTCCAAAATAGCAACATCTACATCAGATGGTGTCATACTAAAAAGTCTTGAAGAGTCCGGAAGCAGCGTGGAGTGAGAGCACTAACCGGACCGCCACTGGGGACTTGAAGAGGCTTTTTGCCACCCAAACGTCAAGGAATACCAA
>NC_136498.1:65508098-65548098 GCF_053919585.1 Euprymna scolopes | reverse complement strand
AGTTTTACGCATTTAGAACAACTTTAAAGCTTCACCGGTCTGCCATTTTGCGACTATATTTCAAACAATTTTTACAGTTCATGAGTAGGACCAGGACCACAGCATATTCTTTTCATTGTTTTTACTATCGAGTGTGTATCCGTTGATATCTTATATGCTTTTATATAGAGTGATGCGGTTCTCGCTTGATAAGCTGTGTCTGTGTCGGATATATACTCGGGAGTCAAACCAATGAAAAGAATATTCTGTTGTCATGATCCTATTCATAAATAATTTTCTCAGCTATATTTTCAAAATAAAAATTCAATTTTCTCGTTCAGTAAAACAAAAGTTCTAATAAAATTACTCTGTTCAAATATTCTCAGAATCTGTAAGGAAGGGGGAGACTTTCTTTTTGATTGGCTGTTAGTTACCATAGCAAGCAAATCTGTTACGCTACCTTAAATCGGCTGGGAACAGCGGAGATGATGGCGTAAACATAATATTAAAAAAAGAAATGTCGCTTATAATTTACTGCTCTCTCGAATTGTCGCTCAGCTGTACTGTCGTTAATAATTCAGAGGTAAGCAGTGAAACAGAAAAAGAAAATTTTATTTCAAAGTAAATCCTGGAAAAAATGCATTGCTTACATAGAAAAATGCGAGCATGAAAAGTAATATACTTAAGATTTAAAAATAGAAAAATAAAAGCGCTAGTTATTAAAACTGGAAAAGTAAGACAAGATATTCTGGTAAAAAATATAATAAATTTATAACTTGAAATATTGCAGCATTAAGAATTGATTATATAAGTTAAATTGAAGTTTTTTTTTTAAATTCCTGATGTTGCAATATTTAAGTTATAAATCTATTATATTTTCTACTAGAATAGCTTTTTCCAGTTTTAACAAATACTCTTTATACTTTTCCATGTTTAATCTTAACCATATTATTTTTCGTGCTCGCATTTTTCTATGTAATATATATAAACCTCTGGCCTTGATGAAGGTGAGACCACAGCTTGCTGTTATGGTTTCAAAGGATCTGAATTAGGAGCAAAGGAGAGACTTGATTCCAAATATTTCTCATATGTTATATCTCCCCTTTTTGGTTTTCAAACATAAAGAAAATTTCACAGTGTATGAGGATTATTTGATACTGGAGATATTCATAATGCGCCTGAATGAGGAAGAAACTCGATCTTAGATTCCGTTGTATTGGCTTTCATGGCTTGTGGAAGCTGTAACGTTGTTTGATTGTGGAAATAATTATATTATCTCACACTCTGAAAATTATTATATATATATATATATATATATATATATATATATATATATATATATATATAAAGTCCGCGTCGAGGCGGAGAAATTTCCAGGTTGGTATCTGCAGGCGCGTTTTATTAAATAGGAGAGATGCACGTCCCCATCTTCGTTTAGACATGCATCTAGGAGATGGAAAATCTCTACTGTAAAACCTGAGGTCTACTGTATACTCAGTTTTGTGGCAGCCATTGCACCGACGAAGATAAGCAGTTGTACAAAAAAGCGTACTTGGTCCTGCACAAAGTCTTCACCACTACAAACAATTCATTAGTGTGGATTCCCGACCAACTTAGTTGTTGTGGCGGAGCTCATATGTCGAAGTCGACGGGAGAGTCCATTTTATATATATATATTACCATTTTTACCTATATATATATATATATATATATATATATATATATATATATATATTATATATATAGGTAAAAATGGTAATTAGTAAAACATGAAGATAGTGCTCAATACTATTGCAGAGCAAATATGCGTTTTATTTTTTATTACCGTTTTATCTGTTCAGTTACATATGTTTCGGTTGCCGGACCATATTTACGATCCAGCAGCCTCGACAGAACTTACAGAAAAAAATTTTCTGTAAGGTCTGACGAGGTTGCTGAATCGTAAATATGGTCCGGCAACCGCTTTAAGGTCTGACGAGGCTGCTGGATCGTTAATATGGTCCGGCAACCGAAACATATGTAACTTAATAGATAAAACGGTAATAAAAAATAAAACGTCTGTATATATATATATATATATATATATATATATATATATATACATATATATATATATATATATATATATATTCATTTAAATTGTTAGCATTGATCTTGATCAAAAATATAAATATAATAAAACATATATATGCTTTTTTAATAATCATATTTGATACGTTTGCGCATTTCTTTTCCTAAATCGCGGTTGAATTTTGTCGCATTCCAACTTAATAAAAAAAATGAATTTTTAATAAATTGTTTTAAACTACTCCAAAAAGGTTGTATTTTCGATCGAAGTTATTTATTTGCTCGCGTGTGTACATCTTTGCGCCTACATAGCTTGACCAATCGTCACAAAACTAGAAACCTATCGTACATACGTTGATGTAACCTGATTTTCTGTAACACTATAATTGATCGTATGCTCTTATTATTAAATAATTGAGCACCCGAGTGTATTTCTTTATACCAAACAAAATCAATGATTACATATACATGTACATACACACTGAAACACAGACACAGACTGCTCAAAATGTTATGTGAATATGTATATATTAAAAAGTGTGAATATATACGGTAATGCCTTTCTATATACTAGGCTTCCTTAATTAACATAGAGAAAAGTTGGTAGAGACCGCAGACGTCATATTTTTTTTTTTAATTTGACCCAAAATTTGACTCCTTAACATTTATTGTTTTGGGCTCAAATTAAATTAAAATGTTTGACCCATGTCCAAGTAACCTACCTCTAAAAGTTCAGGTGTTTAGATCCAAAATTTGCGGAGAAGTTTGGTAGAGCCTGCAAAGGTCAACTCTGTAAACTTTGACCTCTTGCCAGCCAAATTCTCGCCCAAAAACGGGTTTAAAAGCTTACTGCATGTCTGAATACACTCTATGTAAAATTTCAAATGTTTAGACCCAAAATTGACTTAATAGTTTGCTATAGACCGCAAAGGTAAAGTCTTTTGAACCTTGACCCCTTGGAAGCCAAATTTTCAGTAAAAAACGATTAAAAAGCTTGCCCTGTCTCTGAATAAACTTCATGTAAAATTTTTAATGTTTAGACCAGAAATTGGCTGATTATTTTAGTAGAGACCGCAGAGGGAAACTGTTTTTAAACTTTGGCCCCAATTATGAACCCTTAACATTTATTCTTTTGGGCTCCAATCTAATTATAAAGTTAGATTCATGTCCAAGGAACCTATATCTAAAATTGCAAGTGTTTAGACCCAACATTGGCGGAGGATTTTGGTAGAGTTCTTAAAGGTCAAATCGTTGAACTTTGATCTAAAATTTCTGGCCAAAACCCGATTAACTTTTTTTTTCCAAATCTCAGTAATCCTTATGTCAAATCTCAAGTCTGTAGACCGAAAATTGAAAGAGTTATTTGGTAGAGAATTGTACACAGACAGACACACACACACATACACACACACACACACACAGAAATTTTCACTTTTATAGATATACTAGCTTTGCTCGGGCCCTATGTACTGTTCATAACCTTATGTGCATATGTCATGACGTTCGAAAATATTGGCGAAAAAAGCAACCCCTCCCTATAGAAAAGTGCCCAGTTGAGGGTGAAGAAATTAATGTTTTTAGCCAATTTTCGGTATCTGTCTTCTGAAGGGCCGAGCTTCAAAACGATACTGAGCTTATAAATACGTCGCCTCTGTCGAAAGTTTTAGGCAGACATGCAAACACAATTACATAGATTTATATATTTGTAGCTCAAATTTTGGACCCAAACCGATTAAAAAGCTTGCCCTATCTCTGAATACCCTTTATGTAAAATTTCAAATGTTTAGACCAGAAAATTTCTTTAGTAATTTGGTAGAGACCGCAGAGGTCAATTTTTTTAAATTTTGACCCTTATTATGACTCCTTAACATTTATTGTTTTAGGCTCAAATCAGGTTATCAAGTTAGATCCATGTCCAAGGAACCCATATCTAAAGTTTCAAGTGTTTAGACCCAAAATTGTCGGAGGAGTTTTGTAGAGTTCTCAAAGGTCAAATCGTTGAATTTTGACCCCTTAACAGCGAAATTCCTGGCTGAAAACCGATCACATAGATTTTCCCAAATCTCAGTACCCTGTATATCAAATTTCAGATTAAAAATTGATAGAGTTGTTGCGTAAGGAAATGTACACAGAGAGACAGACACGGACACACAGACACACAGACACACAGACAGAGACAAACGTAAACTTTTATAGATATACTAACATTTCAGCCCGGCGTTGCCCGGGTGTTTGGAGGTGTATGCTGAGTAAAAACAAAAAGTAAAAAAAGTGTTATCTTTTTTTTATTTTAACCCCTATTATGACCCCATAACATTTATTGTCTTGGGCTCAAATCAAGTTATTAAGTTAGATCCATGTCCAAGGAACTTATATCAAAAATTTCAAGTGTGTACACCCAAAATTGTCGGAGGAGTTTTGTAGAGTTCTCAAAAGTCAAATCGTTGAACTTTGACTCCTTTACACCGAAAATTCTGGCCGAGAACCAATCACATAGATTTTCCCAAATCTCAGTACCCTGTATATCAAATTTCGAGTCTGTAGACTAAAAATTGACAGAGTTATTGCGTATGGAAATGTACACAGACAGACAGATACACAGACACACAGACACACAGACACGTTCACTTTTATAGATAGATAGATAGATAGATAGATAGATAGATAATATGCATAATTATACAAACATTATTAGCTATATATGTGCATACTTGTTTCTGCAGAAATCTCTAATATGAAACCGTGCGTCGTTGGGCCGGCAGATCAACTAACATACTACTGCAGTTTGAGATTAATCTTACACATGTAATATTGGGTAAATATTGGCGCATTCGATAATTACTGGATTTTAGAGAGAACTTTATTTCGGGTATTCTTTTAAAAATGAATCCTCTCCTTATTTAATTCGAGAGTTGCATAGATTGATTATTTTCGTAATTTTATACAAGTCTGACACAATAAGAAATTATTTATTTAGTACGTAGTCACGCGGGATAAAACACTTGGTGCTCGGAAATCTCGTTCCCGGAAAACTCGTACCCGGAAAACTCGTACCCGGAAAATTCGTACCCTAAAACTTCCCCCCTTATTGCTAGGTAGGAAAACTGGTCCCTTATTGGTAAATATCGATTGAAAACACATTTTATGAGCGTTCTTAAAAAAGAAATTGTCTTTAAAAGAGAATACACATCTCATAATATTTTTAAAAATTATTTTTATCTCTTGCTTTAAAAAAATAAACTTGATCACGGAGTCAAGATACGAAAAACGAAACCATATATTTATTTAAAAAATAATTTAGTTTTAACACTTTCTGTGTTATTACGAAACAAAAATAAAAGAAAGAAACACGTATTATCAAAGAAAGTAATTATTTTATTTAGAAGAATTAATTCAGTTTAAACAATTCTTGTGTTATTACGAAACAAAAAAAACACGGTATTATGTAATTTTAGTACCGCGCTGAAATAATAACGTTATTATTTCGAAAGCCATTATTAACAAGGGGGGAGGGTATCGTTTAAAAGTCATTACGGGGGCACTTGTGCAGTATGCAGATGGCGGCTATTGTTAGAAGACGATAACTCCAATTTCTTTTTGGTCAAATAACGCGGCAAATAAGTAACAAACAAAATTCTTTTCCCGAACAGAAAAATATTTGAAACTCAAACATTTATTGTATCAAAATGTATCAATATATAATTATAAAAACATTTATTGTATAAAAATGTATCAATATATAATTATAAAAACATTTATTGTATCAAAATGTATCAATATATAATTGTAAAAACATTTATTGTATAAAAATGTATCAATATATAATTATAAAAACATTTATTGTATAAAAATGTATCAATATATAATTATAAAAACATTTATTGTATCAAAATGTATCAATATATAATTATAAAAACATTTATTGTATAAAAAATGTATCAATATATAATTGTAAAAACATTTATTGTATCAAAATGTATCAATATATAATTGTAAAAACATTTATTGTATCAAAATGTATCAATATATAATTATAAAAACATTTATTGTATCAAAATGTATCAATATATAATTGTAAAAACATTTATTGCATAAAAATGTATCAATATATAATTGTAAAAAAAATTTATTGTATCAAAATGTATCAATATATAATTGTAAAAACATTTATTGTATCAAAATGTATCAATATATAATTATAAAAACATTTATTGTATCAAAATGCATCAATATATAATTATAAAAACATTTATTGTATAAAAATGTATCAATATATAATTATAAAAACATTTATTGTATCAAAATGTATCAATATATAATTATAAAAACATTTATTGTATAAAAAATGTATCAATATATAATTGTAAAAACATTTATTGTATCAAAATGTATCAATATATAATTGTAAAAACATTTATTGTATCAAAATGTATCAATATATAATTATAAAAACATTTATTGTATCAAAACGTATCAATATATAATTGTAAAAACATTTATTGTATAAAAATGTATCAATATATAATTGTAAAAACATTTATTGTATCAAAATGTATCAATATATAATTGTAAAATCATTTATTGTATCAAAATGTATCAATATATAATTGTAAAAACATTTATTGTATCAAAATGCGTCAATATATAATTATAAAAAACATTTATTGTATAAAAATGTATCAATATATAATTATAAAAACATTTATTGTATCAAAATGTATCAATATATAATTGTTAAAACATTTATTGTATCAAAATGTATCAATATATAATTGTAAAAACATTTATTGTATCAAAATGCATCAATATATAATTATAAAAACATTTATTGTATCAAAATGTATCAATATATAATTGTAAAAACATTTATTGTATCAAAATGTATCAATATATAATTATAAAAACATTTATTGTATCAGAATGTATCAATATATAATTATAAAAACATTTATTGTATCAAAATGTATCAATATATAATTATAAAAACATTTATTGTATCAAAATGTATCAATATATAATTATAAAAACATTTATTGTATAAAAATGCATCAATATATAATTATAAAAACATTTATTGTATAAAAATGTATCAATATATAATTGTAAAAAAAAATTATTGTATCAAAATGTATCAATATATAATTGTAAAAACATTTAGTGTATCAAAATGTATCAATATATAATTATAAAAACATTTATTGTATCAGAATGTATCAATATATAATTATAAAAACATTTATTGTATCAAAATGTATCAATATATAATTATAAAAACATTTATTGTATCAAAATGTATCAATATATAATTGTAAACACATTTATTGTCGCAAAATGTATCAATATATAATTGTAAAAACATTTATTGTATCAAAATGTATCAATATATAATTATAAAAACATTTAATGTATCAAAATGTATCAATATATAATTGTAAAAACATTTATTGCATCAAAATGTATCAATATATAATTATAAAAACATTTATTGTATCAAAATGTATCAATATATAATTATAAAAACATTTATTGCATCAAAATGTATCAATATATAATTATAAAAACATTTATTGTATCAAAATGTATCAATATATAATTATAAAAACATTTATTGTATCAAAATGTATCAATATATAATTGTAAAAACATTTATTGTATCAGAATGTATCAATATATAATTGTAAAAACATTTATTGTATCAAAATGTATCAATATATAATTATAAAAACATTTATTGTATCAAAATGTATCAATATATAATTGTAAAATCATTTATTGTATCAAAATGTATCAATATATAATTATAAAAACATTTATTGTATCAAAATGTATCAATATATAATTGTAAAAACATTTATTGTATCAAAATGTATCAATATATAATTATAAAAACATTTATTGTATCAAAATGTATCAATATATAATTATAAAAACATTTATTGTATCAGAATGTATCAATATATAATTGTAAAAACATTTATTGTATTAAAATGTATCAATATATAATTATAAAAACATTTATTGTATCAAAATGTATCAATATATAATTGTAAAAACATTTATTGTATCAAAATGTATCAATATATAATTATAAAAACATTTATTGTATCAAAATGTATCAATATATAATTGTAAAAACATTTATTGTATCAAAATGTATCAATATATAATTGTAAAAACATTTATTGTATCAAAATGTATCAATATATAATTATAAAAACATTTATTGTATCAAAATGTATCAATATATAATTATAAAAACATTTATTGTATCAAAATGTATCAATATATAATTGTAAAATCATTTATTGTATCAAAATGTATCAATATATAATTATAAAAACATTTATTGTATCAAAATGTATCAATATATAATTATAAAAACATTTATTGTATCAAAATGTATCAATATATAATTATAAAAACATTTATTGTATCAGAATGTATCAATATATAATTGTAAAAACATTTATTGTATCAAAATGTATCAATATATAATTATAAAAACATTTATTGTATCAGAATGTATCAATATATAATTGTAAAAACATTTATTGTATCAAAATGTATCAATATATAATTATAAAAACATTTATTGTA
This sequence comes from Euprymna scolopes, assembly GCF_053919585.1. Classification (NCBI taxonomy): domain Eukaryota; kingdom Metazoa; phylum Mollusca; class Cephalopoda; order Sepiida; family Sepiolidae; genus Euprymna; species Euprymna scolopes. The sequence goes on along the minus strand of NC_136498.1, from coordinate 65,539,455 downwards.
TCAAAATGTATCAATATATAATTGTAAAATCATTTATTGTATAAAAATGCATCAATATATAATTGTAAAAACATTTATTGTATCAAAATGTATCAATATATAATTATAAAAACATTTATTTAAAAGTAAACGTATTTTTTTAATGATTGCTCGCTCAAAGCATTTTCTTTCACTTTCTCCGTATATATCTCAGACTTTATTTTTAATCACGTGTGTATTTATTTTATTTTTTTGAATTTTTTTTCTTTACGTAAATTTGATTCATACTTTTATTTCGTGCTTGTTTTTATTTTATTTTTATTTAATTTAATTTAATTTTTATTTATTATTTTCTCCACTAAATATTATTTTTTTGTTAAATTATTTTTCCTACATATTCAAATAATGCTTTTGCCCCACCTTTTTTTTGGCCCCAAATAGTACCTTCAAAAAGTGTTCATGCTTAAATAAACCAAAGAAAACCTTTTGCGCATGCGCTTTGAAGAAGTAATGATTAAATAAAAACACCAGGACCCACGTTCCCGTGAAGTACCAAATTTTCTAAATAAAATATTTGTTTTATTATTTGATAATACAAGAAGTGTTTTCTTTTTTTTTGTTTGTTTCGTAATAACACAGGAAATGTTAAAAACTAGAGTTTTTTTTGTTTTTATTTTTTTTAGAAATATATGGTTTCGTTTTTCGTGTCTTTCGTTCGGTTTCGTAACATAATCAACCGTATCCACATCCGGTAGCTTGATTTTTTCCGGGTAGTGATCTTGGACATTACCTAAAAATATACAAATTTATTATCGGGTAGGGGGGGGGGCTGGTTTTAAAACTATATCTACCTCAGTATTTTCTTTAATTTTCTACTTTTGAGGGATTATCGAGACTCCTAAGATGTGATTTTCTCATATCGGACATTTTTTGTGCAAAAGTAACACTCTACATTATTTGGGTTTGTTTTTACTAAATAAACTCTTTAAAATAAGTTGAACCACCAAAAACTTTCAAAGCTAGGTAGAAAACGAACACTTCGAAAAATCAATTTATTTTTTTTTTAAACAATAGTAAACAAGTAAAAATATTTTTTTTAAATATTATGGGATGTGTATTTTCTTTTAAAGAAAATATCTTCTTCAAGAATGGTCATACAATGTGTTTTCAATCGATATTTATTCAATAAGGGACCAGTTTTCCTACTTAGCAAAAGGGGACGAGTTTTCCGGGGTCAAGTTTTCCAGTACGAGTTTTCCGGAGACGAGTTTTTCGGGTACGAGTTTTCCTAAATTCAACACTTGGTGAGTACCTTGGACAGAATAGGTGAATGTATGTACCATATTTATGTTTGGTGTATTTCATGAAAGCCAGCATTGAGATGCTAATGTATTTAGTGTTTATAGATCAATGGGACATCGTCAGAGAAAACGAATTCTTTTTGTTTTCTAAGAAAAAAAAATATGTCTGGAAGATGAAGCAACCATCCGAAAAGAAGTAGAGAACTAGTTAGGCATCTCTGATATATTCATTATATCTACGTAGGAAAGGGGCAGGTCCTGGTAGAAGGTTGGGAGAATGGGGCCTAACGTCTTCAGCAGAGACAATTTATCCCTCTCGGAGTTTAACGACATCGCTTTCCCGGGGCAAACAAGTGTCAAGTCCAGTTCTTCTAAACAACCAAGAGGCGAATCAACGTGGCGACTCGAGAATAAACATACAAAAACAAGCCTTCTTTGATAAGCGGTTTACCAGCCGTCGGGTAGCGATGCCAACGGCATTACTGAGAACCAGAATTGGGTCGGATTGGCCGTACACCCTTCAGCCATCCGAAAGTAACCTATTTATTTTCTTACGACGTGTCGAATATACGGTGTTGACTCTTCACCCACACCCAACAACACTACATTGTTGGAACAGATGATACGCGGAAAACTAAACTAGCCTTAACGCGTGTTAGCTTAAATCCATGACAATGCAACTGAGCTTATTGCTTATCTAAATGACATTGCTTTAGATCTTAGTGTTTACATAAGAGGACAATGCTATTAAGATTTTTTTTCATATAAAATGAGTATGCTATTTAGCTTAGTGTTCATTTAAACATGGCAACGCTATTAAGAGTGGTGTTTACTAAAAATGACTTTATCTAAATGACAATGCTATTATGGTTAGTGTTTATGTAAATAATAATACTTTATCTAAATGACAATTCTATTATGGTTAGTGTTTATATAAATAATACTTTATCTAAATGCCAGTTCTATTATGGTTAATGTTCATATAAATGATAATACTTTATCTAAATGACAATGCTATTTAGGTTAGTGTTTATATAAATGATAATACTTTATCTAAATGACAATTCTATTATGGTTAGTGTTTATATAAATGATAATACTTTATCTAAATGAGACTTCTATTATAGTTAGTTTTTACATAAATGATAATACTTTATCTAAATGAGAATACTACTTACTGAGTTTATTGTTTATATAAATGGTAATACTTTATGTAAATAATAAATGTATTGAGTTTTTTTTTTATAGAAAGTCGTTCCAGATAAGACGTAGAGCTACTTGATGTAATGAGCTATAAACTAGTACTTAAAGGTAAAAAACTTGTTAAGTGTTAAATGGAATAGATTTTGATTTGGAAAGCAGCAATTATTCCCTTTTCGTCAGAAGCATCTCGTCTGGGATGTGTGAATTAACGGATAAAATAATAAAAGCGAGAGTTACGCGGCTACTGAAACTAAGTCCAATAATAAGTCACTTTATCTAAATGCATTTTCTAATCCCTTTAAGTTTTCTGTTTACTTAAATGATGATATTGTATCTAAATAAACTTCTTTGTTTAGTGTTTATTTAAATGACAATGAACTAGCCGTCCTATGTACCTAAACTGAATATTCCATTAAGGCCCTACTCCATGACAGTGCTATTAATTTTACTGTTTATATAAATGATAATATTTTATAGAAATGACAATATTTTACTACATATGTACGACCAAAATTATGTCCGATCAATGTTCGACTGACTGTTGTTGCCGTTTGTCATATGGAAACAACGTGTAAAGTTGCTTAAATCAGCAGGAGTCGAATCGGACATTTAGTCGTGCCAGACATTTAGTCGTGCAGAATGGAAGTTTTAAACGAAAAAAAAGTATCATTGTGATTAATGCCTGAGGACAAATTTAAAAATTATATTGAAGAGAAGCGAAAATGTTTTATTATCAGATGATAGCAAAGGTGAAAGACATTTTATTGAGCTTAAACCACAACCAAACAAAGCTGACATCATAACGGTAATAAGATAGGAGCTCAATCATAGACATTCATCAGATTTTCAACGACGAATTACAGTTATAATTGACAGTGAAAATAAGAATATCAATGAACTGAGTTTTTTAATAGTGTAAAGGACTGAAGCCACTATGAAGTCAGTGTGTCAGGACATACCCTATAGAATTTCACACGATTTAAAAAAAAATTCTTCCAACAACAACAAAAAAATTATATGGAAATTCCTGGTTTACGAAATTTTCGTGTGATTACTAGGTCTGTGACAACATCATATTCTTTTCATTGTTTTTGCTCTTGAGTATATATCTTTTTTTCTTTTTTTTTACATGGGGGTCACCACTTATCAAGGCCCGAAGGCCACTCAAGGATAAGGGTTATTGCGTGTACAGTAATCAATGAGATAGTATTGTAGTAATCATTAGTATTGGGGGTTTTGATAAAGTGTCTTACTTAAGGGGGCGGTTTGTCAGGAGTTTGTTTATGTTGGACTTGAAGACGTCCAAGTTGTAGTCGGGTGGGAAACAGGCAAGCAGCAGAGAGTTCCACTGGCGTGCAGTTCTAAGAAAGAAGCTTTTCTCATGGAATCTACGTTTGGATTTAGGCACAGAAAAAGAGTGGGAAAATTATTGACAGTAGTTTCAGCCAGACGGGTGTTTCTTGTGAAAGATTGGCGAGGGGGGACGAGAGATTGGAGCTCAGACGAGCACCTGCCATGTAAATATACGATAAAACAAAGACAGGCTCGCAACGTTTCTTCTGTGGGAGAGAGGTTGCAGGGAAGAGAAAAGGGCATCCCAACTAAACCACATATCCGTAAATAACTTACTTATGTGGTTCTCGGTTGACTTATTATGCCGAATGTATACTTGAGAGTAAAAAGAATGAAAATAATATTCTGCTATCACAGCCGTAGTGATTAAAAATGAAAAAAATAAAGAAAATACTGGGCATCTTAATGTCTGTGACCAGATTCAGGAGGGCTTGAAACTTGTGGATGATGGTTTTGTCCGGTCAATTATGCAAATTGATTTACCTGCAGTTATAACGTACAGTGATGAACAAATTACTGATATCATATCATGTACAACTGATGATAAAAATGCAATAATTGGAATTGATAGAACGTTTAATGTTGGTCCATATTTTTTAACAATGCTAAAAACAATAAAAACAAAAAAGTGACCAGAATTGATTCAAAAGATCCAATGTTTTAGCGGCCAATTCTGTTGCATAAAAAATCAACATTTGAAATTTGTCATGGATTTTTCAACCACATTATTACAAAAATGAACCAATTAAAGAATATAACAGTTTAAATATCACACATGCTATGCAGGTTGGATCAGATTAAGAAAAAGCAATTGTTAAAGTATTAGATTCTGTGTTTCCTAATTCAAATAGGTATATCTGCATCAGAAACATGAAAGAAAATTTAAATCAGTTTCTTAATGACCACGACACACCAAAAATTGAGAGACATTATTTTATGAAATTTTTTTTTTTTTTAGAGAAATATAGTTAAGTTGAATCCATGAATGAAGATAAATATCAAGTATCATTAATGGAGATAAACAAAATGTTACTTGATAAAAAATTAACAGCTTATGTAAGTAAATTATCAGAAAAATGTATAATTATTTTTGCAAACTGTTGTGTCTGCACAAATAATTAACAAGAACACGAAAGTAAAGGTATATAATAATATGTTAGAAAGAAAAGTTATATAAATATTTGCATGCCTTCAGATATAGTTCAATTGGAGATATTCCGGCAGGTGGCGTGTTGCATGTCTTTCTGGAGGCAGCATAAGTGTCTTGCCTATTTGACGGTCGTTGCCGGACTCCCCCCGTATTGGTAATTGATACCTTTATATATCTCACTCACCCACCTATGTTAATTAGTAGGCGTGTCCACAACACAAACCAAAGTGGAAAAGTGGTAATTTCAAGAATTGGTCAAATAACAGTGCAAAATCATTAAATCATTGCATTAAAATAACTTGTAATTCTTGTAAAATCTTGTTTATCTTAATTTATGTTTTTACAAAAATTAAAAAAAAATAAAAAGTGGAACATTGGCTTAAAAAATAAGTCGCAGAATCTGCCAAAAATAGTCGCAACTGTGACTAAAGTTTTATTGTTTAAATAACATTTTTCTTTTGCATCGACGTTACAAATATTGTATTTGTTTTATCTAAGATTGGAATTAAACCGGACTTGTATTATTTTTAAGCATCTTCTTTTTTTACAGCACTTTGTTTATCTTTTCTTTGCGTGTGAATCTCCATTATATCTCTTTCGAAATTCGACTCTCACCTAGTATAATTTGTACTTTCTCTTTCTGTTTTCTGCTCCTAAAATCAACAGATAGACCATTCCTATAATAAACTGGACCCTGTTGATTGTGGTGCAATGCTAGTTCTGTGCAGTTCTAGGAGGTTCACTCTCCCAGGCTTTGCTTTCTCTCTTTGAAGAGTTAGTTTATTGCTAATCGCCTGATGCGCTCTTACCAGGGAGTTACCCCGGCACATTTTGCAAGTCATAGTGCTACTTTTAGAAGTCGGAGACTTCTCAATCCCAATTTTCGACCATGCTGTCGCAGTACTTGCGGTGAGAGAGAACTAAATACCCTCTGATTACGATTATTTCTACGCCCAACATCTTCTATTACCCTGTGTTATTAAGCTAACTGTTCTTTATAGGTTCTATTAGATTATTCATCTTTGCTTACGCTTTCTTTTTTTGTTTACGTGCTGATAAAATTGTTTTATTATTTTTTTCTCCCCACTTTTATCTTTCTCACGATCAATGTTTTAAAATAAACCATGCCTCAAAGTTTTAGCTGTCGGAAAGAGATTATATTTGACCGTCTGAGATTTGCGCACATTTCCACGAAACGCATACGCAACCCCGGAGACATTACAGCTATAAAGCATAGAGTTTATTTAAATGACAATGCTATTAAGCTTAATGTTTTATAAATTTAGATTTTTATTGGGCTTAGTTTTATCTCAGACTATCCGGGCCGTGCAAGCATTTAAACGTGTGTATTATTTCATAATTACAAAAGGCAAATATATATATATATATATATATATATATATATATATATATATATATATATATATATATGTATTTGGGGTGTGTCCATATACAAACACTGGAATGAAGGTAATAAAAATGATACATACTTTGCAATGACTCAAACACTAACACTAAATTCGGAAAAACATAATAATAATAATAATAAACAAAAATAAAAGTGCGCGTATAATTTGTGTAACGAAACCATGGATAGTAAAATTAAAAGGAACTTAAAATCAGTTTCATCCCGAAATATCCTGCTCGGTCCTATCATCACTTCATCAAGTAAAAAAAAAAAACAAACAAAAAAAGCTTGCAGACGGTAAAACGCACAACCCATCCGTCTCCGAAAGGGATTAGGAATACGAGGAATGCTAGCATTCTGTTACTTTTGAACGTTGTGATGAATTCCAAATAAATATAAAATGATGTAGTTCTTTCAACAGTAAAGGTAGTATCGAGCAGCAATATAAACAAGAAGAGAAACGTATAATGGTCATAACGGTATCGTTAAAATAAAAATAATAATCTAAGAGATCGAAAAACAAAACCAATTCGTTGAGAAAATGTCTAAATCAATCGAGTCGACACTTTCTATTACTTTATCTTAAATATTGAGCTTTTTAATCTGGTTGGAATCGTCATATAAATATTACAACAAATATTTGCACTTGCTTTAATTTGCAAAATTATTCAATTTGTAAACTTTCACTTGAATGTATATATATATATATATATATATATATATATATATATATGTATATGTACATATATATATACATATATATATGCATATATATATATATATAAAAATAAAATAAAAATTATTTATCTTCCACCAGACTATCCATTCATGTGTAATCACCGTTTTCTTTACCATATTCCCTCTGCTTCACTTTTTGTTTTCAAGTAAGATCTTTGACTTACTTGCTGTTTCATCAAATACTTTTGCATGCAAAATCCGATCCCGCATTTTGCTAATTCCTACCCTCTGATGAGAAGGCGAGTGTTTCTTCGAAACTCCGCGGATTAAGGACTATCCACTTATCTAGTGTTTCATTTTCAGATTGAATATGTTTTTAACTCATTTCAAAGTGTTTTTAATATGTTTTATTAACTGTTTGCTCGTATTATAAGCTCTATCTCCTATTTGGTTCTATCGAGCTTTTACATCTGGCTGAGATAATTTTATAAATATTAATTCTTTAATATTTATAATGTACTTTAATTGTACCATCTTGGATCATTTTGGTAAATTTAATTGTAATTTTCATTTTATTATAAGCTCCCGATTAGTTGAGCTTTTTATTCTCTCCAGATATATTTGAAAAGGAACACATTCCTCTGTCTGCCAAAAATATCCCTATTCCCACCCAACAAGAATATATCCCCAAATTTGTTCTCGCTTTGAACACTTTCGTAAAAAATATAAGATGGAAGGCTTATCGCCATGACTTAAGCATTAAAAATAAACTTAAAGCGCCTATTTCCTCTGAAGACCAACTTAAATCTTAACAAATGAACTCCCTATCAACTCTCATAGAGAATAAAAGAAATTCGAAAGAATTGCTTCAAATTTTATGTATTAAAAACCACTGCCCACCCCAAATACAACCCTTACCTCGAGGAGTTTGAGAATTCCATGTTAAATTTAGTCAAAAAAATTAAATTTAAGAAACAAAAACATCATTGTAATCCGGTTACTCGAAAAATAAATAATTTTGCCGAAAAAGTTAAAAAGAATAAACATATATTCGTCCCTGCTGATAGGACAAAAAGTATTATAAACTTGACTATCCTACATATAAAAAACTTTTGTATAAAGAACTTAATAAATCTTATAAAATAGTCCCTCATAAGACTTTAGATTCCATTAATTCTGAAGCTAAACTTTTACTGACTTCTATGAATATTCATAACTTCACTGAAATAATTTCTCCGGGTACTCCTAGATTCACTCTCAAAGATCATAAACCTAATTTCTATGACAACTCCTCCATCAGATTGATCTGCCTATCTAACTCTGACTTAGGAGCTGTAAGCAAAAATATCTTAGATAGAATCATCCCTTCTATTACAGAAAAAGTAAATTTCCCTCTTTGGCTGAATTCAGATTCCGTAATTAATTGGTTTGTCTCTCTTAAAAATAAACACCTCCTTAACTTCATAACATTTGACATCCAAAATTATTATCAATTAATGTCTCCGATCCTTTTAAATAATGCTCTTATCTTTGCTAAAAGAAATTCTGACTTAACTAATTTAGAAATAAAATTAATTCTCCTAGCGAGAAAGTCCCTTATACAATTTAACAATAAGATTTGGACTAGAAAGGATACCCCTGATAATTTTGACATCTTGATGGATGTTTCTGACTCTACAGAAGTTACCGATTTAGTGCGACTCTTCTAACTGAAAGAACTTAAATACCACTTAAAACATATCCAAGAGGGTCTTTATAGAGACAATGCCCTTTTTACTACAACAGCCAGGCCAAGAAAGTACAACAAAACAATTAAAAAATTACATAACTTCTTTAATAACTTTGGCCTTTATAATTATCGAACCAAACAAAAAAACTTCAAATTTTCTAGATGTCACACTTAATCTTAACACTAAAACTCATAGCCCCTATCATAAACCTAATCTTACGCTTTTATACGTCCATAAATCTTCTAACCACCCCAACTCAATTATAAAATCTATAGTACCATCCGTCTCTAGAAGAATTTCTGCTCTTTCTGCTGATAAAAAAAAACTTTTAATCAAAATGCTACTTTCTTCAATAATGCCTTATGGAACTCAGGACACAAGGAAAAGATTAAATACAACAATTATGCTCCTCCTGCAGGCCGCCTTAAATCTGCAATCACACACAATATGAGTCGTAAGAAACCAGTTCAAATAACAAGATCTTCCGCTATCAATAACAATGAACCAGTCTACATTTATAATCCAAACCAAAATACTATTCGCAATACCTCTAACCCACACAGTCGTATCAGGAGAAAGAAAAATATTTGGTTTAATCCTCCATTTCGCCTAAATGTCAAAACTAATATACCTAAGGAATTCTTCAACATTGTACAAACTCTTTCAAATACCCACACAGATATAGTTCTATTTTCAATAAAAATTCAATCCGGATTTCTTATTCAACAATGCCTAATTTAGCACAAAGAATCTTAACATCTAATAACAAAAAAATTAAACAGCCCAAAAAATCCCTTTCCCAATTAAACCCCAAACTAACTGTAATTGTAATAACACACATCTTTGCCCACTCAATAATGATTGCATCCATAAAGATGTTATATATTCTTGCACTATTACTGAGCTCCCACGCAATCCTCCCATAACAGACACTAATATTTCGTCTTCAAGTTATTCTCTTTCCCATCCTCCATCTGATATAGTTACTAATCCAATACACCACTCGAGCAGCCCCTCCATCTACAATCATACAACTAGTAGTAATAATAATAATAATAATAATAATAATAATGAGAATAATAATATTTCTCCTAACAGCCATCCTAACACTAACAACATTCATTATCCCTTCCAAAATAGTCCTCATACAGACATTGTCCCACCATTTGTTGAACACTATGAACAAAATTCAAACTATTTAACTAATACAAATCAGCAAATTAATACTAATACCAGACCTCGAGCTTTTAATAAAGTACATACATATATCGGCGCTACTTCAACATTAATTAAGAAAAGAATATCAAACCATATTTCTTCTTTTAACAACCATAATTCTAATAATAACCAAGAAACTTCTCTAACCACTTTAATTTAAAAAACTTAACTCTAGCAATACTCCCTTCTCAATCAAATGGACTATCATAAAACAAGTTAAGTCTGATACTCCAGGCACTAAGTCATGTCGCATCTGCATAACCGAAGCTATAACTATAATTACTTCTCCTCAAAGTAACAATATAATAAATTCTAAAAATGAACTGATCTCTTTCTGTAAACATTAATCCAAATTTAATTATGACAATTTAGAAATTACATACTTTTACCTTGTATGTAGATATAAAAAATTGTTATCTTTAACTTTATCGTTTTTCTACATACTTCTTAATACTTTATAATTTAATAATCCTTTATTTTAATTGTTTATCTCCTCATTGCATGGCCGGTTTTTTATATGCATTTTCTACTTTATTCTTTAAACTTTCCTATCTATCTAATATATCAATCTACTCACACTTTCATATCTTGTATGTATATTTCCTTATATTTTACTATATGCATTTACTAACGTTTTTTTTCTTACTTTTTTCCTGAATTTGAAGATACCGGCCATCCTCTCCCCTTAAATAATTTTTATTTTTTATTTTATATTTTATTTTTTATTTTCTATTTTATTTATTTATTTATTGTTTATTTATTATTTATTTTCTATTTATTTATTAATTTATTTATTTATTTTCCGTTTAGTGTCTTCTAACAACTCTTGCTGACATTTTTTAAGTGATGACCTGTACATTTCAGTTGACCTATATTATTTTGCCCTATATATCTTTTTCGCGCCTTTAACATTTCCTGTCTGGGTCATTTTGACATTTATTTCTCTATTTTATATTTAACTCTATCACCATTTTTCTCCCCTTTTTCTTCCCTGATCTTTCTTATTTATATTTATGTCTCGGAAGTATAGTGAAAAGCATATCTTATTTTTATTTTATTAATATTGTTGGAATTTTTTCCTTTTTTCTTTGTACACATTTTTGTGAATTATTCCATGGATTTCTGCATTTGGATTATTATGGACCATCTTCTTCCAATTACGGGATTTCCTTGGACTTTACTTGTGCAAATGGAAATTCAATTAACTTTCTTGAAGTTATATATTTGGATTTTACAGTCACTGGATTATGTATCTTGCACCAGACTATCCATTCATGTGTAATCACCTTTTTCTTTACCATATTCCCTCTGCTTCACTTTTTTGTTTTCAAGTAAGATCTTTGACTTACTTGTTGTTTCATCAAATACTTTTTCATGCTAAATCCGATCCCGCATTTTGCTAATTCCTACCATCTGATGAGAAGGAAAGTATTTCTTCGAAACTCCGCGGAATAAGGACTATCCACTTATCAAGTGTTTCCTTTTCAGATTAAATATGTTTTTAACTTATTTCAAAGTGTTTTTAACATGTTTATTAACTGTTTGCTCGTATATATATATATATATATATATATATATATATATATATATATGTGTGTGTGTGTGTGTGCGTGTGTGTGTGTGTGTGTGTACACACACAATAGATGTTTACCTCGATATAAACGTTCGGAAGGAAAAAAAAAACTCCCTAATAAATTTCACGCGTGCCACGTAATCCTCCTGATTACAACATTAATAAAATCGACATTTAACTTAATAGAAATAAAATAAAAATCACAAAATGGTTATATGCTTGATGATGACGTTTATCAACGAAACTAAGTAAATTTTAAAAATTTTAAATAAAGAAATGTTCATTAAAAAGTTTCTGCGTTGTATTGTATTTTTTATTTGCACGTTCCAATTATATATATATATATATATATATATATATAGGTATATAAATATATATATATATATATATATATATATATATATATATATATATATATATATATATATATACGTTCTGGTTGGAAGCTATAGGGCTAGCTTTTGGCCTTGAAAGGTCTATTTTGTTTAATATCAAGTAGCTTCATGCCTTGTTTAGAGCGATTTCTGTAACACACACACACACACACACACACATATATATATATATATATATATATATATATATATATATATATATATATATAACAGCAATCGCTCTAAACAAGGCATGAAGTTACTTGATATTAAAAAAAATAGACCTCTCAAGGCCAAAAGCTAGCCCTATAGCTTCCAATCAGAACGTGGAGTTCTCCCTTCTTTGTTAGAAATTTCGTTCATGGAATATGGAGGCAAAAGGCCAATATGAGGAAAGCGAGAGTTACGAAGTTGCCGAAAGTAAACTAATACAAATATATGTATATATTATGTGAATTCAATATTTATGTTACGTTTACTTATATTATTGCCAGTTCCTTCATCTAATTTTGCTCGAAATTTAATTCAGTAAATGATCTTAAAAGTACAAATTGGCTCAGCATCTCTGTCTCAATTATTTGATGAGGAGGTTGCAGGTAGGAGAGTTGCGAATCACAGCTGTGAAATCTGGCATCAAAATCGTAAATCACGAAATAAAATAACGTACGAAACGAGATTTTACGAGATGTGGACAGAGACTTTCTACACGTTTTTATTTCATTTTCCACCTTATTTTATTAACCTATGCTATTTTCTTACTTTGCTTAGTTCATTTACGGTATTTACTTTTTTGTCCAAAGTAAATAGCTTGCCACATGCCTCGGACACGACTGTTTTGTCGATATCTTTTTGGAAAAAAACGAATGGTTTTTCCATTTCAACCAAAAAAAAAAAATCAAAAAAAAAAAACGACCGTTTTTCTCGTACAGGCACTTTGGGAAAAGTTTATCTCTTTCCCATCCGTCGACATAACAAAAGAATATCGCGGAATTTGGTTAATTTGTTGTTTTCTTAGTCACGAAATAGTTTTTTTGTTTTAATAATTCCTCTGTAAAATGATTATTAGCTAATTACAGTAAATATACACAAAATTATCACACGATCTCATATCTCTAGTTCATACATCTATTATTATAACAAAATAGATTACTGAAATTGATAATTCGTATTATTGTGATTATTCGGACGACTGTTCTCAATCAGAGTTTTATTCGTACAATGTCTCGGTCAATATAACCTCGGACCTTCTTCAGGTTTAAGAATTATAGATAGAGAAGAACGGTGGAGAGAAAGAGGACTTAAGGAAGCAGAGCATAAGCCTAGCGACAATCACCTACTAAGCAGATCTAACATAAAAACTTAACACAATATGGGCATCATAAATTATTATATATATATATATATATATATATATATATATATACAGGGTGACCCAAAAAACGGGCCCTAACTCTAATTAGGCCCCGTTTCTTAGTGTTTTGTCCGAATGAAATGAAACTTTGGTCATAACTAGTTTATTATATTCAAAACATCACATCATAAACTAGGGTCTTTGGCATTTTTTTCTCCGTTCTACAGCATATGTTCTAGATGGCCTCCATTTAGCTTTTGTTTCTTTGGGGTCACCCTATATATATATATATATATATATATATATATATATATATGTGTGTGTGGGGGGGTAATATTTGCTGTTATCTCGTTTAAATAAGACACAACACAAATACTAATTTGAAGGATTATTTTATTTTCTGTTAACACTGCGAACATGGTAAGATGACATGAGTATAGCAGTCGTCAAAACACGTGTGTACTGGACGTCGACTCAGTGAACTCTGCCTCATTCTCGTTGAAAAGGCACAAGCGTGCTCTACTTGGATGGTAGCAACAGGCTGGTAGGGTAGGAGTCAGTAAGCAGGGAAACTAGGTGTAAGGAAGGGTTAAGGAGTGAGGATTGTCTTTTACACTATAGGGAAAAGGAAGGTTTAATATAGTGCTGAAGAGGATGGTAGTAGTGGTTTTGGTTTTGTGAACTAAATCTTTGGTCAGTACAGAGATGTACCCTTCCAGTAGGCGGAGTGCTCATTTTCATTTTTATTTATTTTTTTACTTATTATTTTTTTTAATAATAAATGTATTCATTGTCTTTTTTCCATGTAATTCTCCTATTTGAAGTTCTTGTTTTTATCTTATAATCCTGCGCTTTTCCAGGGAGTAAAATGTCGAGTTTTTTTTATTTTTGTTGGTAGTTGTATTTTGCGTATATTTTTGCTTGTTTTCAATGTAAGGTTTCAAACGGTCTATTGACACTTGTGTATGCAATTATTAGTTGTGGTAATAACATTTGTGTACCTGTGACCGCATAAAATGGGGGAAAATTTGAGAAGTGGGGCATACTTCGAATTCCCAAGAGGACTATTGGTAGAGCTGAAATCCAAGATTCTTTTCGGGCCATTATAGTTGCTTTATTAGTTCTGTGGGCTCTTTCTATAAGTCCATGGCATGGTGGATAATAAGATGTTGTACGTAGTTTATAAAATCCAATAATTTTTGACAATTCAAGGAATAGTTCGCTTTCAAATTGTGTGCCTCTGTCAGTTATGACATGTAGCGGGACACCTAAGCGAGTAATCCACGTGTTAACAAAAGCTTCTGCTACAGTTTGTGCTGTAATATCTGCTATGTGTTGTGCTTCTATCCATCGACTGGTTCGATCTATACATGTTAAAACATACCGACATGGATTTGTATAAGGATTATAGGCACATTTTGCTGGGGGTAATGGTCCAATTATATCAATGTGCACGGTATGGAATCTTGATAATGGTATTTCCAACGTTTGAATTGGTGATTTGGTCTGTCTGTGTGATTTTGCTTGTTGACAAGATGTGCATGATGCACATAATTCTTTGCTTGTGTTATCCATATGTGGCCAGTAAAATCTAGCCTGAATCATTTTAATAGATGATTTTATTCCAGGATGTGATACTGAATGTAAGCTGTCGAAAATAGATTTCCGTAGTGTACATGGTACAAAAGGTCTAGGTATGACGTTGATGTATCACATAACACAAATTGATCTTTTTCAGAGAATGCGAATTTCTTTAAATCTGGATAGGACTGTATTTCGGTGTCTGTTTTCTGTGCATCTGCAAGTCCTGGGAGGTCGTACATATCTATTTGTACAGCAAATGTTGGGCGAGATAAACAATCTGCAACTATATTTTGGTCATCCTTCACCTGGGCAATATCTGAAATTAATTCTGTGATAATGGCTAGTTCTCTTTGTTGCCTATATGATTTTGCAGGTTTTAGACTGTGAAATGCACCGTCATTTATGGTCTGTCAGAAGCAATACTTCGCGACTTTCTATTATGTGGCGAAAGTATAATACAGCCAAATATGCTGCTAAAAGTTCACGGTAGAAAGTGGAATATCTCGTCTGTGTTGTTGAGAGTTTTTTCGAGAAAACCCCTATTGGTACTGGGGTTCCATCTATGACTTGATGTAAGGCAGCACCTACTGCATATTTGCTGCTGTCCGTGGCCAGTTTATACTGTGTACAAGTTGGTTTAGGGTGGGGTAATTCTGTTAGGTTACCCAGTATTTTTGTCATAGTAGAGAAGGCTTCTTTTTTCGAGGTATTTAAGGTAATTAAACCTTTCGGTGTTAGTCTCATTCTTTCAGATAAGAGTAAAACTAATTTCGCAAATCATGGTATTAATTTTCTATAAAATCCTACCATACCAAGAAATCTGCGTAGGCTTTTTGCATCTTTAGTTCACGGAAAAAGATTCTATTTCTTTAACTTTATTTGCAGTTGGTGTGATTCCTTTTGAGTTGATTCTAAATCCTAGGAAGTCAAGAGATGTCACATTGCACATGGATTTGGAAAGTGATATTTTTAAGCTGTTGTTTTCTAAGATTTGAAAAACTGTGTCGATATCTTGCTTGTGGGATTGTTCGTTGTCACTGAAGATTAATATGTCGTCTATATAAATGAAAACACAGTCGATATCTCGGAAAATTTTGTCCATATATCTTGGAAACGTAGCCGCTGAGATTTTTTTTTAGTCCAAGCAGCATGTATTCGTATTGATAGATTCCCATCGGCGAAATTACGACAGTTTTTGGAATATCATCGGGTGCATCTTAATCTGATGATATGCCGAAATCAAGTCAATTTTCGAAAATCGCTGTTTATCAGCGAGTTTAGCCGTCGTAAAGGAGTTTATATTGGGGATGGGGTATCTGTCACTTTTAGTGATACTGTTTAAGGCGCGGTAGTCTCCACAACAGCGAGCAGCGGTAACCTCCACTTTGTTTGGGTACCAGATGTAGTGGGCTTGGCCACTCACTGTCTGAAGGGGTTATTACACCTTCGTTTATTAAACGTTTAAATTCCTCTTTCGTCGCCACCAGCCTTTCAGCAGACAGTTGTCTGGATTTAGCGAAGACCGGGGTAGGAGGCTGCCTGTGTTGATTCTGTGATAAACACCACAGTACTCACTGTTTTTGTTGGTGTGCGGAGAGATAATTTCTGGGTATTTATCCAGGCTTTTTCTAATGAATACAGGCAGTTCTATTTCATTTATGACCACATTTACTGGTGATGCAGCGTTTAATAGTAACTTTTTTGGTGGTGGTAACTGGGTCGTAAATTGTTCTATTTTTGTAGTCTATTGTAAGGCTAAATTTATTTAAGAAATCAAGTCCGAGGAGAGTATTGGTGACGTTTGCGATAACAAAGGTCCAGGAAAATGAACTTCTAAAACTTGGTATCTCAATTTCAAGGTTAGCTTGGCCGTGGCATTCTATTTTCTCACCGTTAACAGTGGTTAGTGATACTGGTGTTGGGTGTAATGTGACACCGTTTATCAATGCTGCTGATACTTACGCCCGTATCTACAATAAATTTCAATGTTTTTGTCCTTACCCTTGCTTGGACTTGTAGTAGTGGCGAACTCAAGGGGACTTACATGGCTCGCGCTACTAGTTTTCCGAGTCACTTGGTGTGGGTGGACGTGAGCTTGGTAGTATTTTTATGTTTCGCTTCCCTGGCCATTTGCCCCAGGGTTTGCAGGTTCTGGCTTGCTCCGCGAAGTAAATATGTGCGTTGCATATCTTTGTTTTTTGTTCAGGGAAAAATGGTTAAACACCTATCGGTATCCGAACGTTGCTCTTGTTTTTGTCAGTATGCTGATCGGTAAATGCTGTTGCATTTATATTATTCAACAAGGGCATTAGTTCGTCCGCTAGTTTTCCTAGTTGAGATGCGTTTAGCTCTTTCTGTGAGGCAATGACGGGAAATTGTTGCGGGTAAGGCTTGCAAAAATTTATGAAGAACAATCTCTTCGCCAATAGCTATCCTTTTTACAATAGACAGCATCTCTTGAAGATATGCGGAAGGACGGCCGGTTATAGTGTTAGTTGACATTAGTTTGTCGAGCAATTCCGGCTTGGTCCTTTCGTGGGACTCAATCAAGGAGCATTTTGGTTCCTCATATTTCCTGCCTTCTAAAATATTTATCGGTATTTTAGCTACCACCTCAGCAGGCAGGGATGATATAAAATTTGGTTGTTGACGGTGCTATGTTGTGCAGGTGGAATTGGGCTTCCAGAATGGAAAACCAGCCATTTACTGCCGTTTCCATAAACTCAGGGGTGTTTTTAGGTTTATTTGTTGCACACTGGATTCTTCCATTTTCTTTCTTTCTTTTCTTTTTTTTTCAAGTATATATATATATATATATATATATATATATATATATATATATATGTATCTTTTCTTTTTCTTTTTTGTGTGTGTAGGAAAGGAAGGAGGGAGGAAAATATAGTATTGTTGTACTTACGTCGAAGGTTCTCTTTGAAACGTTTACGACGTGAAATTGAGTAGTCACTTGTATTTTCCTGAAGATTCCAAAGTGCGTTTCATTTGTTTTCGGTCCGAGTCCAGTTTATGTTTTTCATTTCTTAGTACAAAGTTCTTTTGACGAGGTGCAGTGTTCTTTAGGCGGGGTCACCAGTGTAATATTTGCTGTTATCTCGTTCGAATAAGACACAACACAAATACTAATTTGAAGGATTATTTTATTTTCTGTTAACACTGCGAACATGGTAAGATGACATGAGTATAGCAGTCGTCAAAACACGTGTGTACTGGACGTCGACTCAGTGAACTCTGCCTCGTTCTCGTTGAAAAGGCACCAGCGTGCTCTACTTGGATGATAGCAACAGGCTGGTAGGGGAGGAGTCAGTAAGCAGGGTGACTATGTGTAAGGAAGGGTTAAGGAGTGAGGATTGTCTTTTACACTATAGGGGAGAGGAAGGTTTAATATAGTGCTGAAAAGGATGGTAGTAGTGGTTTTGGTTTTGTGACCTGAATCTTTGGTCAGCACAGAGATGTACCCTGCCAGTAGACGGAGTGCTCATATATACATACATATATATATATATATATATATATATATATATATATATATATATATATATATATATATATATATATATATATATATATACTAGACGTTTTGCCGGTTAAAACCGGAGAAAGGTTGTAGCCTGTTTATTTAAAATGAGTGATTTGTGCCAAATTGATGGAAAAATAGTCATCTTTCTAGCGATAAGTAATACGCTAGCTAAGTAAGAACGATGGCTCTTTTTTATATATATATATTTTTTTGTTAAAATGATATGCTAATAATATTGAAGTATCGTTCTTTCCTTAGCTAACCTCTTTCTCCACGTGTATGGATAGCGACAATAATCGTACGACCCGATTTTCATTACGGCATCTAACGTGCACGATGAAACTTGACATACGTTAGAGTTTTAATGTTTTCAAACGTAGTTTACGTAATATATATATATATATATATATATATATATATATATATATATATATATATATATATATATATATATATATATATAATAAGTTTTGTAAATATATATTAAGCTAAACAGATTTTCGGTGTTTCATCCTAGTGAGGATTTGTCAGGCTATTGCATGGAATTGATGTTGTTTTGTGTTACTGCAAATATTTTCATAAAATCTTATGCAGATATAACACACTATAGATAGATAGATAGATAAATAGATAGATAGAGAAATAGATAGATAGATAGATAGATAGATAGAGAAAAAGATAGAAATTATTTATGAATAATGCCGAAACTCATTTACTTTAACGTAAATTGACTGAAAATAAAATAAATGTATAAGCTCAGTATCATAAAAGTTTTTTTTTATTATTTAATGTGTTTTACAAATGTTGATAACATAATAACATAAATGAAAACTCTTTAAATAATAATAAAGAAAGTAGCGTTAACGTTTTATTTCAAACTATGCATATTTATAATCGTTTAGTATTTTATCTCGTAAATAAAGCCATGTGCTTCATAATGAACAAAAAGAAAAAAAATCTATCGTGGCTAAAGACAAAGAGGGTGGTAAAGGTGAAGGGGGACGATGCCAAGATATTCCGTTTTTTTATTTTTGTTGTTTGTTTGTTTGTTTCGAAAAGAGCTACATTCCCAGACAGAGAGACAGGGACAATGAAATATTAAAACATGGATAGAGGAAGAGACAGAAAAAAAAAACAAAGAGGGAGACAAAGAAAGAGAGAAAGAGACTGACCATCTCCTCTGTGAATTCTTATGACGCATGGGTATATCTCCTTAGCTGACTAAACATATTAGTTTAATTTGAATTATCTCCCCTTATATTGATAATTAATGAGCTTAATTTAGAAATGATTTTTGCAATTGCTGTCTTTCATATTATATGATTTTAATTAATTACTATTAGCATCGACGAAACATTTGTAGTTATGAAGGAAAAATACCACACTAAAATTACAAATGAACTACAGCAAACATTTATTATAAACTATTAAAAAAAAACATATTTAACTTAACAGAAATTCGAATATCTATATCTTTCAGCCGTACTATATATATATATATATATATATATATATATATATATATATATATATATACATATACATATATATACATACATATATATACATGAATATATACATATATATATATATATATATAAGAGCAAAAAATTAATAAAACATGGTAAAAACCTTTGAAAAAGAGTTAAAAAGATATTTCATCTGAAAAAGAAACACTTGATAAGTGGATAGTCCTTAATCCGCGGAGTTTCGAAGAAATACTTTCCTTCTCATCAGAGGGTAGGAATTAGCAAAATGCAGGATCAGATTTTGCATACAAAAGTATTTGATGAAACTACAATAAGTTCAAGATCTCAGTTGATAACAAAAAGTGAAGCAGAGGGAATATGGTAAAGAAAAAGGTGATTAAACGTGATTATAAGTTCTATCTCCTATTTGGTGTTATCGTACTTTTACATCTGGTTGAGATTACTTTATAAATAATTATTCTTTAATATTTATAATATACTTTAGTTTTACCATCTTGGGTCATTTTGATAAATTTAATTGTAATTTATATATATATATATATATATATATATATATATATATATATATATATACATATTGAGTAAAATGATTCATAATTCATAATTAAAAATTGGTTTCAAAAGTAAAAACAAACAATATCAATAAATTGTACGATCGTTTCGGAAACAATATTTTTATTGAAATAGACAATACGTCTTGTATAATAATTTTATCATTTGATTTTATTAGTGCATTACTAATACATTAAAATAAACTTCGCTATATATTAATGCATTTACTAATACATTAAAATAAACTTCGCTATATATATATGTATATATATATACATACATATATATATATATATATATATATATATATATATATATATATATATATATATACTAGAAAAGGTACCCGTCGTTGACTGGGTTCAAAATCAGCTCACAGAAAATGGACTCTTATTTATGAAAGTATGATAGGTTATGAAAAGGAAGGGTTGTAAAGAGATAGCTTCGAATTTGGGGGTATCTAAAAATAAAATAGATAGACCCCATAATTTATTATACCATACCTGTTCACACTGAAACACTTATCACAATATTCTGTGGATCTAGATTAAAAATCCTTGTTAAACTTTCTGACATATTTCCATTCTATGAAGGTCAGGCGCGAACGAAGACCCCATAAGCTTATTATAGCATATTTCTTCAAACTGAAATATAATTATCAAAGTATACTTACGCAGATAGATATGAAAAGTCTTTATTAAAGTCTGTGCCTATTTCCATTCTATGGGGGCCAGGCGTGAACGCAGACCCCACAATTTTATTATACCATCCCTATTTAAGTTAAAACATACTTATCAAATATTCTTATGTACATCTATATCAAAAACACTTGTAAACGTGTTTTTAAATTTTTTAACTTATTTCCATATTTTGTGAACCAGGCGCAAACGCCACAATTTTAATGAACCACCGTTCTGCCAGACCAATCATACCCATTCCTGTGTCTCGATACATCTTCTATCGTTATATGTAATCAGTTTTTTCAAATAGTCAACCATATAGGAGCCTATTCGTGACCAGACGCACGCACACACACACACACATTCAGCTGTATATTATATATATATATATATATATATATATATATATATATATATATATATATATGCGTGTGTGTGTGTGTGTGTGTGTGTGTGGTGTGTGTGTGTGTGTGGTTGCGGAAAGTATGCTTTTTTCAATTATATTTCGCCGTTTGTGTATACCAATCCATTTTAGTTTAGAATTTCCATGTTTGTTTAATATAGCAACAGAGCATATACAAATGAATTCCAAGATGTAAGGTTTTATTAATCTTATTATTTATTTATTTCAGCATATCAATACGTTCGTATATTTTACATACCTGTTTCGTTACACAGAAACAATCATTATTAGTTACCAATATTGAACTTTTTTAGGTATACTGCTCATAACCGCAATAACTTTTTATTTAGAAAGAAACAGGCATAATCCTGTAATGTCAGAAAAATCTATAGAAAAATTAACATCTCATATTAATGTAAGGAGCTATTTCTGCTAAAGGTAAATATATTCAAACTTAGTTTACGTATGGGTTTAATAATGATTCCAAGTGGTTTTTATATTTAAACGAATTTATTATATAATAATTCTATTCTATTTCAAATAATTCTTGTTGTTTTTAGTTTTTTTTAATGGAGTTATATTTGTGGGGATCTATAAATAAAATAATAAAACATCTAACCGAATGTTGATTTACAAAGTGTACGAGAGTGTCTATGCGCATCGGCTCCACGCACCTTTCTGCTGAGAAAAAAATAGTAAAAATGAATCCGACCGATGTAAAGCATGCCAGCCTTAAATAAACTATGAACAGTCGGCATGTTGTGAGAGTCGGTTGGGATATATAAAAAGTCGATGGTTTGAGAGAGAGGGAGAGAGAGAGAGAGAGAGAGAGGGGGGGGAGCGAAGAGAGAGAGAGAGAGAGAGAGCAAGCAAGTGACAGACACAGCGAAAAAAAATCCGCTTTCAAAATCAAAGCCGACAATACTTTTCTATTACAAAAGCGCCAACACTGAAGAAAAGATATTTCCTCATCAAAAGGAATAAGTACTTAAAAAAACACTCGTCTTTCAATTCCTTCTTTTCTCTTTCTTTCCAAGTATAAAACTTTTTCATGTTCAAATTCTGATCAATTTTTTATTGTGCTTATGCTGTTGTTATAGCCCTAGTCACAACTAGGGCTATAACAACAGTATAATCTTATCATTGTTTTGACTCTCGAATATATATCTAACACAGTTAGACACAGTTAATCTACCGAGAACTACATGGCTCCATATAAAAGCATATAATATATCAACGAATACACACTCGAGAGTCAAAACAATAAAAACAATATTCTGTAGTCATAGCCCTAGTCATAACAATTAAACGACAGTCACTCGGAAGAAAAAAGGTGTAAGCGTGACACAAAAATAACACACGCGCTATCATATTAATATATAGATTTTACTGCATGTTTTCTTTTATTTTATGAATATGGCCGTTTAGAAAAAAAAACGATTATGTTTCATATATATATATATACACTTTTAAACTTACTGATGCTATAGTTTTAAATCATATACATAAAATGTTTAATATTAGCAATCGCCCAAGCCGGACAAAATCATATTTTACATAAATCGTAGCTAAAGTACCTTATTACATTGTCAATAATATAATATGAAAATAACAAATAAAGCCAGAAACAAAATGTGTTTTGTCAGATTAAATGCTGTTTCGGTCCGACAGTATAATTTTATCAGTCTGAGTTTTAACAAAAATTTAAGATTTAGGTTTCACCATCATGAATATAATAAAAAATTGCTTAATTAAGAGCCTCATATTGTTATTTGTTTTAAAATACATAGCTTTAATCGAAAAAATTCATTATTTAAATGGTGCCCAGAAAAATCGTCAATGGAAAATTCTCTACACGGAAATCTCGTCCATTTTTCAGGTAGGAAAACTGGGTCATTATTTACTAATTTCGATCGAAAACACATTTTATTACCGTTCTTGAGCGAGATATAGTTTTTAAAATACACTAGACACACCATAATATTTAAAAAATATTTTTACTTGTTTATTATGGTTTTAAAGAAGATAAAATTGATTTTTCTATGTTCGTTTCATACCTAGCTGTGTAAGTTTTTAGCAGTTTAACTTATTTTAAATATTAAATAAATTATTTTCTTCTTGTTCAGTTAAAAAAAAGTAGTGTCAAGTTTTATTTAGAAAAAAATATTGTCCCATATGAGAGGATGCGATCTTGGGAGTCTCCATAATCGCTTAAAATATAGAATTAAAGACAATACTGAGGTCGATATAGTTTTAAAAAGTGTTCCCCTCTCTGCAAAAGAAAATAAATTTTAATATTTTAAAATAGAATTGAAGGGGGTGAAGCTTTTTAAAACAATATATCTGTGGACGAGTCTTCCTAAATTAATTGTAATGCATAGCTTTAATCGAAAACATTCATTATAAGTTATATATATATATATATATATATATATATATATATATATATATATATATAGCTTTAATTGAAACATTCATTATAAGTTTTTTTAAATATATAGCTTTAATTAAAACATTCATTAGAAGTTTTTAAATACATAGCTTTAATCGGAAACATTCATTAGAAGTATTTTTTTAAATACATAGCTTTAATCGAAATCATTTATTATAAGTTTTTTGTAATACATAGCTTTAATTAAAACATTCATTAGAAGTTTTTTTTTAAATATATAGCTTTAATTAAAACATTCATTAGAAGTTTTTTTTTAAATACATAGCTTTAATCGGAAACATTCATTATAAGTTTTTTTTTTTAAATACATAGCTTTAATTGGAAATATTCATTAAAATTTTTTTAAATACATAGCTTTAATTGGAACATACATTATAAATTATTTGAATACATAGATTTAATTCCAACGTTCATTCTAAGTTATTTACGAGAATGATTCAGGAAGGTGCACCTTAACAGCCTTTTGTTTTAGAGCCCGAGCTGGAAACAGGCAATATCAGCGATTATTCTCGGAAGGGTAAGAAAACAACACGAAACCACCAAATGTACTCAGCCATACTTAATTCACGGAAGTTCTCAAAGCTTTTTTTTTCAAAATATTTACTTAAACTTGTCTGGAAATCGAGTAACACAACATAAATAAGATCATAAAACAAAACGAGAAACACTTGAAATCTACAATCAACAAAGCCCTTCCAGATTTCAGAGACTGCTCAGAAAAATAATACATATTATACTTACAATAGTAGACAACTTTATGATTTAGCTAGATAGATAAAAATATACAGTGTGGAATAAATTTATTACTTGCTGCCTCTGGCGCTCCTATCAAGAAATACCGACGCGGCTGCCCATGCCAGTAGGTGGGACACAAGCCCCAGTGTAGTTTTGAGAAACCAGTGCAATAGAATAAGCCTACAAAAATGCATGAACGACCCGGTCGGTTTTCTTGGTAGGAGCGCCTCAAGTGCTTAGCAATAAAATAAACGCTTTCTTAGACGAATAAAAAAGCATGATCAGTGTTATTTACTTGCTTTCTGCAGCAGGAAAATGTGATACAAAGTCGAGAAAGACAGGAGATCCTATTGGTTTCAGTTTTAAAAATACCAAAAACTATAGCTAAGAGGGAAGAAGTGATCAAGACGTGTTCCACAAGTTTGCAGTTCTTCGAAAGAACCGACTAGAATAGGAAACTGCATTATAATGAGGTATGAAAACAGCGAAGTGATGGGAAATTCTAGATCAACGAGTCCAACAAGCCCGAACAAACGAAACCGGAAATAGATGAGAATCCTGAAAAAGTATGCTATGCTTAATTTTGCAGAAAAGACTGAGACTAGCAATATAATGGCCGAGAGAGAGAAAGAGAGAGAGAGAGAGAGAGAGAGAGAGAGCACATGCTTTTTATATAACTACTAGTTGGTTCCCCGTCGTTGCCTGATCGTACAATAAGCCTAAAAATGACATTTTAATTCATACAGATTGCGTATGTATTATTATAGAATAATCCTGTATTGAATATTATATACACTCATGAACAAAAAAAATGGGACACGAAAGAAATTTACAATTTATTGCACAAAAAGCTGCATTACACAAAATGCAATTAAATAATAAACGAAAATGAGTAAAAAATATAAAGAGCAAGATATTTACTTTAATAAAAACTTAGTATGGAATGGAATTGCCCTTAGATCTTTTTAAAAGATCAATTCTTTTTATCATGCTCTCAACCAACTTGGAGCACTGTGAAGAGGAGATGTTATTCCATTCTCTTTGTACTGCTTCCCATAAGTTTTTCTAACTAATGCACGAGATATTATAGCCCAAATATTTTCCATTGGGTTTAAATCTGGGCTTTGGCCAGGCCAAAACATCACATCAATTGAATTATCAGTAAGCCACTTCTTTGTGACTTTTGCTGTGTGTGCAGGGGCATTATCATGTTGAAAAATAATGTCATTGTTCATTTTTAACTTCTGGATGCTTGGTAATAGACCTCTTTCTAATAGTTGAATGTATTCTTTGGCATTAATTGACGCATCACATCCGATAATTTCCCCAACTCCTGCAGCAGAAAAGGTCCCCCATACCATTATTCCTCCGTTTCCATGTTTTACTGTGGTTTTTATGCAATTCGGTGTAAATCTTTCTCCGGATCTTCGGATGCAACGTTCAGGGGCATCACTGGCAAGGCAAAATCTTGATTCGTCCGACCAGAAAACATTTCTAAACCAATCTGCATCTTTCGTACCATAACATGATGCAAATGTCTTTCTGTCGCTAATGTTCTTCTTAGTTAACAAAGGTTTTTTTGCACATTTTTTTAATGAAAATCCCATTTCCTTCATCCTTCTGGATATTGTCACTCTAGAAAGAGAATTTTCTTTTGCTGTTTCGAATTGTTTGCTATGGTCAACATAAGTTTTTTTTGCGATCCTTCAAAACGGTCATTTTAAGCCTGTGATCGTCCTTCATTGTGGATGCTCTGGGGCGACCAGAACCAACTTTCCTGCTCACTGTGCCTTCAATTTCGAACCTTTGCTCAATTCTCTTCACAGCTGAAAGAGATGTTGCCACCTTTTCTTCTTTCAAAATGTCGAAAATCTGCTTGTAAGTCAAATTTGCCTGTCGTAATCCTGCAATTCGGTTTTTAATTTTTTCAAGATGTCGTCTTACTTTTCTTGGACTCATCTTTAATACTAATAATCTGAAAAATACTAAATAACAGCTAATTATTAGCAAACAAACGATAAAAATTTTAAAAATTGTTTTCTTTCCAATTTCAATCATGGCCCATTTTTTTGTTCCAATTTTAATCATGGCCCATTTTTTGTTGTTCACGAGTGTATTACGAGAAATAATTTTCCCGATAGACTAATTCGCAAAAATAAAAATTAATATATGAAAATAATAATGATAATGTTGTTCATCGAATTCTGTCTTTGTTTGTTTACAATATCACGTCAGCTGATATTTTGCCTTGTCGATGAATGGTCTGGAAACGTCACTTTTCATGAATGTTTAGTTTTAAAATATGCAAACGAAGAAATGATTTGCGGCGATTTTAAATAGTACCTCTTATTTTATCGTAAATTAAACTCATTATTAAGAAAAAAATAAAAATAGCGAAGTACACACGGGCTTGAACATAGGACCATTCGATCTGGAGTCGAATGCTCCACCACTCGGGTACGTTTCCCGATGTCAATAATTCAGGGTTTTTTTAAGAAAACATTTGCTGAGATTTTATTATCTCCCTTGTCGGTGAACCATAAAATATTTCCTTGTAAAAATTCTTTTTCCTCTATGAGAAAAAAAAAGATTGGATTTTTTCGATTTTCGATACTTATCGGGTGAATTTCTGTAAAAAAACAAAACAAACATATCTAATAACAATGTCAGACATATAAATTAACTATTTCGCAAAAGGTAAGCTTAGCCGTTTCGGAACCTATAAGGAAGAAACTCACACACACACATAAAATCACGTTTATAAATAGTAAAGATAGAGACTTAAACAGCACAATTCGTTGTGTGCTAGACTGAAGACCTAAAGTGCCTGCTTCAATTGCGAATTTTGGCATCGAATGTTTTGGTCTTTTGTTTCTATTTACAATGCTTCCCCACGGGACAGAGTTAGACACCAGGGTCGTTTTTTTAACGTGGAGAAAAGGAACAAAAATAAAAAGTGTCTCAGTTGTAAAGGATTTCTCCTCCACTGAGAGAGAACAAGAAATTGAAGTGCAGCATCTGAAGAACAGACACTACACTTTCATCACGGCCTGAAGGCCAGGGCATTAACATTTTGGTCTTTTGTTTAGTATTGACTTAAAATAAATTGATGTTTTTAAATCCAGAATGTTACATAATATTTTAATAAAACAATAAAAATGTATTTAAGCGACTTACAACATCATTTTTTACTATTAATCAATTATAATTTTAATTAAAGATGCATTAACCTACCCTAAATGAGTCAGAATTTTATGAATTTGAATTTTATGAATTCAAATTTTATGAATTTAAACCCACAAGTCATCAATTTTAATATTGACTTTTAATATTGACTTAATAGTTATTTATAATAATGTATTAGTTTAAAATTTGAAATTTGAAATGAATTTGAAAGCATTTTAACTTTACATTAAGAATTTTATCAAAAATATAGAATAAAACATTAAGACTTACCGGGAAATTCCGGGAAGAGAGAGTTAGTACATTTATATAATTAAATGACTCGGTTAATATTATTAACCAACATAAAATGTCTACGTGTGTGTCTATGTACATATACTATTTCAGCTGAGACTATATATATATATATATATGTATATATACATATATATTAGTATGAGCTTCAATCGATCCCCTGTTTTACATAGAAACATTGTAAACCCAGCCCGCGTGACTAAAATTACCAAATGGAACCGATTCTTCAGTTAATATTTTGATAGTTTAAGCATTATGGCATTTTCTTTTGGGCCAATTTTTCAATTTTTTCATAAAACCGAACGCATTGATGGAAGACCAAACTAATGTATAGTATCAATTAAAATAAAAATACATATAAGCTGTGGAATAAGTAATAAAGGACTCCAGGTTCTCCTTTATACTACGAAAATAAACTATATATATATATATATATATATATATATATATACTGTGTAAGCAAAATCAAGACATTCAAAAAAGGTGGTGATGGCAACAAGAAGTGTATTTCTTTTTACGTTACAATTGTTTCCATGTTCAGTCGACAGTTTTGAACATTATATCATTTGAAAATTTTCAAAAGCCAGCATTTCTTCAGACTTTATGAATAAAAACACTCTTGACAATAGAACATTGTTTGAAGCGAAAAAAAAGAAAGAAAAATCCCCTTAACGGAAAAAGCATGTGAGAAACAACTCCAATAACAGAACAATCAGCAAAATAAGGAATAATAACAAATAATAAATAAATTAGCATCAAATGAAAGTATCTTAAACAGAAAATGTAATTGCAGAATACCTGGGAAATGTCCGTTGGGTGGGAAATGTCTAACCTCGGAAATAGTGTGTAAATGCGAGATAAAAACCGACAATACTAAGAAGATATATCTGGGGGCCACGGAAACCGTGTTTAAGGACAGATATAGAAACTACGTAGTATCCTTTAAAAAGGAACCTGAGATAGAAACTAATAGAGATGGCGTTAACGATAGTGGGGGGGGAGTACAAGAATCATCATTAAAAATCAAAACAAAAAGAGGAATACAACTGCATATGGTGATTGGGTTAGGGAACTTAATAGAAATAATGAAGATTTTGAATTAAAATGGTCAGTAGTGGACAGAAGGAGGAAGTATAACCCTGGGAAATCAAAACGGTGCAATCTATGTTTATTGGAAGCCTTTTACATAGTGAATTCTAAGGAGGAAATTTTGAATAAAAGACTAGATGCCATACAGGGATGTCTTCACGGGAATAGGTTCTGCTATTACGCCTTAAATGTAACTGAAGTATAACTTTTTACAACAATAAGGATCCTCGGATGCTAGGATTAAATTTAAATTTTAATGTAGAGTTAAATAGCTGGGAATGATATAATCTAAATGAAGGATCCAAATCTAACATGCAAATATAGTTTCTCTTATTCTAAACTGGGTAAGAAATATAAATAAAGTATAAAGCTCATCTAAGAATAGAATTTTTTCCATTACGGTGAACATTTTTGTATTCAGCTGTAGCAGTATTGATGGAGAAATATGTGATACCCTCTTCAAATCAATAAAACAACTTAACAATAAACTAGCAATTATTATTAAAAAGTTAAATTTACAAATTGAGGACTGGAAATTAATTTAATTATTTTATCATCTGACATCTTAAGTTTGTAGCATCCATGCTGGTTTATTTATTTACTTACTTTATTCTTTGTTCTAAATGTTTTTACCCATAAATTCAGGGGTAGACATCTTCTCATCGGAGTGAAACACATTTGTAGATATTCCGTGGTTTTGCTGTCAGAATAATAATTAGAGGATATATACCGTTTTGTTTAGATACCCAAGAATACAACACACGAATTATAATTCTGGCTTTGAAGACATGAGCAACCTACGTTGTTAGTGGATTAATAACAGATGTGGGTTAAACCCATGGGTAGAAAAACAGTTTGTAGGACTAAAAACATAATTTATATATTTAATTTGTTATATAATAATAATTAATTCATTCATAATATTGACCATATTATAATTTATTCCTTTTATTCAGTCAACTGAATTAAATTAACATGGTCAACATCATAAATTTTGGAATATAACTTTTTTGTCATTTATTCTCTATATTGCTCTGTAATTACATTGAGCTTCTTATATAAGGATTGATATATAATAAGAAAATATATTTCTACAGAAATAATAAGTTATCGTAGCACGTTCTGGATCAGTTTGATTAAATTAATTATTAAATCATAGACGCTTTCTAGTAATCACTAGAACGAAAACATCAAACGGTCTGAATTATCTCCCTTTAGCTGTAATGGGAAATAAAATTGACTCTTTTCCAACAGAATTAACTATTAGCAATTAAAAATATAATTGGATTATCCCCCTTCGTTATAGTTTTTTAGTAACGATATGAAAACATATTAAATTAGAATGATAATGAATTTTACAACATTAAATAATGATAAATAGTTTAGAATCCTTTACTCGAAATGATGTATAAAGATTTATATATGTAATGCAGTCTTTTCTTTATTCTCACATTCAATTAAACATTAAACCTAAAATGGTCTTTTATCTAAGTACTAAAATAACGATAATTTGTAAACATTACTTACCACTAATACGAAACTAAAATTAACCGTAACGTTAATGCAAGGGTGTTATGGCCATATTATAAATATAGAAATAAAAATTAAAACATTATTTGTTAAAAAATTAATTATGTTAAATAAAGAAATAGTGAAATCCAATTTAGGAACGAATGGGATATATAAAAAAAATTACATAGCTAAGGATTTTTTTAAAAAAACTTCTCATGACTTTGTTCTTAAATGAGGATACGAAAATTAGATCATATATTAATATTTAAATGGGCTTTACGTGGAGGTTACCCCAAGGGTAAATGTTTCTCGCATGCTTTTTTCCGTTAAGGGAATTTTTCTTTCTTTTTCTTTCGCCTCAAACAATGTTCTATTGTTAAGAGTGTTTTTATTCATAAAGTCTGAAGAAATGCTGGTTTGAAAATTTTCAAACGATATAATGTTCGAAATTGTCGACCGGACATGGAAACAATTGTAACGTAAAATGAAATACACTTTTTGTTGTCATCAACACCTTTTCTGAATGTCTT